>NC_135721.1:133847460-134197202 GCF_964656455.1 Halichoerus grypus | reverse complement strand
TGGGCATTTTTAAATTGAGTTATGCAGTGTAAATTACAGGCTGGTTTCTTCCATCCTGCTTTCTCACAGACATGCGCATTTTGGTTTGTGAAATCTTTCTATAGATGGCAGACAATGTCCGTGACTCCCTCCTTTAGCAATCGAATTGTGAACTTGACTTGTTTATTTCTCCTTCAGAAGTGTGAGCTTCTAAACACAGGTGTCTTTCCGCCATCGGCATCCAGCACAGTGCCAGGCCCAGAGTCAGTACTAAGTAAATGTTAGTTGTTGAATGAATGAATCGGTAAAAACTGGAAGCGCTGCATCCTGTAATTATATCTAGACAGCATAAACAGGCCACCAGAGACCAATTATAATTCCTCTTGCTTGCAGGAAGGCCATTAGCATTCTGAGATTATAACTAATTGTCAGAAGCCTATTTTTCTCTCTCAACACGTTTTCACATTAAGGCTTCCTCATTTTTTGTCGTCATTCCTATTTTTAAGCTCATTTTTATTTGTGCATTTATTTAAAAAGAATGTTGTGGTTGTGTATTATAAAGAATAGTTGGCTCCAAGCAACTAAGTGAAGATCGTCATTCCATGCAAGTAGTTCCCAGGGCCACGGGAATATCATTTCTTGTCACTTGGTGTGCTGGCTGGCTTTTAATGACTCTGTATTTGTTTTATACTGGTAGTAATAAGGTCATGTGGGTGTGGCAGATGGAGAGGGGTAGACGGAGCTACTGGGCACTCTTCAGTTGTCTGTTCCCCTGGATACGGGAGCTTTGCGTGCTCATTTATTGTGGCCACCACTCTGTACAACTCTGCCTCGAGTCAGGTCAGAGAGATATGTCCTCCGAGCTCGGAAGACGCAAGCCTTTTTGTTTTGTGGGGATCATTTCCCCTCCCCTCGGCCCCACCCCTCTTCCTGCCAGTCAGTGTGCTTTTCCCTCATGTTTGCTGTGTGCAGATTCCAAGTAGCTGTGGGTGAGCTGCTAACCCAGGACCTTTCTCTGCTAAGGCCGTGTGTACGGTGGGAAGAGCAGACCACAGAGACAGGAAGTCCTCCCCCTTCTTCCTCCTTCCATCTTTTTTTCTTTGGTGGGGGGAGTGGGAGAGTTCTTTAAAAATTTTGGGGGGTGAGTTTTCATTTTGTTTTAGTTTTAAACTTGTAGAAAATTTTCAGGAACGGACTCTTGAACTCTTGCATACCCTCTACCAGGTCCTCCTGTAGTTTGTTACAGTCTCTGTCCTTACACACACACACATACACATACATGTGTGATGAAGTATTGTTCTGAGCCATTTGAGAGGAAATTGGAGGCATTATGCCCTTTTCGTCCCACATTTTTCAGTATGTATTTCCTAAAAACAAGGAAATACTCTCTTAAACAACCATAGTACATCGATCAAAATCAAGAAGTCTAACTTTGATATGATGCTAATATCTCATCCACAGTTCACATGCAGATGTCATTTGTCTGGGAGCCAGTCCAGGATCACACAATGCACGGAATTGTCACAACACTTTGGTCTCCTTGTATCTGGAACAGATCCTGAGCCTTTGAATTTTGTAACGTTAACATGTTGGAAGAGCACAGGCCAGTTCTTGGGCAGAATGTCTCCCAGTTTGGGTTTGTCTGATGTTTCCCTGATTAGATTCAGGCTCTGCGTTTCTGACAAGAAAGGTGAAGAAACGTGTTCTCATGTATCACGGCGGGAGACCCAAGACTTCAGTGTGTTCTGACTTTGGCCGTCATTAACTGGGGACTTAGGAGATAGAGGTGGTGTCTGCCCAGTTTTTATGTACTACTTTCTCCTCTGGACGTAAGAAGGGGAGTCAGAGTGTGCTTTTCATCAGACTTCCCCCTACTAGTATGGTGTCCATTGATGGTTCAAGTTGATCTTCCACCATGAAGAGTGCTCCCTTCTCCATTATTTGCTTACATTGTGTTGTTGATTTTCATATCTGTATTCAAGAGGACTATTGTAGGCAATTTTCTTTTCCTATTAGTTTTTGTCAGGTTTTAGAATCTGGGTTATTTGGGCATCAAAAAATGAGTTGGGAAACATTCCCTGCTCTTTTATTTTCTGAAAGATTTTGTTCAAAATTGGTGTTGTTTTTCCCTTAAGTATTTGTTAGAATTCACCAGTAAAACCTCTGGTGCTAGGGTTTTCTTAGATGGTTTTTGATAGCAAATCCAATTCAGATATGGGGATATTCAGATTTGTTATTTCATCTGTGTCAGTGGGTAAGTTGTGCATTTTAGGGAATTTATTAATTTCATCTAAGTTGTTAAATTTATTGGACTAATGTTGCTTGCAATATTTCCTTATCCCTTTTGGGATGCTGGGTGGCTCAGTCAGGTAGGCGTCTGCCTTCGGCTCAGGTCATGATCGCCGGGTCCTGGGATCAAGCCCTGCATCTGGCTCCCTGCACAGTGGGGATTTCCCTCTGCCCCTCCCCACCCCTGCTTATGCTCATGCTCTCTCTCTCTCAAATAAATATATAAAATCTTGAAAAAAATATATCCTTATCCCTTTCATGCCTGTAAGATCTGTAGTATGTTCCCCTTTCATTTATGATATTGGTAATTTGTGTTTCCTCCCCCCTTTTTTTCTTTCTTGATCATCATCTTGCTAGGGCTTTATCAATTTTATTGATATTTTCAAATAATCTATTTTTGGTTTTGCTGATTTCATTATTTTCTTTTTCATTGATATCTACTTTCTATTTACTTCCTTCTATTTACTTCAATTCAGTTTGCTTATATTTTTCTAGATTATTAAGGAGGAAAAACTTTTTAAGTCCATCTTTTCCCTTTTAAGCATGTAAAGCTTTTATGTTTATATCTTTGTGCTATATTGACCCTTTTATTAAGGAATGACATTACCTCTGACAGTAATCTGCAAATATCTTTATGTTTAAAGTGTTCCTGCTTTCATTAGCATGGAGGTGGGCTTTGCTTTTATATCCAGTCTGTCAGTTTCTGCTTTTTAATTGGAGTCTTTAGTCTGTTTATGTTTAATATAATTATTGATTATATTTGGTAGTTCTACCACTTTGGTATTTTTTTTTCCATTTATCTCATCTGTTTTTGTTCCTCTGTTCTTTCCTGCCTTCTTTTGGACTAGTTGAGTATTTTTATAGTACTATATTTTAATTCCTCTGTGAGGATTTTGAAAAACTGTAGCACCCTGCAACAATGTCATTCCATTCACTCCCTCTCCTCCTCTGTGCTATTGTTTTCATATACATTATGACATACATGTCCCTTATGAACCTGGTAATACAATATTATAAATTTTGATTTAAACAATTATATCTTTTGAAGAAATTAAGAAAAGAGAAAAAATAGCCTTTTATACTCACATTTTTACCATTTTTGGTACTCTTCCTTTCTTTCCTGGATCTGAGTTTCCATCTGGTATCATACTTTCAGCCTAAAGAACCTAAGTCCTTTTTTGAGCTTGATTGGCTGAGAATGAGATTTCTCTTTTTATCCAGAAATGCCTTTATTTTGCCTTCACTGTTGGCTAATAGTTTTACTGGATATTGACTTGTGGGTTGATTGGTATGTTTTTGTTTTTTTCTGGCATCGCTTTAAAATCTCATCCTGTTGTCTTCTGGAGAAGTCAGCTGTCATGCATACTGTACTATATTTATAGCATCCTTCTTTTCTCTGCTTGCTCTTAAGATTTTTCTCTTTATCTTTGCAGAGTGAATGCTTATCCTGCTTTGCCTTTTGTGAAGTCCTTGGATTTGTGTGTTGATGCTCTTCGCCTGATTAGGGAAGTTTTGGGCTAGTGTTCCTCTGAGTACTTTTTTTCTGCACCATTCTCTTTCTCCTTTCTGTCTGGGACTCAGATTACGCAAAGTTGGGGTGCTTCCTATTGCCCCACAGGTCTTTGAGGTTCTTTTTGTTGTTTTAGTCATTTTTCTCTCTGATGTTCAGATTTGATCATTTTTATTGATCTGTCTTTAAGTTCAGTGACTCTTGTCATCTCTGACCTGTTGGTAGGTCTACCCATTAGGTTTTTAATTTCAGTTATTGTATCTTTCAACTCTAGAATTTCCACTCTGACCTGTTTTATAGTTTCTGTATCTCTGTGATATAGAGATTCTTTATATGTTTTTTATGCTTACGTTTTCCTCTTAATCCTTGTTATATTTATAGTAGCTTTTTATTTATTTATTTTTTTAAAAGATTTTATTTATTTATTTGAGAGAGAGAGAGAATGAGAGACAGAGAGCATGAGAAGGAGGAGGGTCAGAGGGAGAAGCAGACTCCCTGCCAAGCAGGGAGCCCGATGCGGGACTCGATCCCGGGACTCCAGGATCATGACCTGAGCCGAAGGCAGTCGCTTAACCAACTGAGCCACCCAGGCGCCCTATAGTAGCTTTTTAAAAGTCCTTGTGTAAGAGTTGTGACATTTGGAACATCTTGGTGTTGATTTCCGTCGAGTGCTTTTTTTCTTTATTATGGGTCACCTTTTCCTGTCAACACATAGGTAGTTATTTTTAATTGAACACCAGACATTACAAGTGATACACTGCAGAGACTCTGGATTCTGTTTTATTTCTCTAAAGTGATTTTTTTTTTTTTTTTGGTACTAGATGTCTATTTCATTTTATAAAGTGCTCTAAAGTGATTTTTGATGTAGCAGGCATGTGTCTTGTCTGGTCTCCACCTCCCTGCTCTCTCCTTGGTGGTGAGCAGCTGCTGAAATATCTGCTCAGTTTACTTTGTTTCCGGCCACTGCTCCTTTGCTGGGTCCCCTGGGATCTTCCTCATGCATGTATAATTTAGCAGTCAGCCAGAGATCTCAGCAAATTGAATACACAGATTTTGGATCTATCTTCCAGATCTTTCTCATTGTAGTTCATCTTTGAAGGATAACCTCCCCTCTAGCTTCTGCCTTTTGGTTGCTCTCCAGGCTCTCAAATGGTAGTTTTTAATTTTTTTTCAAGATTCTCTAATTGTTATGTGCCGGAGGGTATGTTGGACCAAGTTACTATGTTATTACCAGCAGGCTTGGTTGGTTCTTTATTATAGTTTCCATTTCTTTGATGAGATTTCCTGTCTGTTCATTCAGTATGACTAGTTCATATTTTTTTTGAGCATATTTATAACAGCTGCTTTAAAGCCTTTTAAAAGTCTGCTGATGCTAACGTCTGGATCTTCTATGAGTTTGTTTCTACTGACATATTTTTCTTGACTATGGGTCACATTTTCCTATTTCCTCGCATGTCTATGGATTTTTTCTAGATACCTGTTTTTTTTCAATATTAAGTTTTTAATTTTAATTCCACTGTAATTAACATACAGAGTTATATTAGTTTCAGGTGAACAATGTAGTGATTCAGCAATTCTATACATCAGCAATTCTATACGTTACTCAGTGTTCATCATGATAAGTGTAATGTCTATGAATTTTTTATTGCCTCTTATTAGCTTCCTGATGAAACATTGTAGAAACTCTGGATTCTGTTACTTTCTTCTGAAGAGTGTTGACTTTGTTCTAGCAAAGAGTTCAGATTCTCTTTCCTCTGTAATAGTCAGCAGCTGAAACCACTCAGTTCCTTCTGCTTTCAAGCATTTGGCTTTTTCCTGTGAACCTTACCATCTCCTCTGTGTATGCATGGCTCCGAGTTCAGCCAAGGATTAGAGTAGTATTTGATCACAGATTTGGGGGCTCTCCCTTTTTTAGCTTGCTTGCTTGCTTGCTTCCTTCCTTCCCAGGATTTCTACCCTCACTTTTTGGCTGCTTTGGCAACCTCACTCTTTGTTCTCTTACTTTTCAAGCCAGTAAAGCTATAACTTTTGCTTGAGGTCTAGCTACACTGCATAGCCATGCAGAACAGGGGGTGTGCTTGGGCAGAAAAGCAGGAGCAATGCACATTTTACCCAGCATGGCTCCTTCTCTCAAGGATCTGCTTTCCTTCAGTTTCCACCAGCACCTGGTCACTCTCCAGTGCCTACCAGTCATTTTCTTTTTATTTTATTTATTTTATTTTAATTGCAGTATAGTTAACATACAGTGTAATGTTAGTTTCAGGTATACAACCCAGTGATTCAGCACTTCCATACAACACCCAGTGTTCATCATGACAAGTGTACTCCTTCATCCCCATCACCTATTTCCCCATCCCCCCACCCACCTCCCCTCTGGTGACCATCAATTTGTTCTCTATAGTTAAGAGTCTGTTTCTTGGTTTTGCCTCTCTCTCTTTTTTTTACTTTGCTCTTTTGTTTTGTTTCTTAAATTCCCCATATGAGTGAAATCATATGGTATTTGTCTTTCTCTAACTGACTTATTTTGCTTAGCATTATACCCTCTAGCTCCATCCATGTCATTGCAAATGGCAAGATTTCATCTTTTTTATGGCTGAGTAATATTCCATCACACATATATACATATATGTACACACACACACACACACACACACACCCACATCTTCTGTATACAGTCGTCTATCAATGGACACTTGAGCTGCCTCCATACTTTGGCTGTTGTAAATAATGCTGCAATAAACATAGGGGTACATGTATCCATTTGAATTAGTGTTTTTGTATTTTGGGGGTAAATACCCAGTAGTGCAATTCCTGGGTTGCTTTTACTCTCTGACCAGTTGTGTGTCCCGCCTCACCACTGCTGGGTTTTGGTTGTATCACTTAACCTCTTTGAGTGTTAGTGTCCTTATCTGCAAAAGTAAGGATAAATAATACCCAGGTCATAGGGTTTGAGGGAAGTAAAATGAGTTAGAACACAAAAAGTGTTCATTGATGTTTCAGACATATGCTGGGTACCTGGCAAATGGCAACTCTTGAGCTTCAGACAGACTCTTATCTGAGTAAACCTTGAGGAAAATTTGGCCTTCTATTGATCGCATCACTTGACAAAACTCAAAAGAAGGTGTTCTGTGTGTTTACTTCCTGGGTATTTTGGCAATATTTTGAATATCAGCTTTTGGAATTTAATTAGTGATACGTGGTGCAATACATGTGCTTTGGTATTTCAAGTGACTCTGATTTTTCTCTCATTTATAGATAATCTGCAAACTGGCTTCCATGCTGAGCAAGAGCACAGTTGAAAGCCTGCTGCTGCCTCGATTCTGCGAATTGTGTGGTGATGGGAAGTTCTTTCAAGTCCGGAAGGTTGGGACATATAGTTTCAAAACTTGACAAATTCAAAAAGTTAGAAAATTCAAAATCGATTCCTTGGAAGTGTCCTGACTTCTTCAGTAGATGCAGGCTGGAAGAGAAATGTGGCCCCTGTGACCTCTGTGAGGAAAACGTGTGAGCAGCGTTGCCCATTTTTACAGAAACTAGGGCGTGCATAGGGACCTGAGGACGAGATCCTGTGAGAGTAAGCCCGTTGCTCTTAGACACAGAAGGACCAGCTCTGGGACCTTGCTGCTTGCAGTTAGATGCCCTTGCCCTGACATGCATGGCCTTTCATGATCTGGCCTGCTTTGCTCAGAACCCTCTTACCTTTGCCGTACCTTCCAATGCTAACCCCTGCCCTCCCCTTCCCTTTCAGTCGCTTGTTCACTTGGTTACCAGATTCTTCCTTTCGAAGGCCATTGCCACACCTCCCTCAACAGCCTCCTTGTCCTCCTCCTCCTCCTTGCTGTGTAACCGGCCCTCTTCCCTCTGGTCTCTCCTCATGACGCATCGGCAAGAAGATAGGTCTCATTTACCATGCAGAGAATAGTAAGGGTCTCTTTCGCTTTATTGCTAACCAAATGCCTTATGTATTGAGATCAATTAGGAGCCAGAAAGTGCTAGGATTTGGTACTGTGTTGTAAATCTTCTGTTTCCAGTGCACTGGAGGCACCGGGCTAGGCTGTGTAGGTGGTGGGCTCGGTAAGTGCTTGTTAGGTGCCTGACTAGAGGAGTCATTGCCCCCGAGGCTTCTGCTTGTTAGCTGTCACAATTTGGTAAGACAAAAAAGAAGCAGACAATAACAGGTATGCCTTTTGCCTTTTTAAGGTGTGTGCTACAAATTTTGGTGATATTTGTCACGCCGTTGGACAAGAAGCCACTGAGAAATTTTTGGTATGTGAAGTTTTGCCAGTCGTAATTGCTAGTGCATTTCTTAGGGTGCTTTTAAAATTGGTTGTGAAGTTTTGTATTTATGAATCTGTTACTTTGGAATGACAGCTCAATTTTGCATTCATCAGTTCCAAATTTCTTGACTTCCGAAGCCAACGTTTTTTCATAAGCAGTAGGCAGCTGGTCCATGGCACGGCGTGGATGTCACCCCAGCCCACTTTCCTGTGGGCTTTTGCTGCTACCTCCTCACTGGTCGCTTTCCCTGGTCTCTTCTCACTGTCTAAGCCACTCTATCCGTCTCTTTTCCACTGCTCTTTCTAGAACACTGTTCTACCATCTCACTCCTGGGCTTCAAGACCAGTGGGATTTTTCTAGGTTACAGGTTAAAATCCAGACTCTTTTTGGCCTTTTGGGTGCCCTCATAAGTGCCTTTCCTGCCTCACCTCCAGCTGCCTTCCTCAAGTCTGAACACTGTCCCGGCCTGGGCAGGTCTCACCTTTGGCCATGCATCTGACTCATGGGATGGGCAGGGAGGCGGGGAGGCAGGTAAGGCCCAGGGGTCTGCATTTCTGATAAATCCCCTCGTGATTCTGATGCACAGCAGGGCAGAGAACCACTTCACTAGCCAGTGGGTGGCTTTTCAGCTCCCTTGAGGCTTTCTGCTTTTCCCCCTTCCACACCTCTGCTCATTACTGCCCCTCTCTTTCCAGTGTCTTCCCCACCTGGTGGGACCCAGCTCACACTTCAAACCCAGCTTGAATGTGCATATGCCTCTGTCAAGTCCTCTCCTTGTCTAGACTCACCTACCCACTGTGCCAGAGAGAATTAATTTCTCCCTTTTCAGCATCCCCATAACATTTTGCTCAGAGTACGTGCGTGTCTCTTATCACACCTCATTATAGTTTTGCTGATGTGGGATCTTCACCCTATCATGTTCATCTCTGTTTCCCTGGTGCCTACGCAGAACTATGCTAAATAAGTGCTTGCCACTTTTATTTGACAGGATATCCAACCTGTATTTTTATTTGACTTTTACTGGACAGGATTTTTATTGGACAGGATATCTAACCTGTGTGGTTAGAATTTAACCTCAAAAAAGTATACTCTTTAAATTGATTTTTAAATTTAAGTTCAGAAGCTCATTTTATTTTATTTCAAGTGCAAGCCATGTCAACATAGTTCTGACCCCAAAATAATTTTTAGTGGGCTGTCGTTCTGAATGTACAGCCACTGTTGTCTTCTACTTAATGTATCTGAATGAAGAACAGCAGTGACCAACATACTAACCTTCCTGTGGGCGGATATTTCCATGATCATATATTCCCATTTGTGGGGCATTTTGGCTGATTATTTTACATTAGGATATAAAAAACAGAGCCTCATTTTTAAAGGATAAA
Organism: Halichoerus grypus; assembly: GCF_964656455.1. Classification (NCBI taxonomy): domain Eukaryota; kingdom Metazoa; phylum Chordata; class Mammalia; order Carnivora; family Phocidae; genus Halichoerus; species Halichoerus grypus. The sequence continues at coordinate 134,187,764 of NC_135721.1, read as the reverse complement.
TTTTATTTATTAATATTTTTTAGAGAAAGAGCACAGGAGCGGGGGGAATGGGCAGAGGGAGAGGGAGAGAGAGAATCTTAAGCAGGCTCCATGCCCAGTGCACAGCCTGATGCCCGACTCGATCTCATGGCCCTGAGATCATGACCTGAGCCGAAATCAAGAGTCAGATGTTTAACCGACTGAGCCACCCAGGCGCCCCATTAAAGGATAAATTTTAAAAGACGATGTGATCATGACCTTCATACAGATGGAAAGCGAACATGCCAAAGATTTTATTTAAGTCATTTATTCACGAGGGAAACAGTAAGGTACAATACCTGGCTTAATGGAGAACTCAAAGTACCACACATGTATGGTCAGACCAGAGGATACTGAAGTGACCTTGCAAGGGGATTCAAAATTGCTCAGCATCCAGGGTGATAATCAGGTGCATTCCACTGGACACAATTTGCATTTCTGTGAACAGGAATTATTTGCATTACTATCAGTTTTTAACAATATACCTTCTGTCACTAAAAGACCCTAGTTAAAGGTCGTAATACCTGGATGGGTGAGCTAGTTGGGATATCCACTCAATTTCAAGGTCATTTCACAATTTTTCTCTATATAATTCACATAGCTATGTCAGTTTGGAATTTGGAGAACGCCTTATGTAATATGTGAATATTAGTCATTCTGCCTTTTAACCAAGTCATTTACTAGAATTAAGAGGTAAGGGAAATGTTTCTTTATTCTTCTTACCATAATTTCTCTTTGTCTCAAATGATTCCTTTTAGACTAGTATATATTTCCCTCTTCTTGGTCGTTAATTTATGGCTGTGCCTTAATTACATCATTAAAAAAGGTTCTGCCCTTCCTCAGGGTAGCCAAGTTTGAGTAGCATGGTTTTATTTGCTTTGGTAGATCCCAAAATTTTTTGAGCTCTGCTCAGATAATGTTTGGGGGATGCGAAAAGCCTGCGCGGAGTGCTTCATGGCGGTGTCCTACAGCGCGTCCCCCGAGGTCCGCAGAGCCCAGCTGTCACCCCTCTTCATCAAGCTCATCAGCGACCCCTGCCGATGGGTAAGTGCGGGCAGCTCGGCCGCGTGGGCCACCAGCCGCAGCTCGCTGACTGGCCTCATCTTGGCCTCTGGACTTGTGACTATGTATTTTGTCTTTTCGGTTCCTGATTGGCTTACTTAGACCTCGTGGGGATTGGAGCACTCGAAATCTCCAAAGCTTGGGTGCCTGTGAAGGAGGGGGCACACACCCTAACATTTGTAGTGACCGGACATCATAGGGCTGAGGAGTGAGAAGGGAAACACTCAGTGGAGAGTGACCTTTGCTGTTACTCTCACAAACACGCCTGTCATGATTCATACGGTCTGGTCAGGTGCTTTATGAAGTCTGGACTTGCTTGATTTGGAATTAAAATTCTAGAAGAATAAAAACTGCATGATGGTACTAAAGTTCTCCTTATTTCTGTTGAAAAGAGTCAGTTTGGAATTTGGAGAACGCCTTAGAAAGCAGTAAATCTGCTTGGACCTAATTCGGCGGACAGCGACCAGCCTGGTGGTCGGCCAGCTGCCCGGCCTGGGTCACACCTGGCCGACGCCACATTCACCGCGCTGTGCTCTCTGTTTGCAGGTGCGCCAGGCTGCCTTCCAGTCCCTGGGCCCCTTCATTTCCACCTTTGCGAACCCCTCCAGGGCCGGCCTCTATATTCGAGAAGACGGCACCCTGAGCATCCGACCACCAGCTCAGGATTTGGACTCTGCTCTTGCCTCCGGGTCACCCAGTGCGGGCAGTTGTGGTAACACTTCCTCGGCCTGGTGAGCTCCAAGCAGGATAATTACCAGGGCCCGTGCTTCACCTTAAGTGTCCACCTAAAATTTTAGCAATTATCTTGTCTGGAGTTTTAGTAACAGTGACCTTCTGGGCAAGATGGGATATTAGAGCTTTAATTATGTAAAGAAGCAAAAGTAATTGCAGTAATGATTTTGAAACATGACTACTGGGTTATAAATAATGAAGCTACCATGTCTCCTAAATTTAGATAAAATATTCATTGAGAGTAGTGATTAAATAACCTATAAAGAAAATTTTCTCTTACTTTTTGATTAATGAAGTTCTTTGGATAATTTACATAGGGAGGATGTGAGGTCTCCCAAATGTCTGTTTGTACCATGCAATGTTACATGCCCATAAATATAGGATGTTACCTGCACGTACAGGTGACAGTCCTGACTCACCATTAGTGGACGCCATCCTGCCTTTCTAGTAAGTTCTAGTGATTGATCTTGGAGTTTCTCATCTTTCCTCGGAGGCCGATGGGTACACACCAACCAGACCATTCGAGGTCGTTGGTAAGCGTCTCTCCCCTGCTAGCATCACACGGGAGCAGGAGAGTGGTACTTTACATCTCAGAGAGTACATATCCTTTTTACCATTGGTGCATCCTTCCCTCCATCTGTCTCCGTCAAAATTCACTGAGCTCCTGCTCTGTGTCCGGCCTGTGTGCAGCACCTTCCTGCTCAGGACTCACCCAGTGGTCTCGGTGGCTCTTGTGTCCCGGTGGCTGCCCCCTGGTGGAGGCACTGGCGAGCAGTGAGTGCATGCAGTCTGCCCACCGAGGGCGTGTCCGCAGAAGCCAGGGCTCATCCACCACTTGAATAGAATGGAGGGATCGGCTGAACTGTGCAAGACATTTTCAGCGCACATAATACTCCCAGGTGGGCAGAGGGGGATGATTGGACCTTTTATGCTCTTGTGAGCTTATGAGCTTCTGGCCCTGGGAGACACAGGAGGTCGGGCGGCCAGGTAGAGAGGAGGACCGGGCTTGGGAGGACGTGGAGCTCACGTTTTCCCATTTTACTTCCAGTCCATTACATGGCGCTAAAAGTATTCCCCTCAATCTTCCCCTAGTTCCACGAAGCTGGTACACACGGAGCCGGACCTGCCCACGGAGGGCGCGTCAACAGGAACCAGCGATCTGCACAGCAGTAGCTCCTCTGGTGGCCTCATGGCAAACTCAGTGGAAGATCCTGCCTTGACTGGAGCTGAGTCAGCCAGGCTTTCCCCGGAGGCTGGTGCCTCCCTGAAGCTCCCTGATGGGGACAACCTCCCCATCCACTGCCACCCTGGACCGGGCTCCTCTGCCTGCCCAGAGAGTCCTGAGGATGTATTCAGTAATTTCCTTTATTGGCGAACTCCTCTCCCTGACATAAGCAAGGACCTAGAGCTATTTCTGAGTGAGGCTGGGCCCCAGGAAAAGGGCTGCAGCAGGCCCGAGACCGTGCACCACAGCTGTGTGGCCAGGAGCGAGATTCAGAAAGTCCTCGATAGTCTGCAGGAGCATCTGATGAATGATCCGGACGTTCAAGGTAAACGTTGTCCGTTGTGATTAAAGAGAAAACAGGGTGTCTCTGGGTTGGGCGTTAGCCAGGCCTGTGTGTGTGTGTGTGTGTGTGTGTGTGTGTGCATGTGCGTGTGCGTGCGCTCACTTCATGTCCACTGTGCACAGATGGCCAGGAGAGGGTCTCAGCCTCAGCACTGCCAGAGCCCTGGGGACCTCTGTGCAGGGCCCCGCCAGGGTTCTGCCTCCTTGTTTTGCAGCTGTGCAAGGCTGAAGGCAGCTCTAATAGAAAGGCAGAGTTTGTGGGCATATCTATAACAGTGGAAATTTTATTAGCTGCTTGGACGCTGTTACATCATTTTCCACGTTATAGTGCTTTTTCTCGTTATTAACAGCTAAGGATGGTGCTCCTTTTGGAGCTTATTAACTCAGCCCTAGCCAAACTTTAAGGTTTTTGTCTTTGTACAGCAAGGGAAAGTACAACTTCTTCTTTGGGGTGTTTTTCATGTTATGACTAGTGCTCCCACTGAGCGTCTGATCTGGGAGCCGGGCCTCGCGATCCATATCCATTATCACGCCTCTTCTTGCTCTAAACAGTGCTATATTTGTATTCTTCCTTGGGTTGGGGAGATTGGGAAAAACAACACTTGCTGCTGTTGCTGGGCAAAGATTTGTGAAGCTTTCGGGAAAGGAAATGTGAAAATCCAGTTAGCCCTGTGATTATTCTTTCTCTTTAAATTTATAAAGGAAATTAAGTCAATGTTTGCCGAAGGAATGAGCACATGTAACATATCACTTCTAATAGCTATAGACAAAGGTTTTGGTTTCTGGTTTTGGAAACCGCATTTCTAAAGCAGCATTCATCTCAGTGGTGGGCCCTGGGCTGGGTGCTGGGGCAGCAGTGACGGGCACACGGTCTCATGGAGGGGGCTCCGTAAGCCACCATTGGTACAGGGTGTGGCCGGGGCCGGGCCGGGAGGCGGCGGGACGTGCTGTGGCAGCACAGGGCAGGACGCCTGGGGCCAGAGGAAATGTCTGGGAGAAGACCTTGCAGAGGGAGCGGCGTTTCACGTGGGCCCCAAAAGACGACAGCTCGGAACCCACCATGCAGAGAAGTGGGGAGGGATGTGTCAGAGGGTTCTTTCAGTCCCTTGAAATCGTTTGTAAAATTTTGCGTATACGTGTGTGCCTCATTTTCATAGCTTTCATCAGAGCTCAGAGGGATCCGTGACCCCGAAAGTTTCAGAAATAAACGACACGCTGGGGACTTGTGGACTGGCTGCATCTGGAAACATGACTTGGGCCATTGGGAAGGGCCTGATGGGTTACACTAAGGAGGTGGGACCTTGTCCTGGGCCGAGTGGGGAGCCAGCTATGAGCTCTAAACATTTTAATGAATCTTGAGGTCTACTGAATTTACCTCGTAGAAAACAGGATGTAGGAACTATTGTGTGTATGTGTGTGTGTTTGGAGGTTGGGGACATGCACATCAGATTGTTTTTACAGAAAGGTGTGTGAAATATGTCATTTCTGCTGTTAGGAGGGTCTCAAGCAGTCATGCTGTGGACAAATGAATAGTCCTTGGGGCTTGGTGAGCAAGATCTGTACTCATCTGTGTGTACGGAGATGGATCGATTTCTGTGCATTGGGCGGGAGTTGCGGAGAAGGCAGCAATCCTCCTTTATACATGGGGGAGCAGGACCCCCTCACCGAGTAGGTGGACCTCCCAGACACTGGCCTTCAGGAACAGTGTGTTGTCTTTCTGTGAGAGATGATGGAAGCAAACTCTGATTGTCTTCATTGAGGCGTTTCGAGTTCAGATTTGATGCTCTGTGCATGGCTGGCGTTTAGTTGGAATAGTTAAAGTTAATGGCCCTAAATATCACCACCTCCCCAAGAGCTCATTCTGGGACTGCAGAGCATGCTTACTGCAGGGACAGGTGTGTGGAAGGTGCGCCCGTGTGTGGGGCGCCTGCGTCCAGACTGTCTCGTTGTGAAGATCCTTCTCAAGTGAATCCCTACAAATCAAATAAAGTTATTAAAATTCTTGGAACTTCTCTTCCTGCAGCTCAGGTCCAGGTCTTATCAGCTGCTCTGAGAGCCGCACAGCTTGACTCTGTGAATGAGCCCGAGCACCAGCCGATGGAAGGTCGGCATGAGGGGTCCGTTTCCGACCCCAGCCCTGCCTCGGACAATCAGACGGCTCTGTCGGCTTCATCATCGCAGAAGGAGCTCTCCGAGCCCAGGATATTACAAAGCACAGTACGTGTTTGCCCTCTCCCTCTGCCCAGACGATGTGACAGAAATCACAAAGCTGCATTTTCTTTTATTAATATATCCTGGCAGAGATGATAAATGGCAAATTTAATTTTATTCTTAAGGTCATGTTTTGGATAACTAGACAACCAATCAATCAGGTGATTGATAACCCTGACTCTCCTCCACAAAAACAGGAGAGGAGAGACCAACGAGTACCTTCCCTCTTCTCCAAAGATGTCGAGTCTCAGTTCTTTGTGGGGATTAACCATCTAAGTGCCCGATTTCACTGCTGTTTTACAGCTTTTAGTCATAATAGCACAAGGTGGGTTCCGCGGCTCCTAGAACTGAAAGCCGGCCTCGGCCTCAGCAGGCGGACCACCGCGTCAGGCCCTCGCTCTGGAGACGCTCTTTGGGCACGTGGTCACCCCAGTAGTGGTACTGGCCTGCTGTTTCTTGGAGGAGAGACTTGGAAAAGCCAGCGGCTCAGTGGCTTTTATCCTGCAACCTGGAGCTAGCCCCTGTGAGACACATCCAGGGAGAGGAGGGGCCCACAACTCTCTCGCACTTTAAGTCTCCCTAGCCTTCCAGCTCGCGCGGGGTTGGAGGCTCTGATGGCTTCCTCACTCCTAGTGACCTGCTCTGACCACTTTGAGCTGGGGTCCTTCCCAGGTCGGGGCGAGGCTAGAGAATTAAAATTAGGGTCGGGTCCAAGATCATAAAGTCCTGGGCATGTTGGCGTCTCCTCACTTCCTGTGCCATGATGGATCATCTCTTCCAACCCGTGGTCTTGAAGGCCAGAGTACCAATTGCTCCACCATCCACGCAGTGGATAATTCTATCTTAGCAATTAAATGAACTTACCACCTCCCTTCCCCTCTAGGCCTGTTCCAATAAAACAAAACAAAAGACCCACTTAAAAGCCTGAATATAAAGTGTTTAGGAGTTGCTGACAGTTGTCTTCGATTAGTAAGAAATGAGGGGATATCCTATTTTGCTGGTTTGTTTTCAGAAATAGGCAAGAAAATGGTTGTTGTTACCCGTGTTGCCTGGAATGTGGAAATCACATGTTAGGTAGAAAGGCGTGGCCACGTCTACTGTGGCGGAGACCTGATCGGACTGGGGCTTCTTTGTCACGTGCAGAAGTGAGAGAAAGGGAAACGAACAGATTCCTCCAAGTTGGCTCTGTTGCATGAAGGATTTTGAAGGGCTGGTGCAAGCAGACCTTTGGTTTATGTTGTGGGATGTCAGGGCTCTTGAATTTGCAGCTTGATTCTTAGGTTCCACTGGGATCAGTCAGGATGCATCCAGTTGCAAAAGAAGGAAAAGGGACCAAAAAACTCCGAGAGCTTAAATGATGAGGATGGTGTTGTCTCGTAGAGACGACAGAAGAGCGGCTGAGGCCAGGGGGCTGGTTAACTCGGCTCCTTGACGTTGACCCTGCTCCCTGCTTCTACCCTGCCTTCTTAGTGCATCATCTGAGTTGCGAGATGCCCCGTGCAGGGCGGGGAGGGGAGGTGTGTTGCTTCTCACCTGTGTCTTTTGGCTGCCCGGTGGTTCTCTGGGGAGATGACCTCACAGTGCCTCTGGAGGTTGCTCTGGCCTGTGGTGGTGTACCTAACCTCACGTGGCTCCTGGAGGAAGTGCTGTTCATGCCAACTGCGCTGAAGACTTTGGAACCAGAGTAACTGCCGAAAGAAGAAGAATGATTTATTACACATTAATATATATGAATTTATGAACTTGGAGAAATTGAGGTCTTAGGTTATCATGCCAAAATATTTCTGTTTTATCCTGTCCTCTATTAAAATAAGCACTATATTTCAGTGAAAATCTTGGGAATTGAAGGCCGTGGTAGTGTGCCTCAGAGCAAACGAAGCATCTATCGGTGTATTAATCGACTTTCCTGGATCATATATTGAGCTGATTTGTCAGGATCCATTAAGCTGGTAGACAGTATGACATTTCAAGTGCACGTGGGAACCCATGTGACGGGTGGAGGAGAAGGTCAGGTTCATCTCCGCTAATGTAATCAATGATCAGAGACCAATATGTCACTGTTGAGTGTTCTTGCTCATTTTAATTGTTAACCTACTGTAAAGGTTCATCAGCAAACATTAGAAGTGTTTGTACATGTGAAAATCGAGGATAGTTTTCCAGGTAAATACTCCTTTATCGGCCACACCTTCCCCCAAATTAGACAGGTCTTCTCCTTGCCTGTCCATCCGCCCTGACGGGTCCACATTGCTGCACGTCTCCAGCTCCCAGGAAATACTGGACGTGCTTGCTCGCCCTGCCGTCTGGGGTGGTCTCTGTCTTAATCGTGTGACTCTTAAAAGGGGGTTGGTTAACCACCCTGGGACGCTGGGGCTTAAAGAATGGTCAGTGCAGACTCAAGTGGTGGCTCCTCATGGACATCCAGCCTGTCTTCTTTAAGGGCCTCAAGCAGTCTTGAGATGAAAATGCATGATATCTGTTTGCCTTGGCCCTTAAAATCACTGACCATGTCATCTATGCCTGTGCAGATGTCTTTTTTAACATCTGGAGAGAGACCCCTGACTTGCAGGGAAGCACTGGTCTTGGTCTGCAGAGGTCATTTCCAGCACCGAAAGAGGATTCTTTGAAGGGAGAATGATAGGATGGCTCTCTGTTTGGGGTAAGTTGCTAACGTATCCAATCAACTCTGCAGGACCCCGGCAAACCCTGCGGTGGGGCCATTGACCAGCTGGAGATGGAGCAGAGGCATCTCCCCGCCCCACTTGAGGAGAATAAATCTAAATTACAGGTTTGTTCCTTGAAAAGAAAAGCAGCTCAAAATGTCACCTTTTCTGGGAGTCAAATTTAAGAATGGCCATGGGAACCAGATATTTTTCTTCCGTCAATATTAATGACATAGCTTCACTCGTTTGTGTTGCTACAATTTCCTCTCTAACTTATTAAAAAACAAATTCTAAAGGAGTACTAAAGTCTCTTTTGAACAATCTAGAATAGTATTTTAATAAAACAAGTCAAATAGGAGAAAAAACCTGACATCTGTAAATAGCATTTAGTGTCTATTTATACAAGTCATTTCAGGTTTTTTTTTGTTGTTGTCTGAAAAGTTTTTGACAGATTCTTTGATTGACCTGTGTTTGTCTTTGTTCTGTCTTGTGGCTAGGCTCTTGTGCTATGTAAGAACTCTTAAATGTTTTAAATTATCGTATCCCCTTGTCCTGATGGAAGAGAAGGTAAGTGAGTGATGTCATAGGAAGGCGCTGTCCCGTCAGTTGGAAAAAGCTAGTGACAATCGGCGTGTCCGGGCCGGGGCTCTAGGTGCTGGGTAGCTACAAGGGAAGAGTGTTTCCATTTTCAAGAGCTGTGTGCATCAGGCTAACCAAACCTTGGTGCCCACACTGTTCTCTGGGATATCAAATGTTAGACGAATGGGGAAAAGATTAGTGTGGGCCTTGCTTTAGCATCGTTCCGTCCCAGTTGAAGATTTCACCTGCAGACCAAGAAGTCCGCCAGTCCAGAGCCCCGAGCTTCTCAGAGGCCTCTTCTTCCCCTGACATCTCTGCTTTGCTGTTTTCACCCCCAAGTCCCAGACCCCTTGTTTTTCCCGAGTATTCTCCTTCTTTCCTGCAAGCATGATGGTTTCCTTGCTCTGCTGTTTCCCAGGATATAATACCTCAGCCCCTGCTCGATCAGTATGTGTCGATGACCGACCCCGCTCGCGCCCAGACTGTCGACATTGACATAGCCAAACACTGCGCCTACAGCCTCCCCGGGGTGGCGCTCACCCTGGGCAGGCAGAACTGGCACTGCCTGAGACACACGTACGAAACGCTGGCTTCCGACGTGCAGGTAAAAGGAGCCCTTTCAGAGGCACCCATGGAAATGGGGTGGCCCATCTGCCGGGGAAGAAAAGGGGGGCGCGGCGGGGCTCGCCGGCCTGTATTTGCTGCGGGAGCCGTCGCCATGTTGATGGGGCTCCGATGAAATGGAGCCCGTGGCGGCCCGCGCCGGCAGTGTCAGGTTTATTCTAGAAGCGCCACGTAACGCTCTTGGTAACATGGCCTTGTGCTTGCTTTCCTCGGTTTGTCTGGGCTCCTGTGCACCCCCAGTGGAAGGTGCGTCGGACCCTGGCCTTCTCCATCCACGAGCTGGCCGTGATTCTGGGGGACCAGCTCACAGCAGCTGACCTGGTGCCCGTCTTCAATGGATTTTTAAAGGACCTGGATGAAGTACGAATAGGAATTCTTAAACACCTGTATGATTTTCTAAAGGTAGGAAGAAGGATTACATATAAAAAACAAACCTTCCCTCTTCAAAACAATTCTTAAAGCCGAGCTGTGGAAAGTGTCCATGGACAACAGAAAGCAGCTAGTCTGGGTTTCTCCGGTTGAAGTATACATCCAGAGTCTTTACAGTGGGTGTTCTTTCAGTGATGGGTAAATATTTTTATATCTTTCCTCGTAATCTTCCTGTCCCTTGGAGTCCTAATTCTGTGGAGGATAGCAGACATGTAGCCTAGCATGCTCTGTGAGGGAGAAGGAGCCCAGGCCCCCCGGGGGTAGCGCGCAGCGTGCCCGGAGTCACCCAGGGGAAGAGCCCAGCCGAAACCCAATCTCAGTTCTGCATGAAGGGCTTTCTCTGCAAGACATTGCTGCTTCCCTGCTTGCCTTTTTAATTTTTTTTCCTAAAGGAATGATGAGTGTAAAAATAAGACTTTAAAAATGACCTAGAGAAACTAATTACTTGCATCCACATGACCACGAGCTGCCCTTGACAGACTGGGCTGCATGATGCACTGGGTTGGCTTTTCTCTCGTGGTGCCGGCGTACATGAGCAGAACCAGCTCCCCGGGAAGCAGCCGCGGCGTTGTCTTCGGAACACACACACATACGTGTTGTTTGCAGGCAGGAAATGATGAGAGAAGGAAGAGCTGGGGGCATGTGGAAACACACAAGCACATACACTAACCGGGGGAAAGGTTGGAAGCATTCAGGGGTCCCCGTGAGGTCTGTTCCCAGCAACGTTAATTCACAGCCACCCCGGGTGATGGATGGAGTTCAAGGCATTAGGGGAATGCCCAATTCTTGCCGGGAACAAGTGTATAACTTCAAGTGTGATCAGACAGTATATTTGGGGTCATTTTGAGAGATTCTCTATTTTTATTTATGTATACATTTTTAAAAAATAGTTGCTTCATGAAGACAAGAGGAGAGAATATCTTTATCAGCTTCAAGAATTTGTAGTGACCGATAACAGCAGGAATTGGAGGTTTCGATATGAACTAGCAGAGTAAGTAAAACCTGTTTGGGGATATGAGAAGGCAAATTAGATGGAATAATTCTTAATTTTCCTACCTTATAATTGATTTCTAAACTAGCAGTAATAGTGTTCTTTCGGATAAAGAGATTATGTTTTTATTAAGGGATAAAGTGAATTCCGAAGCTCTAAGTTACAAATACCACGGTCTCCGGGGAGACATTCATTTTCAGATGCAGACAGGGCTCGAGTCACTGTGGAATTAGTGTGTTCTGCTGTTCTATAAGGCAATTTATTCGAACCAAATAAAAGATGAATCACCCACTCTTCAATATTTTCCTGTTAATCGGAAGAGTTTTTGCCAGAGCTTTTCTGAACATTGAGTGTAGCCCTCTCTGCAGGGCACAGCGTGGTGTATGCACTTCAGCTTCTAAAGAAAATGACGCGACAGAGACAGACACGGAAAGGTCTCACCCAGACGAGACGATTATTAGATAAAAACGTCCCCCAAGGTGGCTGCTTTCTGCACGTCATTTTGTGCGTGAAGGACTTATTTAATCCTGGCTTGTGCTGGCCGGTGAGATGTCAAAGGTGTGCCCGGTTCTAAAAGAGCTAAAGCTTTGAATAAAGAGCTAAAGTCCCCTTCCCCAGGCGTGCCACGTGCTTTGCGACGTGCTCTGCTTGGTGCCGAGTGCATTTGGTGGTGATGGTGGGCGGCCTGGTGTTAGTTTGCCCCTGCCCGGGGTTTATCTCCCCAGCTTTAGTTTTCATTTTTCTTACCCTCAACTAGAAATCTCTCAAATCATTATCTTTGCTGTAGAAATCCATCAGGCTTTTGCAGCTATTCAGGATATGATTTGGCCGATGCCAGGGGCAAACTAAAAGATTTTCTCTTTGCTGTGATCTTTAATCATTATGCTTAATTTGAGAGATTGAGGTTTTAGTCATTATGCCGTGTTCCCAGCTTACATTCTGAGAGAAAAACAGGCCCACGTTTTCCATGAAAGCATCGCGCCCTCTAGCGGCCGTGCGAGGGAACTCGGCCAGGTCCGTCTCGGGCCGGGCGGACCTGCTTCCCCGGGGCCGGGGTGGGGGCCGGGGTGGGGGCCGGGGATGGGGCCAGAAATGGGGGCCGGGACCGCGGAACGGGCCCGGGGCCCGGGCTCATGGCTGGGGCTGGGGCCGGGCTGACCCGCTTTCCCGGGGCCAGGATCGCGACCAAGAGACCGGGGCCGGGCTGACCCGCTTGCCGAGGGCCGGGGAACGGGGGCCGGGGGCCGGGGGCCGGGGGCCCGGCACGGGCACGGGCACGGGGATGGGGCCGGGCCGGCAGGGCTCGCGCCGCCGACAGCGTTATCTCCGAGCTCTGGCTATCTTCCATCTCGGCCGTGGTTATTGAAGCCAGAGCCACTGATATGAATTCTGTGCTCCCCCTGACCATGATATTGGTATCATTTTTCTGAAAACAGTGCTTTTTGATATGAAAGTATTCACCGGCACTCCTGGTTTCTGATTCTAACTTCCAATCTCTTTTTCATTTCCTTTCGTTGCCAGCGTGGAAGTAATGCCATTTATTTTGATACCCTTCTCTCCATCCCCATTTAGAAAACAGTGAAAGCTTTGGTGGCAGGTTTTCCCAGCCAGCCGTCTCCCGCACGCTTTCTTTCCCTCGGAGTGAAGAGCTGGTGCGCGCGGTTCTCTGCAAGCGGACCGCGCAGGGCCGCCCGCCGCCGCCGCCCGCCGCTCGCTGCCCGCCGCCTGGGGGCCGGGGCCGGGCGGCGCGAGCTCCCCGAGCCTTCCTGCGCCCCGGCATCTCTGGGAACTTCAGCGGCCTGGCTATTTTTACCTTATCTGATTTGCAAAGTTTTATGTGCTCTCGAACCGATAACCTCAAATTGAAATAGTATCCCTATTCATAAATTTCTCAGCCTCTGTTTTACAAAGTTTAATTTATTTCCTTTTTGTTTGATTTGAGTGCGTGAGATGAAGAATGAAGATTTATTTTTTTTTTCCACTTTTTCTTTGCGTGGTATTTCACTCAGCTTTCTGCTTTTGGCATTTCACTGATGGAAAGCCTTGCTGGGTCTTCATTTGCCTTAATCTCCCAGCCTGGCTATTTTTGTCTGTAAGATGAAGTGAGAGTAAAGAGAAATTAGTAAGGTGTTTTTTTTGTCCCCCCAAATAATTTTCTTTCTTTCTTTCTTTTTTAATTTCAGACAGCTGATACTCATTTTGGAACTCTATAATCCCAATGATGTTTATGATTACTTAATGCATATTGCCTTAAAGTTGTGTGCAGATAAAGTTTCTGAAGTTCGGTGGATCTCCTTCAAACTAGTAAGGAATCATGGCTTTTGTTGTTGTTGTTTGTGATTTTTGGAAATAGGAATATTTATGTTCCTTCCATTTTAACTCCTTTATTTTCTGCTCTTGATTTTTCAGTATACCTATGAAACCAGCTTTTAAATTTTGAAATTAGGGAAATGTATTACAGTTTTATCAATACATAACATGGTTTTTTTCTTAAGTTGTACGCTTCAGTGATAGAAATTGTAGATAAGTCATTTTATTTAAGAAACCCTTCAAACCATGGCTTAGTGTTCCTTTTAAACACAGATTGGGCTTACTCGGCAGCATGGTTTTGTAGAAAAGTAGTGAGCAAGAGCTCCAATGTAGAAGAGCTGATCCTGTTTTATGTGGGCTCATACCAGCTGAATACTGGGGGGGGGTGTCACTTGAAAATATTGATTTACTAAGGTACTCTCATGCTATTACAGTTTTATAAAAATGACATGTTCTGAAAGGTAATGATTTAGTTATTATGCAAGGGACCATTTTCTAAAATTTGGAATCTTAAGATTAAGAATGTTCTTTTCTAATGCCGGTCCCTTTTTAAATTTCATTTTTATGAAGGGTTTCACGTGGGTGAGTGTGTGTATGTGCGTTGTCATATATTTGAACATCTTTTTTCCTCTGTGTTCTAATGATGACCGTGACAAAAATGACTCTCTCCCTTGCTTATAGATTCATTTTAAAGGTGCATAAAAATGTCTGGTTTCTGTGTTGAGTAGGATTCATAATTCAAACGGATGGCAGCATTTTAAATGTGCACCTCTGATACTTTTCACAGGTGGTGGCCATTCTGCAGAAGTTCTACTCCCACAGTGAGCGCGCACTGGGGTTAAATTTCATCAGTGAGCTCATCGTAAGGTTCCGGCACTGCGCTAAGTGGGTTGGAAGGCAAGCTTTCGCTTTCATTTGTCAGGTTAGCACGGCCTGGGGGGAATCTCCCCTGGGCTTATGTTGCTGTGGACTGTTAATCAGATGCACCAGACACAGAATCCCAGCCCTGAAATACCAGCTGGGAATTTGGGGATCAGTGGACCGAACCCCTTTATCTCACAGGAGATTGTGATCGGCCCAGTCAGGCAGAAGGATGGGCCCAGGGTTACCCCACCCATCTGTGCATTCGGCCTGTGGATGTTGACTGAATGTCTCCTGTGTGCTGGGCGTGTTCTAGAAGCCGCAGACAGAGAGTGAACAAACTCCTGCTCCCCCGGCACCTTCCATCTGGTGAGGTGAGGGCGGGGCCCAGAGCCCTGCTTCTGCCGTGCCCAGGCCAGGGCTGTGGTCATCCCTGTCCCTGCCCTCAGCCAGCTGCCTGGCAGGGAAGGTGGGGTGAAGAACAGAGCAGTAGGTTAGGGCAGAGACTGTTGAATCCCTCTGAAGTGAAGTTCATGTCAGCCTGTCCAGCATCTCTGGTCACCCTCTCTACTTAGTGTCCTGGAAATGGTGCGGGTCAGATTGGCTGGGGCTGATGGCTGCCATTTCTTGGACGCCTCTGTATGCCAGGTGGCTCATCATACATACATTTGATCCTCGGCGGTTAAGATCGGCCGTGTATCAAGCATGTAACACCCATGTACTTTCAGACCAGTTGTTTAAGGTGAAGCAGCTAAAGCCCAGAGAGGTTAAGTAACTTTATCAAGAGCACACAGGAAGTGTTAACACCGTGATTTTTTTTTTTTTCTCTGCTAACGTGTTATTTAAAAAGTTTTAACCTTTCCCCTTGCACATTTTCAAGCATGTACAAAGGTAGAGGGAATAGTATGGACTCTCCATGAACCTGTCACCCAGCTTTGCAATATTACAGTAAAGCTGTAATTGGACTCTGGCTGACCGTCATACCCAGTTCCCCCACCAAAGGACTCACTAGGGCCCCCTGTTGGGCTGGCGGGGCATCACAGGGTACTTTCGTGGTCTGCTTTGAAAAGGGCAGTGGGTGGCTGAGTAAAGTGCCAGATTCACAACCACAGGCCTGACGCCACAGACTTCTGTGAGGAAGAAGCCAATCCTGTAAATGAGGGATTGGGCTCAGTCCATAAGTCCGTATAAGTCTTGGTAAATGAGTTATCTTTTTTTTTTTTTAAGGTTTTATTTATTTATTTGACAGAGACACAGCGAGAGAGGGAACACAAACAAGTGGGAGAGGGAGAAGCAGGCTTCCCGCAGAGCAGGGAGCCCAGTGCGGGGCTCGATCCCAGGACCCTGGGATCATGACCTGAGCCAAAGCCAGACGCTTAGCGACTGAGCCACCCAGGCGCCCCTAAATGAGATATCTTTGCTTTTGTCTTTTAATTCTTGATCTGAGATTTAGAAAATCCATGATGAGACAAAAGGAAAAAAACACCCACTAATTTTCTTCAGGAAAAATCAGTGTGTATGCGCTTTCACGAATTATTAATAAGATTTAGAAAACCCACGACAAGACAGACAAAAGGAAGGGGGGGGTCACTTGATGGTTATTTCAGTGCCGCTCAGGGGAGCGAGCCTGACCTGGGGGCCGATGAGGGCCCACGCTGCAGAGGGGGATGAGCTGCTGCCTCTGCCTGGCCTCGCATGCGCCCAGCACCTGGGAAACACTTAGTGGACACCCACAGCTCTTGTCACCCTGTCGCGGGAAGGTGTGCAGGATTTAGAATCCACACGCCTGGTTTGGACTCCCCCCCCTCCCCCCCCAGTCGCTGGTGCTCGTTGATTAGGAGACCTGCGGTGGCCCCACACCAGACCACAGTTTCCTCCCCTGTAAAACTGGGCTCACTCTGGCTTCCATGGCTGGCCGGGAGCTGTAGGCCTCTGTCAGCGGAGTGGCAGTGTGCCGAGGCAGCGTTTGTCAGGTGTTCACAGAGGGGGCCGGGCCTGCATGGGAGTCTGGGGCTGGCTGGCACTAGACAGGCCTGGCGCTGGCCCTCAGAACCCGAATTCTGGTGAGTGACAGAGGGGAGGGCCCTCAGCCTTCATTGGTGGGTGCTTTGCTAGATTCTTTGCAAAAATGATCTGCCATTCTCCCCCCCCCGTACTTCCCCATTATACAGGTGGGGAAACCAAGGCCCAGAAAGGTGAAGCCACTCACTCCAGGCCATGAAGCTAGTAAGTGACCAAGTTAGGTTTGAAGCTAGGCCTGTCTGACTCAGAATCCTTTATTTTCTTCACCAAATTTTATACCACCTATAACTCAGTCCTTGGTGAGGACTTAGAAATTGTTAACTGTGTTTCTAACCAAATTCAGTGGTTGAGATTTTCAGATTCAGACACACACACACACTCCTCAGACCAGCAGACCCCGAAATTACTTCTTTGGAATTGTGGAAGGGTGTTTTTAGAAGAAACCTGCTGACCACCGTGGAGAAGTATCAATTCTTTGGCTGTGGCTTTCTCTTGTGGCAGGCGGTGGTGAGCGAGGAGTGCATCCCTGTGGACCAGTTCGTTGAACACTTGCTCCCCAGCCTTTTAAGCCTTGCCTCAGATCCTGTGCCAAATGTGAGGGTTCTGCTGGCCAAAGCTCTGCGTCAGACGCTGTTGGAAAAGGGTATGTGGACCGTTTTTCCGAACTTACACAGTTTAAAGTTCACTAAGCAGCAACTAGTCTTCCTCTTTAGAAACTTGTCTGATCGCATACTTCAGACATTATATAAATTGATGTATTAACTTTTATGCAGAATATTTTGTTATTTTTAAAATGGTGGTTTAGTTTTTACATTTAAGGAGCTTCATGGTAAAATGCAGAACTTCACAGTCTTCTAGAAATGGGGGAAACTTTTGTAAACGTTGAGTTATGACACAGACATTATGAAAGGCAGCCAACGTAAGCCTTCATGACGGTGAGGTTTGCAGCCTATTACTACGTCCTGAATAGGACGTGACGCAGCATTGCGTCCCTTGGACGGCAAGCTCGCACCTGCCCCACGTGCGGAGCCGACCCCTTCCAGCCGGTCCCGGCAAGTGCCTGTCTTCCTGCCGCGCCCCCAGCCCCGCCCCGCCCCGCCAGCCGCCTGTTCCCCTCCCTGCCAGCCACACACTGGCCGTTCTTTGGTAGTGGAGGGAAGGAAAGGTGACATGCAAAGTTTTTAAACTATAATTTAAAAAATACGCATAGCCGTTCTTGGGAGTCCATCTTCGAAATTGAGGAAGTTACTCCTTGACGAAAGCAGTCATGTTATCATTGCGAAGGCCTTACGTATGTGGTTACTCTGTGAAGTGATTTATTGTCCTGAGGTGTGGTTTAAAAATCCCCCAGCACTCGAGTCTGTTTCGGAGCCCAGTTCAAGGTGCATGTGAGCCAAACTCCCGTTTTCTCTCTTTAGCGTACTTGAGAAATGCCGGTAACCCTCATCTTCAAGTCGTTGAAGAGACCGTCCTGGCTCTGCAGTCAGACCGGGACCCAGATGTGTCCTTTTTTGCCGCCCTGGAGCCAAAGCGGCGGAGCACTGCAGACAGGCCTGTGCTGGAGGAACGGAATTAGCCGCCCCGGGATCCCGCAGACCGCTCACCCCCGCTTGTCAGGGGTCTGACTGTGCCACACCTGCCGAGGGAGGAAAGATTTCTGAAACTTTGAGGCCGGGCACTCACATGACCCTTTCCCATCCGCAGCCCCAGGGACTGCACCTGGGACGGGCACCACCCTCGGCGCCCCTGCCTGCTGAGGGACGCCCGCGACAAGGTGGTAGGCCCGGTGGCGAGCTGGGCACGGGGTCTCCATAGCGTCAGATCGCCTTCTCCATGACAGACTGACTATGCTATTTAAAGCCCCCTTCCTCCCAAAATAAAGTAGTTTATTAGGAGCTTTTAAGTCTTTAAGAGACTTGCATATTTGGCTTCCCTCATGCTTTCCTGTAAAATATAGTTTATGGTATTGCATTTTATTTTTAACTGAAATAATGTACATATGTAAATAACTCCTGACAGGAAGAAAATATATTAACGTAATATTAGCCTCCTATCAGTGAACAGAACAAATACATCATTTAAATTTATGCTCCACTTTGAATTGCTGCAAATATAGCCCAATTTGTTTACTTTTGAAAAATGTGATAGTTAAGGAAATCTACTAAAGAATGATTTATGGCAGTCTTTCTAATGTTGTACTTTTGTATAAACTGTACTTGGAACTTTTCCTCAGGCACTTGTCCCTCCCCTTCTTGCGGTGACTGTATCCATAAAGCTGTACTGGCCTTTGACAGAGGCAGAAAGTAGAAAGATTTTTCATTCTTACATGGATTTATTATCCTACGTTTAAGAATGCAGGAGGGAAATTGATCATTGAGATGCACGGATAGTGACTTTATAGCTAATGCTTTAGAATCTTTAACAGAGACTAGGAACCCACAGTTCTGATCAGTCCATATACTTGTCAGGAGTTTGGGGGTTAAATTATGACACTCTTCAATTTGACTTAAGTACACCGAATTTAGATTTCATGCTTTTAAAATTTAGACTAAGATGCTCTAGAACTTAAACAGGGTTTTTGTGAATAATTTGAGATTCTATAAACGTTTCATTAAATTCTGTATAACATGTAGGCTCATGTTATTTTTCTTGCTTCTATTTTTAATCTTCTTGAAAGCAGGCATAAAGGAAGGAAGGAGTGGCCCATTTGGGGTTCAAGAGCTGGCCGCAAAGGGCATGTTGCTATTGCCATTCTTTCCTTGGATCTTTTTCTTGTCTGTCTTGTCTTTTCTTTCTCCCTTTTTTAAAAATAAAATTTCTGGAGCTATATATTGAATTTCCTGGTATACAGGATGTTGTCCCCCTCCCCCAAATTCCACTGAGCTGATTCTTTAAAAAGAAAGGAAGGAATCTATACTGTGCCAAAGAAAATAAGGTACATGTGTGAGAATTTCAAATTGTAACCCAGGGTAGCATTTGGGCAACTCCCGCAGAGTGTGAGCTAATAAATTGTGGCGGCTACGTATTAAGAGAAACAAAAATCAATCAGTCCATTTTGTGTTCAATACTTGCCTAAAGTAAATAGATGGAGACATTGTTTTGCTTCAGTAACAAACAATTTTTAATTTTTTTATTGTCTAGAAATTGCGATTGTCGTATTGTTAAAATCTGTTGACCTGGCGGCAAGTAGAATTATTCACCTGGAATTTTGTATTCTGTGCAGAGCTTCACTTTCCATTAAGGAGAAAAAAAAACCTCAGTCTGTGTTGCGATGTGTAGAATTTGCATGCTGAAACAAATGTGCTTGTAGAGACTCTGGTAAAAAAATCCAACCTTAAAAAGTTCAGCTTATACACTAAAAATGGTCTATAACTTAATATGAATGCCTTTCCGGTGCAAAGTTTTGTTTTTGTTTTTGTTTTAAGACTAATTTCTCTGCAAAAAGTATGTTTAAGGCTCACATTTTATTCTTCTTTTGTAACAACTGAGATTTTTCTGATGTGGTTCTGCCCCCCTCCTCGCCTTCCTTTCTCTCGTGCTCCTTCCCCCATCACTACAGCTCTTTGTGTATTAATTGTTCCTAGGTGTGGGGTGCTGAGTGTTTGTGATTTGATCATCACACGTAAGCTTCCTGTGTACTTGAACACTCTGCCTCCTCTTGGGTGAATTAATGGAAAAGCACGAGATGGGTTTCTCACAGATGGAGCTCCCTTGAAAGGCATCTTAACAATGGAGCCGGCTCAGCCTCGCGCCAAGTGGACGTTTCCCCCTTGCTGAGTGTTTTCATCAGCACCTTTCTCCCTCGGAGAATTCGAGAGCGTTTTCAGAACTGATGGGTTTTCATGGGGCTCTGCAGACCCTCACGAAGGCCCGGCTCCCGCTTCCGGAGCGGCCTGAGCGCCGGGCCCAGCTCCGTGGGGCTTTTCACCGGTGCCAGAAATAGGATCGTTAAGCACGGCCGCAGACCGCACCTGACAACCCCGGACGAGGCATGCCGGGAGGGTGTAGGGCGATTCACTCCAGGCCGGAGGCCCTGAATTTTGCAAAGACTGTATTGCAAACGGCGGGGGCCTGGAGGGGTCCTCAGGGCTGCCAGGTTACAGTTAGTGACCCGGAGAGCAGCTTGGAGGCTCCCGGGGCCGTCCGCGGGGCTCTGCCGGGCGCGGGGCGGGGGGACGTGGTGACGCGGGGGGGCCGTGCTGCGGGGGGGGCCGTGCGGCGGGGGGCCCTGCGGCGGGCGGCCATGCGGCGGGCGGCGGGCACGGCGGGCGGTGGCGGAGCGCGGCGGGGGGCGCCGCCGGGGGGCGCCCTGGGCTCTGACCCCGCGGCGGGCCGGCGGTGGGGGCGGGGGGCGGGCTCAGCCGGCCCGCGGCCCCTCCCCGTGCAGCCCCCGGCCCGCGCCCCCGGCCCGAGCGGCGTCGGGTCCCCGGAGGCCGCGAGTCCGGCGCTCGACTTGGCCCCGGACGCCTCCCCAGAAGCCTTCGCCATGCGGGTGCTGCTGGAGGAGACCGGGGAGATGTTCCAAGTGACAGACTGCCGCAGCGACATGACGGTGCGGGAGCTCAAGGAGGAGCTGGACCTCACAGTCGGCATCCCCTTGCACCTGCAGCGGCTCCAGTACCTGGACCAAGGTGACCCCTGCCCACCCCCTTCCCTCCCACGTGTATGGCCTCCACTGGGGCGCCGGGTCCCCTTCTGACCCTGCAGTCCTCGAAGGAACCCCTCCCTGCCCGCGTGAGGACCCCCCCAACCCCCAGGTGTCAGAACAAACCCCACCCCACCCCCTGGAAGCCCCAGATGGAAAAGCCAGCCCAGGCCACGAAAGGAACTTCCCAATCCCGACAAACCAGGTTCACATTAGACCTCAAATCTCAAGGCACACCCTGTCCACAGCAAGACCCTAATCCACAAATCCTGCCTGTGTCAGGACTCTGGTCCCAAAGCAAGCTGTCTAGTCAGACCTGCCAACCCTGAGCAGATCCTGTCCATGTCAGGACCCCAAATCTCAACAAAGGCGCTGCTGCCTCAGCAAAACCTCTCAGACCCTCAAGCTGCCCTTGTATTTATCAGAGACCCAAATCCCAAAGCCAACAGGGTCCACATAAGACCAGAAGCCTGAAACAAAGCCTGTCCTCAGTGGGACCCTACAATCTAGGGCAAACCTTCCCATGTCAGGACCCCAAACTTAAAGTAAACTTCCAAAAACCCATGTTGGACTCATAACCCCCCCAGTCCTCCAGCCAGCCATATCCACACAAGGATGCCAAAGCCTGAAGCAAACTGTGCCCAAGACTGAACCCCAAATCTCCAGGGTAATTACAACTACCTCAGAACCCCAAATTCTCTGGCTACTGTGTCTACACAAGGATGCTAAAGCTCAGAACAAACCATGCCCACTTCAGGACCCCCAAACCCAGGGCAAATCTACCTAGGACTAAACCCCAAATCTCCAGGGTAACCAAGACTACCCCAGAACCCCAGATCCTCCGGCAGCCATGTCCATACAAGGATGCCGAAGCTCAGAACAAATTCTGCCCACTTCGAGACCCCCAAACCAAGAACAAACTTGGCCAAGACTGAACCCCAGATCCCCAGGCTAACCATGTGACCCTCAGAACCCTGAATCCTCTAGCAACCATGTCCACCGAAGGACACCTAATGCCTGAAACAAACTGCCCACCCCAGGACCCCGTATCTCTATGCCAACCATGCCCATGTTTGAACCCCAAATAAATCCCCCAAGCTACCCCTGCTTGCAACAGAAACCTGAATCCCAAAGCAGATTCTACCCAGATCATGACCCTAAATCCCAGAGCAGACAAACCCATTTCTGAGCCCCCAGTCTCTAACTAGCCACTTATGCATCGAAACCCCAATCCATTGGCCATCTCTAAGTGAGGATGCCAGAACCCAAAATGAACTCTTCCCACATCTGGAAGCCAGTTCCCAAGCTCACCATGACCACGCCAGAACACCAATCCCAAGCAAAATATCCTCATAAGGTCTCCAAAGCATGAGACAAACTTTGCCCATAATAGGACCCCAAAACTCACACCAAACATGCCCATATCTGAACCCTAAATCTCATGGAAACCATGTTTAAGCCAACCATACCCATGTAAGGAAGCCAGAGTTCAAAGCAAGCCTTGCCTACATGAGGACCTCAAAACTCGAAGCAAGCTCTACTTGTATTACACCCCAAATCCCTCAGCCAGCCTTATCCACACCAGAACCCCAAGCTCTAGACCAAATCTTGCCCATCGCAGGACTCCAAATCTCAGAGCAGAACCTGTCGCCACCAAACCCCCCAATTCCCAAGGGCTGACCTATCCGATTCCTTACACTCAGTGGCTGCAGTACCTAGGACTACATTAGAACCCCAAATCCCAAAACAAGTCCTGCCCATTCAAGGACTCCACATCCCCGAATAGACCCTTCCCATACCAGGATCCCCAAACAGAAAGCAAACCTTGCGTTCATCAGAACCCCACATCCAGAGCAAACTCTGCCCTTGTCAGGACCCCAAATCTCAAGGCAAACCCTACCCACATTTGAACCCCAAATACTGGCACTAACCCAGTTTGTATCAGAACCCCGAATCTCAAGCAGTGTTCTTGTCCACGTCAGGAGCTCAAAACTAGCCCAATCGGAATCAGAGCCCAGCACCCAAAGCTCACTGTGGCTAAATCAGGACCCCAAAGCCCCCTATCCAGACAGATCCCATGTGGGTGGCACCCAGTGGAGGGCGAGGACTCTAGAGCCCCATCTCTGTCCATCAATGTCCATCCCTCAGCCTGAGGGACCTGGCTGTCCTAGTCCCGATCCCTATAATATTTAGGATGTGAGAACAGGATCAAAGCCCCTGGGCTCCATCATCTCCCCACCCGGTTGAAATCAACGCAAAAATACTTCAAGAAAACGGACATATAAAAAACTCTGTGGGCTGCAGCACAGAGGATGTGAACAGCGATGTTGCAGAGACACTGCCGTTGTACTGCAGGGCCGGGAAGCGATGGAGACAGGCAGAGATCTGAGAGCAGCCTGTCTCCACAGTCTCCGTCCCCCCAGACACTGCCCTTCCGGGGCTCAGCTTCCTAAGCTGCAACGCAGAGCCTTTCGGCTCTAGAATTCTCAGGGCCAGGTCCCCCTCTAGACAGGGAGGACTTGGGCCAGAATACCTGCCTTTGCTCTCTTTGATGCAAGTTAAGCACCTTCTGTGACATCCTTATTTTGCTATAATGTCTGGAAGATGCTCGGGGGCATTTTTGAGACTTTATTTGGAAAGAAGTTTGTATCTCAAACCCAGTCTCTATTTAACACATTAACGATTGAGCTGCTGAAGGACAGTAAGCATTCCAAAACAAGTAATTCGAAAATTATGTATCCTGAACTACAAATGTCTGGCACCCCTTCTGTTAGTTTATTTTCCCTGATGAGCTGTGCTGAGCCATAAATTCAAGAGAGCTACGAGGCAATGGAAGACACCTAGTGACTTGTACGATGTCACAATCCTCTCGCTCAGCGAGCACTTAGCAACTGGGAGAAGCTTGACCTCTCCTGCCGTTGCAACCCCTCCTGTTGACAGCAAACAAAAAAGGAAAGAAGGTACTACTACGTTGAGAAAAGTAAATGTGGGTTCCTGCCCATAAATAACCCGCTGATGCCTCTTTACCCACCTAAAGGTGGCCAGGGAGGATCACATGAGATAACGTGTGCGTGAAAACCTTGAGAGACACAAATCTAAAAGGGGTGAGCAAAATTCATGGACAAGGGGCGATCTTACACTTTTGTTGTCAACTCTAATAATTGAGCTGGTGATAATTAGTATTTGTGTAAGCTCAAGGCAGTTGCTGCCTGCCTATAAAGAGAGAATGCTCTGATTTCTCGAAGAGAGCTGTTCAGCATGTGTGAATTGCACTCTTGTCTTTCTTAGGGAAACACAGCTTTACTCGATTTTTTTCAAAGTTATTAGGAAGTCAAGTTGTCTTACTGAAGACTACTGATTATCCTCTGTGTTAGAACCACAAATAAGACCCTAATTAACAAATTTGCTAATCGCTATTCCCTGTTCACACCCACCATCTGAAGTTTCTCATAACCACCAAAGGGGGCCAACGGAGCCTAGAGCGACACATGCATGGCACTGGGGGGGAAGGCAGGTCTGGTTGGAGTCCTGGTTTTACTATTTCCTAGGCATGGGAGCCCCAGTTTGCTCACCAGCAAACGGAAATGACAAACCTGGCTCGTCATGAGGATTAAAGAGTGTAGGTGCTTGGGACAGGCACTTAGTAATCCCTCGGTCGTGAATCCAAACAACTCATGAATTCCACTTGGAATAATGGCTAACCTGACCTGGCCAAGTCAAGACTTTACACTTGCGGCATCACTTGTAGAGAAAAGAAATTATGATGTTATTCTTAAGCAAGATTATAGGTGGCTATGTAAGGAAACGTGTGTTTATTTAAAAAGGTAAACTAAAGACAACTTCGCTTAAAATGCTCTAGAGTCCTCTTCTATATTCTATCATCCTGGCAGGCTTTCCCAAAGGGTCTGAACGTATGAAGTGTGAGTAGATCCACTCACCCCATTGTCTCATACGAGTGGAGGGTTGTTCTGGGTGATGACATAAAGGAGTTCTAAGGCCCCAAGTCCACATCATGGTGAATGGCAACGTGACAATATTTACATTACCATAAATGCTCAACTGGGGCAATTTTGTCCCCCAGGGGCCATGTGGCAACATCTGGAGACCTTTTGGATGGTCACAACTAGGTGAGGGTGCTACTGGCATCTGCTGGGTGGAGGCCAGGGACGCTGCTACCACCCTACAGTGCCCAGGGCGGCCCCCACCACAGAGAATAATCCAGTCTAAAATGTCAATAGTGCCAAGTTTGAAAAAAAAAAAAAAACCCTGCTGTAGAGTAGCATTTGAAAGATGCAACAAAGTTTTGCCATTGTTACATCCTTAGCCAACTGTTGACAACACTAACCAGAGATAAGTATTTTAGTTTCGTGTATGACGCACGGAGGTCCATTGTGCTGCGTCTGTAATGTACAGTTACTTCGAGGAGTCCTATTTATAGAGTTCGCCTCATAAAATGACTTTACTGCCTCATGTATTTTTTTGTGCAATAGAACAAGTTATAATTACAGAATTTTAGAAATTGTTGCCTTTTTTTTGGCGGGGGGGGGGGGCGGGGGCTGGCTTCTGTTTGAGCCGAGCCAAATAAATTTTCTAAAAAGCATTAATGACCACAAACAGACTCATATGGAGTCATCAAATGAGATTAGTGCTCAAGGTTTTCAAATGATCTTTGTGATACCCAAGGTCAGATCATCTCTTAAGATAACCAGCGTAATAGTTTATCTTTAATACCCCCTTTTTTTTTAAAGAAAAAATTATTCCCTGTAGGAGTTTTGATGGATGATACTACGTTGAAGTTCCATGATGTTGTTCCTGGTGGAATTATTTCATTATGTATCTGGCATTATGATGGATGGACGGAACTGGTTTTGGCGGCTGTGGAAGGGGATCCCAGTAAGGTGCTTTCATGCTTCTCTAAATGGATATTATACTTCATGAAGCAACCGTAAACTGTGTCTTGTGTGTGTGTGTGGGGGGGGGGATTCAGTCTTTCATGTGAATATTTGAGTAAAAGTTTCAGAGTAGGAAAAAACAGAACTTGGACTCATGTCATAATGATCAAATACTATATTGAGAGTTTCCACTCACTCTTGGGTTTGCTATCTCATGGTATTCACTTATAACCCACCCCCACACGCACACCCCAAAGAAAAAGGAACCAGGGTGGTGCATTTTCTATTCACATGTATATTTTGTAAAGTTGAAAACCTGATTTAACAGTGGGTGAAGGGCTCCGGGGAACTGGGAAGTGCACAATCTAGAGCATGTGATAGGTCAAAAATCCTAATGGGGGTCTGTCCCTCCCCTAAGGTGGAGAGAGCACACACCACTCGATACTCAGCAGGTGCCTACTCTTTTCCAGGCCTTGTGCTTGGCTCTCAGCTGAGCTCTGGGGTGGGCAGCGGGGAGAAGGGAGGAGGAAACCAGGAAACCAGAACATCTATACCCAACAGAGAAGATGGGGGTGGGGGTGGGGGTGGCGCGGAGGGGGGTGAGTGTATGTTCTTCTACAAAGTACATTTGGATGAAAGGCTATGAGCGTGTGAGGAGAGGGTTTACTTCCAGCCAGGAAAGGCTGGCTGCAGGCGGCTTGCGGGGATCAGATCCGGGAGAGGTGGGTGGTCTCTAGGGAGGCAAACCCTGCCTGTGCGCGGGAGCCTTAGAAGGAGGGGTGGGGCATGTCCCAGCTGTTGAGCATCCCCTCCAGGTCCTTCCCTGGGGTCCTCTGCTCCTGGCCTTCCCCTGCCTCCCCTCTGCCACCGGGGACTCGGTCCTGCCTGGGTTTTCTGGCTCTTGCTCTGAACCCGGGGATTCCCTCCTGTCTCCCACACTCTGGGGCTCTGCCTCCCACCACTGCTGCCCCCACACCGGATGCCCCGCATCTGGGATGGAGTTCCTCTCTGCTGGAGCCCGCAGCCTTCCTCTCGTGCTCAGGGCCTCACTTCACCACGAGATGATTATATTATGGGGCTATTTTTCATCCGTGAGTGGAGTTCAGAGTGTTCCAAAAGTTAACGGAGACAATGGGCCCGAAAATAGATCGGAAGGCCAGAATACATCAAGTCTCCAGAGAAGTGCATTCCCCTCTGGGGAGGCCACTTCGTGTCGTCTGGTGTCTTCCTTAATGGCCGCAACCACCTTCCTCTGGACACCCAGAAAAGCTATTTTCTCTCTTCAAAACACCGACAGGAAGAATTTCCTGCCTCCTGAGCCTGCCTGATGGTAAATGCGTATTTCCTGGACATGTATAGCGCGTGGTCAACAATGTCCTCCCCTGGGTGTGTTCCAGCTTCTCAGTTAGGGTTTGCCCCTCTCTGTTCCCATCACGAGCCTTAACTGGGCCTTCGAGCAAACCTCCCCTCAGGAGGGTCCAGGCACCTACCAGCCAGGTGTACCTGCACTTTGGAAATAACTCAGACTCACTGTGTGGACCCCCTTTATCCCGCCTAGCTCTCCTGCCTCGGTGTTGATGAAGACTCGCTCTACCAAACTGCAAATTCGCAGCATTTGGAACACAAGCAGTGGAAGGACTGGATCGCTCAGAGAGCGTTCGTGGCCTTGTACATTACCTCTCACAGAGGCCACTCGGATGCTGTGCGGTACCTTCTAGAACACGGTAATTCTGAGAGACGGATGAGTATGTTCACAAGGTGGGGTCTTCTGTGGGTAGGGAGGACAGAGTGGCTTGTCTTCCTGGGCCCTTCAACAATGGCGTCCTGGACCCAAGTTGTGTCAACCATCAATCATGGTCCCCGTGGGCCACTGGCTCTCTGTAGGGGTCTTAGGACATGCTGAGTAAAGGCTGTTGTCCCCTCTCTTGGCCGGGTCTCAAGAAGATTCTTTCTGTCGTGGGAGATGGAATTTTTGGACACTAATTCACAGGAATAGCCAAAAGAGCTTCCTGGCCTCTTACAACACTGCTGGAGATGTTCCTAAGCTCCCTGTGTTATTTCTGCCCCACCTGAAGTTGGGTTTCTGCCACGGTCTGGGGGCTCTAGCCCCAAGCCACCATCGCTCTCTTGGGGTGTGTGTGTGTGTGTGTGTGTGTGTGTGGCAGGCCGGCCAGTCTCCTTTCTCCATGACTTTGAATTATTTCCCTCAAGAGACCCTTGCCCCAAACCCTCTTTTCATCTCCTCTCCATCCCCGTCTCTCCCCCGCCTTCAAGGACAAGTTGCCCCCTCTCTCTCTGTTGATAGAAGCCTTGGCCTGCATTGTCTCTGAATGTGAGGGCTTGCATGAGATCTGCTGGAGCACACTTTATCTTCCCTGGACGTAGGATATTTTTGGGAAAAGAGGCCCTCAGATTGAGGTGTCGACCATTCCAGAACAATAGACAATGGCCGCAGACTGCCCAGGCCGCCGGCTTCCTCAGGAACAGGAAGAACATGTGACGGACTGTTTGGTCAGGGGTTTGAGGCCCAGAAGGGGGCCTCATCCGAGGGTCTCCCCTATCAGCTTGCCTTCCAATCCAAACCTTTCCTGCCCGCGGTCTTGACCCCGGCCTCTCTCTGCGTCTCTTTGCCTCTTTTCCCACCTCCACCAGGCAAGGTGCAAGCATCCCCGGGGCCGGGGCGGGATGCCTGGCGCTCGCGTGTTGGGTAGAGGTTTTCCTGACTATTCTGCTTCTTCCTCCACTGCTTTCGGCATGCCGCCTGTTGTGGGATGAAATATGGGCTGTTCACAGACCAGCAGTCCTTTAAGCTCATAAAAAGTCATTTTCACTCTGATGGAACTGTGATGTATTTGAAAGCCCCAGTTAAAACATTACAGCCAGCTTTGCAAAGTTTTCTGTCCTTTGCACACAGCCGCTGGAAAGCCGTGCCGAGGCGGAGGCTGGGCGTTAGGAGAACCTATTTAAAACGTTACCTCACCGACCAGCCATAGCTCATAAAAACTGGCTACAGAAATGTCAGCTGCTTGTAATTGAATTGCCTTGTTTTCTGTGTCATGATATTTGTTACCCAGAATTTGATTCAATTCAACAAGTCCATATTGGACACCTGTCATTAGCCCATCCATCTGCGGGAGGCAGTGAGGAATTCAATCGAAGTGAAATCTGTCCATGAGTCAGGCTGCCCGTCGTCTGTCATTTCCCGAGCGCCTGTCTTTTCTAGGCATCGCGCTACGTGCCGGGGATGAAAACAGCAGTGATCAAAACAAGTGTGTTTTCTGCCTTCGTGGAGTTTATGAAGGGAAGTCAGCAAATTATTACAAATAATTAATTCCATGGTCAGTCGTGCGTGGCATGTTCTGAAGATGCAGAATGTCTACTGAGCATATGCGGGGGGGGCGGGATTCCTGGGGAGGGGGGCTAAGGAAGCCTTTCCTGAGGAAGTGTATGGAGGATAAAGAAGGATGGAGTTAGCCAGGGGTGGCGGGGGTGGGGGGCAGAAATGGGTAACAGTGCTGTTAGCAAAGGGAACAGCATGTGCAAAAGGCCTGGGGCGGGATGCAGGAGCAGGGGCTATTTAAGGCATAAAGATAGAAGCCTGGTAAACTTGGAGCGTGGAGGGAGGCGAGGAAGAGCGTTGTGTGGGGAAGGTGGCAGGGTGAGATAGAGCAGTAACGACCTAGGAAATGACCCAAGGGTAGTGGATGCCAGAAATGGGGTTTGAGCAGGAGCGTGCCGTGGGCAGACTGGAGGCAAGGCAGAGCCGGGTGCTGGGACAGTGCAGTGACGCCTCCTCCCTTATGCTTGGTGCTGGGGTCAGGGGCAGTAATTAATTCTCCCAAGCATTCTTTTTACGGCCTCACCCCTCCCGAGCTTCCCTTCTTGAACGTGATCCTGGAGGTGAGGCTCCCGGCCGGGAGGGTGAGCCTCGCTCAGTTAGTCATCTTATTTTACAGGAGCCGACAGTCTCAGCAGAACCCCCATGGGCAGGACAGCCCTGCACGTGGCTGCAGCCATGGGCCGTCTGGATTGTATAAGCCACCTGCTCAAGTACGGTGCCTCCATCAGCGAAAGAGATGACAGGGGGGAGAGCCCCATGTCCATCGCCCGGCGCCTGAACCACAGGCACAGTGAACGGAGGATGTTCCTCTTCTATTGGATGGCAAAGTCGGGGACAAAGGACCCAAAGAACTTGATCACGAACAAGGTTTTTCGCAGGGCGAAGTCCAGGTTTGGCTCCAAGAAGAGCCAAGTTTGACTCCCCCTGGGAACGTTTGCACCTCGAAGCAGACTTGGGTCACTTTTCAGAGTTCAAATTCGGAGTGGCCCCCGGGGAGCAGGAAGCCAAGAAAGCATGGCAATTAATCTGAATCAGATACTCAATTATGGGTCCTGTTTGCAAATGACTTGGGGAGGGTGTTGATGGAAGTAGGTGAGTTTGTGTTCATTCCGTAATCCATTATGGACTGAGCGGGCCTCTGATGCCAGCCGTTAATTTTAAGCTATTTGTACATTGTATCCAATAACGCTGCTTGGGGTGATGAGAGCCAATTACCTTCTCTCGTCTCGCGTCTGGAGACCGTCTAATGCATCAGCATAATAGAAGTAATAGCAATGATGAGGACAGCACTGTTGCTATTGCCCAGAACAAGGACTGGCAAATGTCGGGGAGTCGTGTGCAAGGTGGGCTGCAAATTTCAGTTTGTGAAGCCCGGGAACTGCGTGCTGCATGCTGTCGCAGCTAGTGATGTTCCCGAAGTTTTCCTGAGCCATCTCTGAGGGGTCTGCTGCTGGAATCGGGGCTTGGGGGGTGGGGGACAAGTGAAGCAGAGAGAGCTTGGTTCTCTGGTCACGTCCTCTACCAGGGTGCCTTTATTAGTCTTGGGGAAAGGTGATAAGTTGCCATGGATTTGGGGGAGACCATGTAAAGGATGACGATGAGCTTGTAGACGAGAGAATCAGAACTGGCACCTCTGTCCTCTGGTCCTATCCCCAGGGGTCCAAGCACACCTCTCCCCCGCACCCCTCCTCTCTCCGGTGTTCTCCTTCCCCGCTAGGTCCCCTGATGGCAACGCCATCATCCTTCCTATGCTTAGTTCCAGGCTCTGTAGCTCACAAGGGGCCCGGCCTGCCGTGTGCCTGAGCTGGGATTGGGAGCCAGAGGGGAAGCTGACATGCACAGCCCTGTCTGGAGAGCGCGTCATGAATCAGCTCCAGCAGAAACACGAGCCAAGGGCGGCTAGATTTTTCCAGAGCCTTTTGATAGGATACATTCTGCCTTTTGAGTGTTGACTTGAATTTTTTTTAAACATGGTGGCGTGGTACGGAAGGAGTAGCAGATCTGAAGCACACCTATGGGACGGCCTCCTATTGCCAAACTCTACCCCAGTTCGGTGAGGAAAGGGGCAGAAGCAACTCAGGGCACCTGGAACATTCGCGGCTCAGAAGCCACAGGCTCGAGCGGCCAGGGTCTTGCTGGGTGATAGGTATCGTCCACACTCCCACCCCACAGTTATGTATATTCCTCTAAAGCCCTATATTCTGGCACGACTTCTGGGTCCCGTCTCTGTGACAATGGTCTCTCAACCGTGGAAGTTCTGTTTTCAAAGTGATGGAAAGCAGCCCCGTATCCCGGCTGCCCTTCTTTCCGACACACATCCCGATAACTGGATTCGGCTTTTAAATTAATTGGCCGCATTTCCTGCTGTCATAACAAGGAAGATCCGTGTTGATGATGCAGCTTTACACTTGGTGGACGTGGCCGTACCCCGCGCAGCAATCCGTCTGACAAATAATAGTCAGAAAAAAAAAATAGAGCTCAGCATCAACTGTGTCGAAACTGAGATCTTGTTTTTGGCAGACATTCTCCAAAGTCAGTAGACAGACATTAAATAACCCCATCCATTGGGTCAATTCATTTAGCTAATGAGGTGTGTTGATGGGGCGACTCGGGCACCCTTTTAACTTAACAAGTGGCATTACTCAAAGTCATGTGTTTGCCAGAAGCTTTGCTCTGTTGTCTGTTGTTACCAGAGCCAACTGCCTGACACTTGTCCCCAAAACTTTGCAGGCAAACACCGTATCTTCATATGCCCCTAATTCAATTAAACACTCGGCCAGAAAAGGGGCAAGTTCTAAACTCCGTGGCTGACATTTGGCTCAGTCTGTGACAGGGTCACGTGCACGCTCCTACAGGTCCTGAGGGCTCTTCGTTAGAGACAGTCTTACCATACTATCTATTATATTCAAACAAGCTTGCATCACATACTGAATAAAATATGTCCATAGCCAAAGAAGAGTTGATTTGCAATCGGTCACAATCACATTACATGTCATAGATATTTCATTAAGCATTTTTTTTTTTTTTTGGTGGAGCCAACAGAAAAATTTTTTGTGGGGTCAATTCAAGCATTTTTGTGGGACCCTGAAATCCTTTTAGGCCCAAGGCTCTGGGGATGGTCTTCAGTGTGAATCACTGTGGTCCGTGATCGCCCAGGTGGGTGCAGGATGGGGGGGCTGCCTCTTGGAAGGGGGCTCTGGCTAGTCTTCTGGGTATAATACCCAGCTCTGTTCTCCCTGGGTCAGCCTGGAAAACAGCCCTTGGGGGGTGGGGGACTGCTCATTACAAGCAGATAATGAGAGCTGTGCCCCCCACCTGTTCCCATTCACCTTGCTTGCCAGGATGCTCAGCTGGGGCAAATACCCTCCCCTCGCCCTTGCCCTCGACCTGAGTGAGTTATAACAAGTTGTTCTTTCTTGTACACATGTTTAATTGGAAGTTGCCTCAAATCTTTTCTAGAAGGCAAGGCAGTGCAAATCAGAAAGAGGTCATACACACTGTGGGGTCCAGAGGGCAACGTGAACATCTTGGCCAGGCCTGGCTCGGCTCACCCAGCCTCCTAGCCATCCAGCCCCTGGGACCCCCTGCCGCCGCCGTGGTCTCAGAGGCAGCTGGACAGAGATGCGGAATTTTCCTCTGCATCCAGTCTATTGGCCTGGTCTCCAGCATCTTCCAGAACCTGGATGTGGGCACCTTGGCTGCCCCTCTGGACTTCAGACTACCCCCTGCGTCTCTCCCTTGCCACTGAGTCTCCCTGCATCTCGGACCCCGGTGCTTTCCTCACCCGAGTCCAATTCACCAACCAGAGCTTCCCAGAGAGCTAGAAGGAAGGGCATTCCCCCTGGTGGCAACTTGGGGGACTTTCTCGGTGGCCCTGAGACTGCTTCAAATGACACTGAGACACAGACTGGGGGCATTAGTCCCTGTGCAGATTGCTCTGAGTCCTGATTCCGACAAGGAGAAAGTCTGCTTGGTGCCAGTGTACCTTCGACCCCTTCCCCACCCTCACCAGTCTCCCCTTTAACATAGAGCAGGCTTCTGCAGGCGAGAGGACTGTGCTGGGATTGAAAAACAGTGTCTTGTTCTCGGGGTATTTGTGGGCCTGGATTCTATTCCTCTCTCCACTCCTAGTGAGTGTGTGACCTTGGGGGCAAACTGTCAAGGGCCAAGGGCCTCAGCTTCTCCATCCGTCAGAGTCCTTGTTGTCTCCATTCTAACCTGCTCATGTTTTGGAGACAGGAGGACGGATGAGGCAGAGCGCTTGGGGCCCGAAGCCTTGCCGCTGTGGCCCTACGGGGCTGGCCATCAGCAGGTGGGGTTGAGAACTTTCCTCCTCCATTGGCTGTGTGGCGTGGGGCCAAGCAATTGCATCTCTCAGTGTCTTCGACTGTAACATTCGGGTAATAAAACCTGCCCCTGTCATCACTGGAGGGATTAAATGCCTGGCACAGAGCAGACACTTGAAAAATAGTGCCCATTATTATTATTATTACTAGCACCACTTAATTTGCTTAAAATGTTTACTCACCGGGAATCAATACGCTCCCGGTTTCCAGATAGCCTCATAAATTTTCAGCAAACCTTATACAATAAGAGTCTCCATCCAGAACTAATAATTCCCAAAGTGGGAGATAAATAATTTCCCTGAAACTTGCTGATTTTGGTATTAAGTACAGGGCTTCTTCAGCAACTTCCAGAAAGTCGTTCCGAATTGAAAACTGCAGGGCCAGTTGCGCAGGAGGGAAAAAAAAAAAAAAAAGCTCTAAGATGAGAGGAAAATTCCAGGCGCTCTGCTCTGCCTCCGCAGGGCCGGGCTCACGACGCGAGCATCCAGCAGAGGGCACAGAAACCCATTAGCATTTAGACAAACGCCGCTGTTTGTGTTCGCTGGAAATGTCAGAGACGCTGCAGTCTGCGCCACGTCGGAAACTCAAGAGCAAGCCTCGGTGGCGGGGGCTCGCAGGCGGGCTTCTCTGCCCGAGCCCCCGAAATTGTCTGCAAAATGTGCGTGTGAGCACACACGTGTGCTCTGGGGGGAACTTCAGAGCTCCCATCACGTCCGGAAAGGATCTGCGGACCCCCTGCCCGGGGGTCCCCAAACCTGGGCTACGTAATGAGGCCAACCCCACCCATGGTCAAATCCCATCAATGTGCCCACATGGTGTCCCACTGGGCCACCCTTCGGTGGGTGTGCGGGGTCGGTTTGCCATGGGAAGAATGATAGACACCGGTCACATCTGGTCCTGCGACGGGGAGCTCGGGGGATTCTGATCCACAGTAGGTGCGCCCATGACTCTGCCCAGCAACCCCACTTTTGTGCCTCCATCCCGCAAAGACGAAACCCCCAGAACATAATGAGCCGTGTGTGCGGACGTTCACGACAGCTCTTTATGGTGCCAAGTGCCTGGAGACGCTCCAAACGCTCACCAGTGAGGCTGACGCTGGCGTCTTTTGCAGCAATTAAGAAATGACTTGATTTGTGTGCCCAGGGCCAAGGGACGGCCATGAGGAGTGTGATGTGTCCTGAGGTGAGAAACGGCAAGTGGCCCAGGAGATGTGTATGAGATCATTGAGTTACAATTTTGAAAAGGAGGCAAAT
The DNA here is from genome assembly GCF_964656455.1 of Halichoerus grypus. Classification (NCBI taxonomy): domain Eukaryota; kingdom Metazoa; phylum Chordata; class Mammalia; order Carnivora; family Phocidae; genus Halichoerus; species Halichoerus grypus. The sequence goes on along the minus strand of NC_135721.1, from coordinate 134,153,222 downwards.
CCAATAAATGTGCATATAAGTTTATTTGAGCAAAAATAATGATGTCAAAGATCTTCAGACTCTTAGCATTGTCTGCTTGAAGTGAGCATGGTTGCTTTATACATCTCTAAATGCTCACGACCAGTGTTTCTCCTATTATTATTGTAAAATAATGTGAAATTTGTCATTAATGATGTTTTACACATTTGCAATGTCATGCAACCAACACCAGTATCTAGTTCTAGAACATTCCATCACCCTACAAAGGAACACTGGACCCATTAACAGTCTACCCCTCTCCCCACCCCGTTCCCTCTAGCCCTAGACAATCGCCAGTCTACTTTCTGTCTCTATGGGTTTGCCCATTCTGGATACTTCATATAAATTAAGTCAATATGTATCTGGCTTCTTAGCATGTGTTTTCGGGATTCATCCACACCATAGCATGTATCAGCACTTCATTCCTTCTTAGGGCTGAATAATATTCCATTGTTATCCGTTCATCAGTTGATGGGCATCTGGGTTGTTCCCACTTTTTTTTTTTTTTTAAGATTTTATTTATTTATTTGACAGAGAGCACGAGTGGGGAGAGGGGGAGAGAGAGAATCTTTCAAGCAGACTCCCTGCCAAGTGCGGAGCCCGACATAGGGCTCGATCCCATGACCCTGAGATGCCGACCTGATCCAAAGACAGACGCTTAATCGACTGAGCCACCCAGGAGCCCTTCCCACCTTCTGACTATTGTAGATAATGCTGCTATAAACATGAGTGTATAAGGATTTGTTTGAGTACCTGTTTTCAGTTCTTCTGGGTATACACCTGAAAGGGGAACTGCTGGGTCATACGGTAGTTCTATGTTTAATAGCATGTGTTACATTTGTAATTAAAAATATACCTAAAAAACAAACAAAGGGAAGAGAAACCCCCACATGAGCTCTCCAAAGTCTGAGAATCATAATAATCATTTATGGAGAACTTACCCCGGGCCAGACATTTTGCGTGCATTAACTCATGTAGTCTTTTCTGTGATCCTGAAAGTCAGAGGTCTTCTAGTTCTAGTCCATGCCCACTTCTAATTGAGGAAACGCTCAGAGAAGTCAGCAACCTGCCCAGAGTCCACGGTGCAAAAGTGGCAAAGTGAAGATGCCTGACTTTAGAGACCATGGTTTTAACAAGCACCTGACAATTCGCCTGATCACAGGCCATGCTTTCTTCTCGAGGGGTGAACCAGCCTGCCTGGTGGATGTGACTTTGGTCACCTCCCAAGACCCCCTTGCCCTGTTTACTGGCCCTCCTTGTGAAAGTATTGCAGAAGTGCTCGCCTGGAGCCTGGTTAGGACAGGCCACTGGCTGGGCACCAGCAGGCAGTGCAGAATGCAGGATGGTGGGGCAGGTAATAAAACCTCGCAGCACCTCTCCTCCGCGGAGCCCCAGCGACCACAGGACAGGGCCCTGGGGGGGTCCTGAATCCTCCCCAGGCCTCCCAGCGTCGGCCAGGAGCTCCCGCCAGGTGGCGCTGCTGCGCGCTGCTGCCTCAGGTGGACGAGCGAGGCGGCCACCAGGTGTCGCAGCGAGACCGCGGATCAACTTTCCGGGCCAGCACCGTCCTCTGATCCACACCCGGACCTCTCTGGTGCCCCATAGAAATTGTAGATCCTGTTGCATTTGTTAATTTTCTCTTCTCTCTCGAGACCATTATGCCCCAAGGACTTTCCACTCCTCTTTTATGCTGTTTTGATCTTTGTATAGTGTAGAATATTACAAAAAACCCCTAACTTTATGTAGATAGTACTTTTCACACAAAGTTAATAATGTAAGAATTCAGAAAGAAATATGGTCCTCCAGTTCAAAGATTCTTCCTCCAGGCCCTCACAAATTATGGTCTAGGGGTCAGGGATAAGAGCCAGCCAGCATTAGAGATAAATTCCATTTTTCTTTTAACCCCCCCAAAGGGAGGAAAAGTCCAGGACCTTCCTTGCAGTTCTAATGAACATTTTAAATAATGTCTCTACCACCCAGGAGAGGCTCTATCAAGAGAAGCAAGGAGGGGTCTTGCTAATTTAGATGTGTTGAAACTCAGGATCCTCAACGTTATTTCCCCAAAGCGAAGCATAAGGCACAGCCTGCAGAGGAGGGTGGGCTTGAAACGAGCACACATCAGAGTTATTTTTACCAAATGACACCTTCAAAGAACTTTATGATTTATCTCCACCTGGTAGCAAACTGCAGTGTATTTCATACCTGGTGCATCTCACACATGGTGTAGGAATTATATTTAAATAATGCAAAACCATGTATCAGATTTGCTAAAGCTATAAAGTATCGTATTTGCTTCGGAAGTTCTATTATTTCCGCCCTGCCCCGCAGAGACAGAGGCTTAGGTAGACAAAGCTGCTTCCTTTGAAAAGAAACGGATTGGTACCCTGCAGCTTGGGACGTTGGACTTCAGACAAGTGCATGTGCTAGCAATGAGGGGAGATGTCGGACGTGCCGCCCACCTGGGCACGCAACGGGTTTGGTGATGGAGCTGCACATGCTCGAGACTTCCTCTAGGCTCCGGGCCACTCCGACTGGAGTCATGGGGAACGGCTTCCCTGTTGCCCACTGATGCCCTGTGCACCCACCCTGTCAACTTCCCCTCCCTGCCTTGGGTACTCACTGGAACATTTGGCCATTTTCTACTATGAATCAACAGCTGTCTGGTGCAAGTCTTGAAAAGCCCCTCCTGGCCCAAATAGAAAGTGCCATCCTTCCTCCACTGAAGCCCCCTCCCCTGGCTCAGGGCTGATGGGGGCTGGCCGGGGGCTGGGCTGGTGGCTGTGGGCTGTGTGCTTTCGCTCTCTGCCCCCCACGCCTGTCCACTCTCCCAGCTGTTTCTGACGTCTTCGGGATGGGCCCAAGACACAGGGCTCAGGCAGAGAGGTTGTGCGTGGTTCCCCCCACCCCCCGCTGCCAAAGGCCTTCTGTTGGGGTTACCAGGCACCGAGTGTGTGTTTGGAGACCCCCCACTTGGGACTCTCACAATGGTGATCCCCTGCTGACCTCATAAAACCTACCGTCCTCCCTCTGACTGTTCACCACCCAGCCTCTGTGTGTTGCAGGGGCAGGCGATACTCTTGGGTAGGACGAGGCTTTCAAGATGGGACCTGTCCCCTTACCTGCCTCCTGTGTGTGCACTTGGCCCATGGGAACATAGTCCTTGTCCTTTTCCTATGGGATTCTTGAAGTACGGGCTGCTCCCAAGAACCTGATCTAGAATCGGCTTGGCAAACCTTCCCCTGGGCGGGCAGTGAGATGTCAGGCCCCCTTGGGGCCTCCTCAGTCCCTGTGAAGGTGTCTCTAGATGCTCCTCACGTGGCTTTCGGTGGTGGGGAGAGTGGAGAGATGCCCAGAGCCCCCTGTGAGAAGACAACTCCCCCCACAAGAAATCCTCACTCCCTGCATTGAGTTTCTAACCTTCTAGAAAATAGTGGCTAGTTATTTTCTTTGGAGTAGTGTGTGGGTCTCAGAAGTGGCTTTGGCTCTCTCTTAGCAAGTCCGGGTGTTACCTGAATGGTAAGTGCCTCTCTTCGGAAGATGGGGGATGTATCACATATTGTCTTCAGCCACGGGCTTCAGCTGAAATTCCAAGAAAACAGGAGACATCCTATTCGACATTCTGAGAAACAGCGGCAGGCCAGTCTGTCCCTGCCTCATGAAGCTGCCGTTTTGGGGAAGGAATTAAATCTGGGCAGGCTTAGAACCTTCCAGAAACCATTAACATGAGAGCATAGTCATCAGCGAGGGCAGTAGGAGTGAGATGGGGCAGAAAGGTGGGAGGAGCCTCAGAGGCTGTATGAGTCACCTGCCCCGCTGCAGAACCACTGGGGACCGAGTCCCGATCGCGTGTTGCTGGGGCAGCTGGGGGGCACTGCTCCGGCCGGGGCTTGGCTGGAGCGGCCCTGCCCCCCAGGCCTCTCGCCCTCCGTGGATCAGCAGGGTGGCCGGGTGTGGCCTCGTTGCTGCTGAGGCAGGTGAGGGCAGGTGGAGTCAGTGGGGCTCCTTGGAGGTACGAGCTCAGAGCCGCCCAACGGGGACTCCTGGCCATAGATCACTGAACAAGCAAGTCAAGCGGTCAAGTTCAAAGTCAAGGGGCCAGCAATTAATGAACCTCACCCCCGAGGAGGCCATGGCAGGGGCTGGATGCTGAGAGGGGTGAAGAATTGGGACCTATATCTAACTCCCTCCCAGAGGCCCTGGTCTGGATTTCGTTCCAAGTGCAATGGGGAGTGATTGAAGGTTTAGGAGGGGGCCTGATGTGAACTCTCGCATGGTTTTAAGAGAATAGTCTGCCGGAGGCAAGAGTGGGAGCCGATAGGGCGCTAGAGGCTATTGCTGGTGTCCAGGTGCGAGAGGTCCGTGACTGGACCAGGTGCGGCTGGCAGATTCCAGAGACAGGAGCTTGGGAATGGGGGTGAAGCGGGGCTCAGACACACAGGACTGAGCAGTCAAGGGGTGGTGGTGCCGTTTTCCAAGATTTGTCGTGAACGGCATGGGCACTTGGGGGGCTGTCTGTCAGCATACCGTTTCTGGTAGCTGCTTGTGGACTTGGTGGCTCTCCCAGTTCCGGAGGCCAGAAGTCTCAAATCAGGGCACCAGCAGGGCCGAGCTCCTTCTGGAGGCTCCAGGGGAGGCTCCTTCTTGCCCCTTCCAGCGTCTGCTGGTTCCAGATGTCCCTCGGCTTGTGGCTGTGTCCCTCCGGTGTTTGCATGGCTTCATTCTGTGCGTCTGTCTGTCCTCCCTTCTCTTCTAAGGACTTGTCATTGGACTTAGGGCCACTCTAGTCCAGGATCTCATTTCAAGACCCCTCATCACATCTGCAAAGATCCTTTTTCCAAGTAAATTCACAGTCACAGGTTCCAGGTGGACATATCTTTTGAGGGCCCACCGCCCTACCTGCCCCAGGGGTTCTGTTTGGGGGCGCCTACCACTCACCCACGGGGACGCTGCTGGGATGTTGGGCACATAGGGCTGGGGCTCCCAGGAGAGGGGCTGGCGGACATGTGTGCTTGGTGGTTGTCAGTAAGCAGGTGGAGCTAAGAGAGAGAAGACTTTGGGTAGAACAGAGAAGCGGTCCAGGGCTCCTGATAGAGTCCAGGTAAAGCAGGGTGGGGGAGGGCAGCAAAAAAGGAGAGCAGGTGCTCAGGAGGGTGGAGGGCGTGGTCTTCAGAGTCGAAAGCTGCTGAGGAGTCTGCTGGTTGGGGGTGGAGAGATGCCATCCAATGTGGCCACACGACTGTCCCTGGCAAGGCCAGCTTCAGTGGCACGTGGGGGACTGGGCTCCTTTCCAAAGTGGCTGCAGAGCCCGCAGCCAAACTGAAGGAGGGGAACCTGCAGGTGCGGGTGATCCTTCGGGAAGTTTGACCCCATGGTGCAGCAGGGAGGCGTTGTTTTAAAGATGGGAGACAGTAGAGCTCGTTTATGTGTCGATAGGAAGGACCGGGGAGGCCGAGTGGGAGACACGGGGCAGCAGGGAGAGGTGCCGGCTCCAGGGAAGGCCTTTGGAGGGGCCCAGGGATGGAGGGGCCGCCCAGGGTGGGATTGGGGCTCATAGCCTTTTCCAGAGGTCCCCTGCCCCCTCAGTGCCCAGGCCCAAATCCCCAAATCTGGTGAAACCTTTCCTGCATTGAGACTTTAAAAACCTTTGTATTATAGAAAAGTTTAAGCATGAAAAAAAAAAAAAAAGACTAGAACAAGCAGATTGGAGGATAGGTAGCTACTCACTTCGGCCCCGTCTGCTTCCTCTGGAGAGCTGTTTTGCCAGAGTCATGGGCATGTGGACATCTTTGGGGGCTGTCTTCCAGCTGACCACGGCATCTCATGGCCAGTCTGCGTGCCAATCTCCCCAGTTGCCCCCAGCAAGCTCTTCCATACTGGGTTCCCTTCATTTAGCCGTTGCACGGGGTGGTTTTGTCTAGAGTCCTTTTTAACCCCACGCTCTAGTTTGGTGGCACTGGCCTATGGCGAAGGCCAGCCCAGGTGACCTGTGGAAGGTCCTGCATCCTGAGTGTGTCTGGGCGTCCACGTGGTGTCCCTTCGCTCGTTCCCCTGTCTCCTTGCTTCCTGGATGCGGGACCTCCAGTGGGATCATACCCAGGTTGACCATTTCTGCCAGATTACTTCATGGCCGACCTCGTGTGCATCACAAGGAATGCCTGCAGGCAGTCCCATCTACGGGGGTAGAAGTTCGAGCCCAGGGTTCAGGTGGTGATGGTGGCCGTCTCCACTGAGAAGTTATATTTCCTCCTTTGGACCAGCAGGTCCTTTGGGGAGGATTCCTTCACACCTTGTGAATACCCTGTTCCCTATCTACCTTTTTTATTATTACGGTAAAACAAATATGACATACAATTTACCATTTTAACCATTTTATTTTATTTTAAAGATTTTATTTATTTATTAGAGAGAGAGAGAGCACAAGCGGGGGGAGGGGCAGAGGGAGAAGCAGACTCCCCACTGAGCAGGGAACCCGACCCCACTGAGCAGGGAACCCCAGGACCCTGAGCCGAAGGCAGACCCTTAACCGACTGAGCCACCCAGGAGCCCCTCATTTTAACCATTTTAAAGTGTATAATTCAGGGGCATTAAGTACATTCACATTATTGTGCAACCGTCACCACCATCCATCTCCAGAACTTTCTCATCTTCCCAAACTGAAACTGTCCCCACTCACTCCTCCTTCCCCCCTCCCCAGCCCTAGCACCCACCATTCTACTCTCTGTATCTACGAATTTGACTGCTCTGAGTACTTCACAGAAGTGGGATCATCCAATATTTGTTCTCCTATTGCCTTTTTAAAAAGTAGCTTTGTTGAGATATAGTTTACATGCCATACAACTCACCCATTTAAAGTATACAATTCAGTGGTTTTTAGTACATTCACAGACTTGTGCAACTTTCACCTTTATCTGGTCCCAGAACATTTTCATCACTCTCAAAGGAGACCCTCTACCCAGTAAACAGTTACTTCTCATCCCCTTATCCCCCCAGCCCTTGACAACCACTAATCTTTCCATTGCTAGGTATTTACTTATTCTGGACATTTCGGATTTTATTTATTATTTATTTTAGAGATAGAGATAGAGTGAGACAGAGAGTGAGTGCGGGGGGAGGAGCAGAGGGATAGGGACAAGCAGACTCCGTGCTGAGCACAGAGCCTGACGTGGGGCTCCATCCCCGGACCCTGAGATCGTAACCTGAGCCTAAATCAAGAGTCGGATGCATAATGGACTGAGCCACGCAGGCGCCCCATGTGCACAAATATTTTCAATTCTCGATATACACCTGGGAGTGGAATTGCTGGGTCATATGAGAACTCTATGTTTAATCATCTGGAGAACCGCTAGAGAGTTTTCCAAAGCAGCTGCACCATGTTACATTCCCACCAACAGTGCGCGAGGGTTTTGATTTCCCCATGTTGTCTGCCGTGATCGGAGCCATCCTCGTGGGTGTGAAGTTGTATCTCATTGTGGTTTTGCCTCCATCCTCCCTTGAGCAAACTCATACCCCCAACTGAGCCAATTCTTCCATGGGGGGGTGGCAAAGTGGTGACCTTCTGTCATTCCTTCTACATTTCTTTAGCTGGCATTCTTCTATAAAAACGAGCTTTCTTTCATCCTCTGGAGCTGTCTGCTTTTCCTAAAAAGCAGTTCCAAGTGAAGAGGCAGGGAAAATGCTTAGTCCTTAATCATTATGGATGCTTGGATATTTATATCTTCAATGTGTTTCAACCAATTACAGTTGTTATTACTATATTCTAGATGCTCAGATAATCTCAAATTTGGCCACTGGAGTGTTGCACATTTAAAAAAAAACAGGTTTATTGAGAAATAATTTACATAACCCCAAATTAGAACTGTTTTAGGTGTACAACTCAAGGATTTTTAGTAAATTTCCTGACTTGCGCACTCATCGCCACAATCTAACTTAAGAGCACGGGCTCATATTTTAAAACCTCGATTCTATGCTTTTTCAGTTAACTTTAATTCCCAGATAGAGAATGTACCGGAAGCCCTCCAGGGAGGCAGCATTTGTGCTTTGGCCAGCAGTCAGGTTTGTGGGCAAACCGCTGGGATTCTTGCAACATGTTCCAGGTCTCAGGTCTTCCCTGGACACCTCCTAGAACCCCGTTACTCCAAGTGCAGTCCCTGCAGAAGCAACCTGGCTTCACCTAGCAGTTCGTTAGAAATGCACACCTCAGTCCCCACTCAGTCCCCACTTCTTGCCACAGCATCTCTGGGAGGCAGACTCATGTCCTCTGTGCCTTAGAAACTCTTGGCAAGCCATATCCTTGTGGGGGTCTTGTCCTCTTCTAAGGGGCTTCTTCCTGAAAAGAGGGCCTCTTCCTCCTAGCCACCCACTTCTGGAGAAACTTTGCCTAGCTCAGGGATGAATGAGATGGGAGGGTAAGTTTTCTTTTCTTTCTTTTCTTTATTTATTTTTTAAAGATTTTATTTATTTATTTGACAGAGAGAGACACAGCGAGAGGTGAACACAAGCAGGGGGAGTGGGAGAAGGAGAAGCAGGCTTCTGGGAGGGTAAGTTTTCTACGAAGCTTGTTTTTCTTTCCAGAACTGCCCCCAGCTCCGATCTCCCTGATGGCTCCCTACTTCTCTAAGGATGAGACTTTTGAGACCCAGAGGCCAAGAACCGACTCTGGTTTTCCTCCAGCTTGCAGAGCATCCCTTCTTCTTGTGGGCGGTGGCACCAAATGCTTGTTTCCCACATTGGGGGGGGCGGGTCATGAGGGAAAAAGCAGAAGGGAAAATATTACTTTGATGAAAAATGAATTTTGACTCAGGGAGCCTCATCCCATTGGACTGCTGTAAATTGAGCCTCAGTCAGCCTTATGGACTCTGCCCCTCTAGGGGTGGGATTAGAGTCATTGACCAGATCCCAGTGGTCCTGGGACATCGGGGGTCCTCACATGGCCTGATGGCACAGGATGCATGTGCCTGTTTTTTGGGGGTCCCAAGAGCCTTTGGCAAGACCAAGGACCCTAGTATCTGGATGTCCCCCTCCCAGGCAACGATTGGGTCAGGTAGAGAGCAGCTTCCTCCTTCCTGAGCTTGCCCTAGGCCCTACCACTCCCTACTGCCTCCCCCCTCTCCCCGAGCCTTGCCACCCACTTACACAACTTGTGGGTCCCTGAAAGCATTTAGTGCTAGATGAATGGTTCAAGCTTTTAAAAATTTTCTTCCTGCCCAAAGGCATTTCCAAGTCTGCTTAAAGAAAGGGAAGAGGGAAAAACATGGAGATACCAAGCAATATCAGAATAATTATTGCTGCCATGACCTGCTAGTGATTTATTTTGAGAAAGGCTATAGATTGAGCAAACCCTCCTGCTGTTCCCCCTTCAGGAAGTTTAGAATTAGAACCAGCGGATATGATTCTATTGAACTTTTGCCAGAGAAAGTTCAAGAGGGAAGACCTTGACCTCTTATATTTGGTTTCAGACCCCATGACCCTCCTTCTGGAAGGAAAAAAATCCTTCTGGCATCTTTTTTCTTTTCTTTACTTTTTTTTTTTTTTTTTTAGCAGAAGTTTTGCTAAATCCTTGGGAACAAGAAACCCCAACATCCTGTTTTTATGCGTTCAGAGCAAAAGATAAGAATCTAGTTGAGACCCTGATCCTAGGGCAGCAAGACACAATTCACAGAGGGCACGCATGTCTTCCCCCTTCCCAGGGCCTGTTTCTGCTCAGATTAACGCAGAGCCTTCGTAGTTTGTGAAACTTTTCTTTCCCAGGGGGTCCTGAGGTCAGGGCCAGCCCAGGGCAGTCCAGGAACAAGGACTGCAGGCCCCTTTGGGAAGGGAGAGGGTGCCTCTGGCCCATCTCTGCTCCGTCATTTGGATGCGGAGGCTGGTTTGCCCTGCAGCGAGGTCGACCCATCAATTTGGGAGATGGGGGGCACTGTGGTGCAGGAGTGGAATCTCAAATCACCCCAGGAGTGTCTGCATACATAAATCAGACGCCTCTTCCGGCTGAATCTCAGCCAGTATTGATTGAATCGAGGCCTGGTGATAAATTGGGTAGATAAATCAGGTGGGAATTAAAGCAGGCTCAGGGTGCGCTGGTTATAGAAAACATTTAAGTTTAATGCATTGGCTGGGAGTGGAGCCTCATTTTACAACGGTGCCAGTGTGCTGAGGACACGAAGTGGCGAGGTGGCAGCCACTCGGAGGAGCCGAGCAGATGCCTTCTAAATGATGCGGCAGTGCGCGCGGGCTGCTGAAGGGCCCGTGCAAGTTCACTGCCAAGCTGCGCTAGGGAGTCACCAGCTGCTCTGGCCAAAAATCAGGCCAACTACTGTTTGGATAGTGCCCCGTCTCCGAGCGGAACCCCACTCCCCCGCCTGTCCCTCACCCCCACGTCCGCCTGTCGCCAAGGCCTGTGGCACGAGCTGCCCCACACTCCAGCCCCAAGGCTCACCCCGCTGGGAGGTGTCTCATGTCTCCCTGGGGCCCTCCCTTCTCTGCCCAGCCTTCAGAATGGTCTCTGAAAAGCAAAACTGTGCCGACATCTCTCTTCCGTTGCGAACTTTCAATGACTCCCCATTGCTCTGCAAAGTAAGTTGAGGCTCCTGACCGAAGGCTTCAGGGCTCTTCCTGCCCCACCGACTTCCTGTGGGTCTTGTTCTGGGCCACGTTCCTTTCCTCTGCAACTTCTTTTATTTGCTCCCTTCCTTAGGCCCTTTGCACACGTGGTTCCCTCTGCCTGGATGCTCTCCTTGCTTCTCCTCACCTGGCTGACCCCACCTACCATCCCGTTTTGCAGACTCATGGTTGCGCCCCCAGCCTGCTCCTCATCGTTGGCCTGGCACGTTCCTTAGAGCAGCCCTTACTTCTGCCTGTCAAAGTGAACTATTTATGGTTGCCATTATAAGTCCTTATCCAGCTCATTCATTGAGGGGAGCTGCGTGAAGGAAGGAACAGAAATCTCAGCCAGTTTAACACCTCATGGGTGTCTTCGTGGAGGGTATCTAGATGGCAGAACCTCAAAAACATGACGGTAAGTGAAAGGAGCCAGTCACAAAGGGCCACACACTGTAGGATTTCACTTCTATGAAATGTCCGGTATAGGCAAATCCACAGAGACAGAAAGTAGATCAGTGGTTGCTTGGGAAGGGGGAATGGAGAGTGATCCCTCATGGGGATGGAGCTTCTTTCTGGGGTGATGAAAATGTTCCAGAATCAGACTATGGCAATGGGTACATAATTCTGTAAAAACACCAAAACCCATTGAACTGTATATTTTTATTTTTTATTTTTTTTAAAGATTTTATTTGTTTTATTTTAGAGAGAGAGAGACTGAGAAGAGTGTGAGCAAGGGGAAGGGCAGGGGGAGAGATTCTCCAGCAGACTCCCCACTGAGTGTGGACCCTGCTGCAGGGCCTGATCTCATGGCCCCACCTGAGATCATGACCTGAGCCGAAACCAAGAGTCAGAGCTCAACCGACGGAGTGACCCAGGTGCCCCTGAACTGTATACTTTAAAGACATTTAAGTTGTATACCTAAATGGGTGATCTTTGTGGTACGTGAATTACTTCTCAATAAAGCCGTATTTAAGGCATCCAGCAGATACTTAACAGATGAAAGTTGTGGATTTCAAGAGAAAGGGAACTTCTCTGTAGAAAAGCAGTTGAGTTAATCCGTGAATATTTATGATGATGTGCTGGTGAATGGGGTCCCCGGCTGGCTGAGTCCTCGGGGATGCTCTGACCCAACAGGGGAGAAACTAAGAGGAAGGACGGGCTGAATGGGGTGCAGTGGGACGGGAGGGTGTGAAGGGTGAAGGTGACGGGGCCAGTGTGGACGAGCTGAGTTTCAGGCCCAGCAGGACATTCACGAAGCAGCACCCAGGTTAGGCTACAAACCTGGGTTTGGGCCTGGGGGGCACGTGGCTGCATGGGTGTCCAAGTGCTTGGGAGCGCCTGGGATCTCGGGCTGGGAAGCTGGAGGGGCTGGGGAGAAGGCCGGTGAGAATCCAAGGAAGCACTCGGAGAGTGGGTGCAGGGAGTCGGGGTCCTTGGAGAAGCAAATGGCCTGCCCTTCCATTCCCCTTACCCAAGACCCTCAGGTGGGCAGGGAAGGAGCAGGGCCAAAGCCTCGACCCGGGGCTGCTGCCTTTGTCCCCCATGGAGGACGGTGAACTCTGCTCTCCAGGGAGTGTGCTCTCAGCCCCGTGATGCCTCCCCAGTCCCCTTTCCTTCTTGTGCAAATAGGTGTAATGAATCCTGCTGAGGCCCATCCCCCCCGCCCCACCCTCCCAGCTTTCCATCTCTCATCAGCCTGGAGGTCCGGGTGGGGTGGCTTCCATTGCCCAGTATCACCGAGATGTGCCCTTGTCCCCCGGGGCCCCAGGAAAGCACAGACAATTTCTGGGGGATTCGGGGTTGTCACACCTGGGCCCCTGAACGGGTCTATCTGTTGGCCGTCACTGCCCTCTGCTGGTGGCCCTGGGCTCTGCCACAGCGGCCACCATCTCTGGGCTGCAGGGGAGGGGAGGACAAGACCCTGACACTCCTGTCGTGCTGTCGGGGGTCCCCAGGGGGCTGACCTGGCCCAGTGTCTTACAGAGTTTCTAGGGAGGCCGCCACTCTGAGATGACCATGCCGCTTGCCTGTTCGCCTCGCTCTGATCCAGACACAGTGTCTCTCTGTGTTTCCACTAGGACTTCTGGCTAGCACGCGGGCTTGCCTGTGACAGGCTGTGCTGAGACCTTCGGGTCCAAAGTTCCCTGGAGGGCTCACCGCAGCCCTGAGGCCGCTCCTGCCCTCTCCCCCCCCGCAGGAAGAACCCCCGAGGCTCAGGCAGCTCAGGACGAGCGCCAATGCGAATCCAGTTTGTCCAACAGTGGCGGCTGAATCCCGGGCTAGTGCAAGCGGGGGCCCCGATCCCGTCACCCACCACAGGGAGCCACGGTGACCCCCAAGTGTCAGTGGCCATCGTGTCCCTTCTTCACCTTGGATCTGTGCCTCCTCCCTGCTTCCTTCTCACATTCAGCCCCTCACACACTGCTGCCCTCTGTGTGTCCGCCTATTTGTGTATCTTTGTGTGTGTGCGCACACGTGCATGTCTGTGGTTGCACACGTGTCTGTGCGTGCATGCCCGTGTCTGCCCATGTGTGAGTGCGCACCGGTGCCCGTGTCCATGTGTGTCTCCATGTGCGTGCACGTCTGTGTGTGTGCGTGCCCGCTTGTGTGTACACACGTGTCTGTGTGTGTGAGCACTGGCGAGACGCTGGTGTGGCTGGAGCAAGGGGGACAAGAGTGTGTCCAGAGGGTGCGGCCCAGACCGCGGGGCCAGCTCTGCACAACGTCCACAGGCCTTAGAGGAGGGGCTCCCTGTTAGAGAGACGGGCCCACCCGATGCTGGTAGCCACTCTGGGGGGGGGCAGGCAGCCCTGTGCACTTGGCCGACAACCGGGATGCGGGGCTGGACTGCCACCCTCCAAGGCCGGGGCCTGTGCCCCAACCCTCAGGCGCTGTTTCAAGCCTCCGTGGCCACTGGTTGCTGGCTCCCTTGGAAGTAAACCTTCTCTGGGGAGTTCGCTGTGTGGGACCCCGAATGGCGTGGGGGGACATTGGAGCCACCGTGGGGAGCCGTGCACGTGCCTGCAGCCCAGCGGGCCCCGCGTGTCCTCCTGGGGGATGCGCAGCGGTCCGTGCTGGGGCTGGGGTGGGGTGAGGCGAGCACCCCTCCCTCCAGACTGTTTCAGGCGGCTCCTCTGTACCCCTGGGCTTCGCGGCAGCGAGGAGTGTTTATCTCCGCGCAGGACGAAGCAGAGGTTTCTCTCGAGAGAGGAAAGACAATGTTTGTTTTCCCCCAGCGTAGCATCCCTGATGACTTTGGAACACAAAAAAGAGTATCCTACGGGACAAAAGCAGGGAGTGCGGGAGCTGTTGTCGAATCCCCTGGGTCATTTCTTTTTTTTTTTTTTTTAAATAAATTTTATTTATTTATTTGACAGAGAGATACATAGCGAGAGAGGGAACACAAGCAGGGGGAGCGGGAGAGGGAGAAGCAGGGTTCCCGCTGAGCAGGGAGCCCGATGCGGGGCTCGATCCCAGGACCATGGGACCATGACCTGAGCCGAAGGCAGACGCTTAACGACTGAGCCACCCAGGCGCCCCCTCCTGGGTCATTTCTGGAGGAAGACTCCCTGAGCACCCCAGTCGGGGGCGGGCCCCCCGTCACACGTGCCCCTGAGGACCCCAACTTCTCCTCCGTGGTGCTAATCACCCCTGTTAGCGACCAGCTCCCGGGCCACCTCGTGTGACACCTGCCGCCTCTCTCATCTGTGCTCCCCACGGAGCGGGACTGCGTCTCTGCCGTCCGAGTGAAGGAGGGACAGAAGTTCCCCGCATCCCTGCATCACTCGGACGTTTCTGGTGTAATTGACAGAAAGTCCACTCAGACTGGCGCTGGCCCCCATTGGACATTGTTGGCTCACCAAACGGAGAAGTTCAGGGGTGCCGCTGGGTTTAGAGGCTCCAGGGAGTCAAGTGGTGTCACCACATTGTTCTCTCTCTTTCTCTCACAGCTCCATTAAGATCTGCTTTCACGTTTGCGTCCCTATTTCCCTGCAGTCGGGTCCCTCCGTGTACTGGGGACAATGGTGGCAGAAGCTCCAGCCTACCTGGCCTTCACTGCTCAAGGATGAGAAACTCTCCTGGCATCAAGTCCCAGGGAAGTCCCTGATTGGCCCGCTTGGGTCACATGCCCAGCAGGATGGAGTCTTCTGATTGGCTGACCTGGCTCATGGCCTGCCCCCTACACGTGTTGGAGGAGGGGTACCATGACTGGCTCAGGATTGTCCATACCTGGGACCTCGGGGTGGGGGGCACACAGGAGGTGGTTTCCTGAAGGAGAGGGTGTGGTGTAGGAAGAATACATTCTTTTTTAAATATTTGATTTATTTATTTGAGAGAGAGAGCATGCGTGCACGAGTCGGGGTGGGGGAGGGGCCGAGGTAGAGGGAGAAGCAGACTCCCTGCTGAGCGGGGAGCTGGACTCGGGGCTCGATCCCAGAATCCTAGGATCATGGCCTAAGCCAAAGGCAGACACTTAACCAACTGAGCCACCCAGGTGCCCCTTAATTATTTTTTAAAAATATTTTATTTATTTATTTGAGATAAAGACAGAGAGAGCTCGAGCTGGGGGAGAGGCAGAGGGAGAGGGACAAGCAGACTCCCCGCTGAGCAGGGAGCCCAACAAGGGGCTTAATCCCAAGACACTGAGATTATGACCTGAGCCGAAGGTAGATGCTTCACTGACTGAGTCACCCAGCCACCCCAAGATTAAATTTTTTATTCATTAAATTCTTTTATAATTAAAAAAAGGGGGGGCAACATCTCTTTCTTTTCCTAAGTTGACCTAGTTTGGGAATTAAACTTGATGTGTGGCTTTTTATCAAACTTTGAGAACTTTTCACAACTCTTGTGATCTCTGGAGCTTAAAAGTGAAAAAGCAGAATTTGACAGTAATTTCCTCGCCATGCATTTTAGCTTTTAGCTGTCCATACCCTAAATGAGTATATATCATTAGCTCAAAATGTGGCCCCCAAATGGGTTCTCTCTGCCATTATGGTCTGAGAATTAGGTTCCTGGGACACATTACCCCAAATATCAGTGGGGACAGTAAATGGACAAGATCCATATCCCTATGGGCTGGAGAATGAGAAATGTATGGCTGGTCATTAAAAGCCTTCATTCAGAGATATTTTTTTTTCCATTAACACAACTGAAATTGTGCTGAAAGCCAAGCTGTTATCTCTGGGAGGTGAAGGACTTTCAGGGATGAGCTGGGGGAGAGGTACGAGTCTTAGCACCTGAACCAGGAGATTTATGGGAGTCTGGGGGGCGGGTCTCAGCCTTGTGATTCCAGCAGAAGAGCCTGGGGCCACCTTGATGTCCCTGTCATCTGCGGATTCTTGTGGTTCTGGAAACTTCCTTCCCTCCATGTATGTCTACAGTGGTCTCAAAAGGATGGTCTTCAGGGCGAATGTGGTTGCTTTGTGTCCCAGCTCCCCTACTTCCCAGCGGCGACTCCCCCCTCCATTTGGGAAACAGACACCCATGAATTCATTGACAACAATCACCATATATGCCTGAATATATGGGGACCTGAAACAGAAGGGGACTCTCCCCATTTTCCCACTAGGATGTAAGAAGAGGCAGCAGATTGGCTGAGATGTAGATGAAGTAGTCAAATGCCCACTCATCATGTTTATTTAACTAGTAATATGTGCATGTTTAAAATCATACAACACAGGAGGTATCACTTTGGGAACATGGCAAATTCCCTTTCTCAGGTTTCATCCATCAGTCTTACGTGAACTCTTCACCTGGGTCTCCTCCAATGTCCTTGTCATCACCAGGCCTTTTGAGGGTCCAATATTTTCCAGAGCTCAGCATCTTCATTCCCACCCGAGTGGCGAGAAACACGGTGCTTTTCAGATTCCCTCTACGAGCCTGTCACTCAGCGTGTTATTGAAGGGCACTTGGGTGTGGGGTGAGGACATTTTCCCCACTTGTCCTGTAGGTGTGTGAGTGCAATCATTTACTTCGTTGCATTTTAAAGCGATCTTAATTGGCTCATTATGTTTGTTTTCTATTGCTGTGTAACAAATTATCACAAAATTAGTGGCTTAAAACAACACCCATTTGTTATCCCACAGTTCTCAGGTCAGAAGTCTGGTACAGCTTATTCGGCTTCTCTTTTGTGGATCTTACGAGAATGAGATAAAGTGCCAGTCTGGCTGCGATCTCATCTGGAGACCTGACTAGGGTCGGAGCTTCCCAGCTTCGTCAGGTTGTTGGCAGAATGCAGTTCCTTGTGGTTGTAGAATTCATGACAGCTTGCTTCTACGAAGGCAGCAGGACAGAGAGAGACAGAGACAGAGAGACAGAGACAGAGAGACACACAGAGAGAGAACGAGACACTCTCACCTCTAAACCTTCTTTTAAAGGGCTCACTGGCCTATGTCAGGCCCACCAAGGAAAATCTGCCTTTTGAGTAACTCAAAGCAACTGGTTAGGGATGTTAATTATGCCTGCAACGACCCTTCACCTTTGCCATATAACATAATCCTGGAGGTGATATCCCCTCACCTTTGCCTTATTCTGAAGGGTAGACGCAAGTTGCAGGTCCTGCCCACTTTCCAAAGAAGGGACAACACCAGGGTGTGGACACTGGGGGCAGGATCGTGGGTCGTCTTAGAATCCTGCCCACTGTACTCGTTTACAATGAGAACCAAAAATGGCCTTTGAGAAGACACTTTCCTGATAATGACCAAATCAATAGTGTTTATTTTTTCCTCCTCTCCTGTTGATAACATCAAGGTAAGTTTCCCTTTCCCTAAATAAAGTAGGATTTATTGAGACCTCACTTTCTCCTTTTTAAGATAATGTCTTTCTCAGGCCCAGCTTTATTGTTAAACATAAAATATTTGTGAGAGCATCCGATTATATGAAAATGCAGTAAAAGTCTCTGACACCTGCCAGGTCCCTCTTTTCTCAGGGACTCAATCTCAGCAGGTTTTCCTCCTCAACACAAAAGAGGGAGGCTCAGGAGAAGCACAGGAAGGTAGGGTGTCCGCAAAGTGGGAGGCCGCCCTCTCTCCCCAGCTGGGTGTCCACTCAGCCCTGGTCTAAGCTGAGGGCAGAGCGCTGGGCAGAAATGGAGTGGTGTGAGCAGACCCCTTCTATGCTCCATGCTCCCGAGAGTGGGGGCGGGGAGGGGGGAATGGCACCCTGGAGCTGGCTCAGTCAACGAAATTGGAGATCTCACCTACAAAGATCCCTGAAGTGTGGGGGACAGAGGTGTGTGTTGGGGTCTCAGCAAGATGCCACCAGCTGGAATCAGACACAAGATGTGGAGCTGACCTCCTCGGGACAGAGCTGCTTCTGCTTTCCCCTCCTGGCCCCCCACACCAGTGTCGGGGGGCGATGGGAGAGAGGAGCTGAACCCCAGCATTCCATCACCCGCCTCCCCCACTGGAGCCACGTTGCGGGGACGGCTCCGAACGGAACATTCATTCACTTCCTCCACAGACTGTTGAGCGCATGGCATGTGTTCGAGTGCTTAGCACTGTTTAAATAGAGCTATTTGGAACTGAAAGGGACAGTCTTATTTCTTAATTTATATTTAATCGAAGTAATTGCTGCACTGAGAGCCAAATACTTCCACAGAGGTTATTGAGGGGGGGTGGAATAGGCAGTATCCATCACTCTTGCCCCATCAAGGAACCCTCTTCCAATACTTTTCCCTGATTCCTTTCAGCATTTTCCTAAATCACGTGCTTGGTTTGCTCTCGTTGCTTCCCGATCACGCAGTTCTAGATGTTACCGAAGGCTTCTGGCTTGGAAGCAGGATTTTGCTCTTTCTCTCTCCCCCTCCCCCCGGCATGCTTGCTTCCCGTCCTACCCCCTTTGAGTTACAGATCACTAGTCAATGTTTCCAATATGGAATTGTAGGTGGACTGTGCCACATGGTAAACTAGGACAGTTTTTACTTTTCTGTCCGACTCTGTTTTTCCCGGGGTTATTAGCAACCATTTTCCTTGTTGGTTTAGTTTCCTTGTGTGTGTTTTCAAATGTCCTGACTAATTCACCTCCCGCTTTTCAGTTACCCCAAGTTCCTCTCTACCCAGAGATATCTGTTGTTCAATAGATTTCATCATCCTGAAGACATTCTAGGACTTTCTGAACAGGCAGCCTTCTGTGTTTGCTGCTCCCTTCACCTGCTGCCTGGAACCGGCCCTGGCTCAGACAGGTCCGAGTTTGAAGGACCTCCCTCAGGGGAAGGTGGGTGAGAGAAGCAGCGGGTCCTGCGGCAGGACCCTCTCCCTCCCCCATCAGATACTCTCCAGACACCGCCCCCCCTTCGGCTGGCTCCTCCGCAGGTCTAGGCGCTTGCCTGGCGGGGCGACCCAGATGCTCATCCCGGGGCGGGGCGGGGGGGTTTCTGAGCTCCTGGTACCACGTCCTTAGCAGGCCAGGGATGCGGTCCCTACCCATATGTGGCCACGGCTGGGTGTGAGAGACACTGCTCCATGCACCCCTACTGCAACAAACACATTCCTCCAGCCACCACGTATGGACCAGCACCTTTAAGAAGGTGGCCAATGGCCCCTGTGCGGGCCCAGTGCTGGTGGGTGATGTGGTCTGGACATCCGGACGCTCATGCAGCCTTTGTGTGTCCTCTGGTCTTGCATGTGCCCCCAACTGGAGGTACCTCCTCCTGCCTACGGTGGGGTGGCGCCGCACCCATCTGGCCTTACAGCTCGGTGGTCTGGCCGCGTGGTCCCTTCATGTCCCATGGTCAGATGCTCCATCCCTACCAGTAGCGGGCTGCATGCCGGGAGCGGCCAGAGGACACAGCCTTGATCTAGAACCTAGAAGTCTTCATCGTGACTTTGCCGCTGGTGCTTGCCAGAGAGGTCCCACGGCATCTTTCCCTATTTCTAGTCACCATGGAATCTTCTGGGTCCTGTGGGCCAAGCTGCCAAGCAGCCTGACCTGCAACCTGGATCTACTGCAGGGTCCTTTCTGGCTCTGGGCCTCTTCCGGGCGGCCCGATGAGCGGGTCATCGCAGTACTCCTGGGTGCGCAGTGTGTTGTCCCCACCAGCAGAGGCCTTCCTGGCGTTGAGCTTCTTTCTTAGAGCTGGAAGGGGCAAGGCGCGATGACTTGTCCTTCCCTTTGCAGGGAATGTCCGAGCATGGCCGCGTCAGGAGGCCTCCGAAACTTCTCCTGGGCAGCAGGCCACTGCCCCTTGCTGGGATCTCTGACACCTGCGCCCCCAGCTGTAGGCTTCACCCTCCCCGATCCCGTTCCCAGAGCACCTGCTGCAAATAGCCCCCCTTAGCAGACTGGTGTCCCCATGTTGGGATTTGGTCCTGGTTAAGGCTGTGGTGGTAGGGGCCGATCTAAGGAGGGTGGGCATTGGCTTATGTGGCCACAGTCTCCTCTGGGGCCTCTGCCTGTCCTTCTAGCAAGAGTGTGCTTTTGTCTTCCAATAAGGGGGGAACATCTACAGGCCCAGACGGTCCCAGGGAACGTGGGAGTCAAGGCGCTCAAGTGCAATGACCCACCTTGTGATGGAAAGAGGATAACTGAGAGACCACAGAGAGAGAGAGACAGAGGCAGAGGCAGAGGCAGGGTAAGAGAAGAGAGGCCCAGCCAGCTCCAGGTCCCAGGGCCCCAGCCGTGGCACCCCCTACCTGCAGCATCGGTGAGTCATCCTGCAGGGCCCTGCCCAGAGCCCTGAGACAAGCAGCTTGCCTATCATTCCAAGCCATTAAATTTTAAGGTGACTTGTTATGCAGCACTAAATATCTGGAAATCTCTCCCTTCAAGGAGCACAGGGACTTGAGAGGAGTGGGGGGATTTGGGCTCCACACCAAGTAAATGAGAAAAGTCCAGACTGGGATCAGAGCAATGACAGAAACAAGGCAGTGTGACAGAGTGGCTGGTGTGGGGGCGGCAGGGGAAGCTGCTTAGCTACGGTGGATGGGGGCAGGGGCTTCCTGGAGGAGGGGACACTCACAGAGAGTTTACCACAAACCCGTGCTGACCCACCGAATCCTCAGGACAACCAATGAGGAAGGGATTCATGTTACCCCTGTTTTACAGATGGGGAAACCCTGCTCGGAGAACCAAGTGACCTGCCCAGCTCACACAGCTCCTGAGGGGGCAGAGCAGGGATTCGGACCCAGGCAGCCTGGCTTAGTGACGGTCTGGTGGTGGGGACACGATGGGCTTAGGGGGGCCGCAGAGGAGAGGCCCAGGACCACAGAAGAGGTGCCATCGGCCTGTATGTGTGGTGGGTTGGGCATCTGGAGAGAGAGGTTTGTTTCTCTTTTCATTTGGGGGGTGCCTGGGGTCTCCCAGAGCACGCGGTCAGAGAAGGAGGTGTCGATGCCACCAGGAGGTTTGTCTAGGTGCACAGGTGAGCTAGACCAGGTGCAGAGGTGAGCCGGATGGGCCCGACCCCCCCAAGCCAGGGCCTCAGCCCTGAGATCTCTGCCCAGTGATGGAGGGATGGACCAACCCCTAATCAGCCAGCCAGGTGACCGCTTCTCGATCAGTTCAATAAGCAAATGTGCTTTGAACACTCACAGTCTGGGATCTAGGGGCACTAGGGTGAGCATACTCGGTAGGGGAGGGGGGCGTGCCCACAAGGGATCCTGTAAAGAACCCTATAATCACCTGCTGCAAGGAGATGTTTTGAGGGTCAGGGAAGTCCTCATGGAGTTGCTGTGCTGAGTTGGAGTTCGGGGAGACAGGCTGGGGACGGAAGATGCCCTGATGTTTCAGAACAGCTAGGGGAGCTTGGGCCTTCCCGGGTGGTCTCAAGGTGGTCCATACCCTCCCTGAGCCTCAGTTTCCCCACTGAAAGGATGGGCTAACGGATCTTGAATATGCTACTGGCCTTTTAGAATGAGAATTTTTGTAATGATTTTCCCACACTCAGAAAGGCACAATTGACTCACAGAACTTCAATAATTCCATTTAAATTGTTTGGACCAGATCTCAGCTCATGAACACCCAGCCTGTTTTGTGGGTTGCAATTCTCCAGGGTCCTTGTCTCAGTCAGAGACTTCTCAGCCAGAGAATAAACCGGCTGGAGGTACACACTAGGGGAAGGGGTTGCATAGGCCATGTGGAAGCTGGCTAGGTAGGTCCTGCATCCCAGGGCAGGAGGCAGGCCATCGGGAAGGGCTGGGACCCTCGGGCACAGGCCGAGGTCACCGTCCACAGGCAGAATTCCTTCTTTATCAGAGAGCCTGAGCCCAGCTCTTAAAGCCTTTCAACTGATTAGACCAGGCCCACCCAGAGCATCCCGGACAGTCTCCCTTCTGTAAAGTCACCTGATTATGGACTTTAATCACATCTACAAAGTATCTTACCAGCAACACCTAAATTAGTGTCTGATCATATTCCTGGAGACTAGTCTGGACAAGTTGAGACATCCAACTGTCTGCCCGTCACAACTTCCTTTGAAAATATCCCCCCAAATCCTGGGAGACTGGAGGTGGTGGGAAAGAAATAGAAATACATTGATCTATCAATATGGATGTATATGTATGCATATAATGTATATGTGTAAAATTTCTCCTGAGCCAGATGGGCCTGTTGACTTTCCTTCCTTTGGAAATCGGTTCTGCACAACTGATTGAGATGTGATTTATATGCTTCCCTAAATGACAGGGGTTTGCCTGTATAATTAGCAATAATGATAAATAAAAATAAAATGTGGGCTTATCCATGGCCAATTATACAGAATAAAGCTGTAATTCCATCTGCAGGGATCATAAACCACCGAGTGTGTGTGAGCTCCTGTCACCAGAAACTGCACGGATGACAGCTGACCATATAAAAATGGGACACACGTCACATTGAATGATGTACCCCTGGCGTGCAGGGGGCCGGGGAAGTGAGGCCTCTGAGGGCCAGAGAGGCCAGTTCTCCTACCCCTTCCCCTGGGGGGCAGGGGGCTGGGCAGCTTCTCTATGGGCCGGGCAGGGAGCTAGATGTTCTCTGCGAATGTTCTCACTTAACCCCTTGAAGGAGTACGTCATGTGGACCAGGCAACCGAGGCTTGGAGTCATGTGGGCATGCGTTCAAGGCCACAGAGCTGGCCAGGCCCGCGCAGAGATGCCACACGTGCTCTCCACCAGCAGCATCAGTTACGATTCCACTACTAAAGGTAATGTTAGCTAAGGTTTCCAGCACTCTCCTGGTGCCAGGGACTCTTCTAGCACTTGCTTGTAGGACCTTAGGAGAGACAGCCACACTCCCATTGTAGAGACGAGGAAGCTGAAGGTCAGGGAGCCAAAGTCACTTGTCCCAAGGGTCCCGGTGAGTGAGGATGGAGTGAGGAGTGGCTCTCAGGTCTGTCCGCCCCCTTCTGCCCCCCTCCGTGCCAGGTGCCGGGTAGAGGAGGGTTCAGAAGCGACCGGATGTTCGGTGACTTGATGGAAAGGCACGGATGTTTTGCTCCAGGCTTTGGGTTCTCCTTGAGTATCCGCAACAAATAGAACTTTTTTTTTTTTTTCCCCCTGCTAACGGGCTGCATGTACACATCCTTCCAAACCATCGCTAGGTTCTGAATTGCCTCCTATGAAAACAAAGGCTCTCACGAGGCTTTTCCAAAGATGCTGGCTTCAGGCTAATTGCTTCACACGCGTCATTAGCTCATTTAATCCTCTCAACAACCGGTGTGGTAGAAACAACTGTGATCCTCTCTAGGTGGCAGAGGAAGAGACCGAGGGTCAGAGAGGTCCAGTCATCTACCCCGAGTGGTATAGGTGGTAGTAAGAAGCCTTGCTGGCGCTGAAGCAGGTCGGCCTGGCTGCAGAGCCCCTGGAGAGACAGGAGTGGGGGAGGGCCACAGACAGGAGTGGGGAAGGGCCACAGCGGGGCGCAGACCACGGGGAGGCGAGCAAGGCACTCGCCTGGGGCAAAAATTTAAGGGGATGCCAGAAACGGTAATCAAGATAAATGATATTTTAATGCAATTTTTAAAGGATCAAAATTAATGCGAAAAAAAAAAAATAATAACAGCACCCAACCCCATGAAGAACAAAACATCAAAGCTTTAAATAAAGATGGATAAGTAACCGCGCTGCGCCGAGCCATATTGGAGCCCCAGGCAAAGGGAAAAATCAGTAATACCGATCCTGTCTTCATTTAAAATGTCGATGTTTTGTTCATCATGGATATGTCTGCAATGATTTCGAATTTTAAAATGTGGTTTATTTTGAACGCTTTTTTTTTTTTTTGGTGCCTCTTTAAATTTTACTCTCCATTTCACTGCACTCTCTGTCTTGGGGAGCGGGCGCTGGGGGAGTGGGTGTGGGCATTTCCAGGGACCACCGGGCAGTGGGAACGAGGGCGCCCCCCGCCTCTCCGGGCCTGTCCTTGCTGGGGTGGGGCCGTCCTTTGCCAGGGTGCCCTCCGTCAGCGCTCCCCAGCCGCTGTCAGCCCTGCCCCCTCTCCTTTAAGGCGTGAGCTGGCAGGGGAGGCGCTTCACCCACGCCCCGGAGACCCCCGGCTCGGCTCGGCGCCCCCCTCCGCGGGGAACCTCACCCGGGGGGGTGGGGGGGGCGCCCAAGTCCCCGCGGGCCGCGCCTCTGCTCCTGCAACTCCGCGTCTGCCCAGCAGGGGGCGGCGTGGGCACGCGCATCCCCAGCCTGCGGCCGGGGCGCTTCCCTTCCCACTGGCGGCTGTTCCCACTTCTTGCAAACAGCCCGACCAAGTGACAGCTGACAAGGCTGCTCTTTAACCCCTTGCTGACAGCTCCTACTCCGGGGGAGGGAGGAGGAGAGGGAGGAGCCTCCGAGTTCTGTTTTGGTAAGCAGCATTTTTTTTTTTTTTTTCCCGGAATGGAACTGAAAAAAGTTCACACGTTCACACATACAAAATATGTATGGATGTTTACTATGTGCCTGGTTCTTTACAGCCTGTCCCCACTGACTCTGCTCAGCAGCCCTCAGAGGTGGTCAGTCCTGCAAGCCCCGCTCGGTAGAGCTGTGCACCCCTTGGCTCAGCGGAGGGCCCCCTGGACAAGGGGCTGCGTGGACTACAGACTAGAGTCTCCCCTGCTCTGAGTGTGTCCTCCCTGTTGTCCTGTCTTCCAAACAGTGACCCATGGGGACCTGGTTCTGTGCGGTTTCCACTGAACTCTGAGGAGTTTGCCGACTCCCAACACCTGCCTGGCTTGTTGTATGAACATCGAGGGACGAGGACGTTCTGCCCTTTGCCACAAGGAGGTCTGGGAGCACCGTGGGGACCCGGATCATGAGTTGTCGGCGCGGCCCCCTGCCCGCACAGGTCATGGGCAACTCCTCCCTGCACTCCCTACTCCAGCCCAGGCCCAAGTGCCAGGGGGTTAATGTCCCCCTTGGAGCCAGGTCCTTGCCCCACCGGTGAGATGACCCGGTGGTGTTTGGCACCTCACCCCAGGTCCCATGTGGGCTTGAGCCTCAGGGGCCCAGGCTGGTGGTTGGCCTTGATAACACCTCCCCTGTCCCACCATCACCCCCACCAGGAATAACATTTATTGGTGCACTTATTGAGCACTTACTGTATGCCAGGCACTATGTGAAGGGCTTTGTGGTGTTTGAATCCTTTTGGAATCCTTATGGAATCCTGGCCCCATTTAACGGATGAGGAAGGGGGCCAGGGTCACAGGGCTGCTAGAATTCAGACCCAGGCCTGCTGGCCTGAGATAGTCGACTGGGTGACAGAGTGAAGAAATGACAGAGCCAGGAGAAGATGAATGAATGGTGAGGCCTGTGCTCCTCCCAGCACAGGTGCTTGGGATGGCTCTAGGAAGGGTGACGTCAGGGATGGGGGGCGTGCTTACAGGAGGTGGGGGAGGGGGAGGCACATCATAGCTCTCAGAGGCACCTGGGGAGGGGGGATTGACCTCCACCCCGGGCCAACGCTGGTGGTGGGGTCTTCTGTTCATCCGTGTGCGTTTTATATTTTACTCATTTTCTGCTAAGGCAGTATGCATTGCTTTTCATGATGTGAAAAGAAAACCATAAAACACTAAGACTCTTAGATAAAAGCACATTTAGACATAAATTAACTGAGAAAATGTAGCTAAAGTGAGCTCTTAGCAGGATGCTTAGTCAAAAGTGGTTTCTGGGATGAAGACACGTAGATGGCTGGGTGGTTGAATCTGGTTGAGGAGGGTCTGTCCGCTGTCCCCTCCAGAAGGCCAGGGTGCGCTGCTCCTCCAAGGAGTCCGCCCTCAGGGACACAATCGTTACTACCCTTCATGTCGTGATGACCACGTGCCATCTCCACAGTAACCCCATGAGGTGGCTATTGCTATTTTTACTAGTATTCCCATTTCCCGGGAAAACAGCGGCCCACGGAAGTTAAGTAAATTGCTAAAGGCCACACAGCACAGAAGATGTGGACCAGGGGCGCCTGGGTGGCTCAGTTGGTTAAGCAACTGCCTTCGGCTCAGGTCATGATCCTGGAGTCCCTGGATCGAGTCCCGCATCGGGCTCCCTGCTCGGCAGGGAGCCTGCTTCTCCCTCTGACCCTCCCCCCTCGCACGTGCTCTCTCTCTCTCATTCTCTCTGTCTCAAATAAATAAATAAAATCTTTAAAAAAAAAAAAAAAAAAAAAAAAGAAGATGTGGACCAGGATTCCAAACTCAGAGTTTGGCCCCAGAGTCAGCTCTCGACCCCTCAGGGATGCTGCCCCTCCTGACTCGCTGCCCCCCCGTCTGCCTCGGAATGGGACTCCAGCAGGTCTGTGCAAAATGCAGACGTTTCTAGGGCCAGTGGAGATTCACTCTAGACAAGTCAGAACCTTTGAGGTCCACAGAGAGTGTGGTATCCTCCTAAGAATGTGTTCAGGGTCAGCAGACCTGCGTATGTGAGGCCCTACAGCCCACTCCTGCCTCTGCAAGCTCAGAGGGGGAAACTGAGGCACGGGGATGCCAAGCCCCTGTCCACAGCCGGCCACCAAGGGAGCAACCCTCCCGCATTTACTCGCTATGGATGGTGCCTGCCCCTGGCCCCGCAGGTGAGTGGACCACGGCTGAGCTTTGAGGTCCTCCAGGTGCAGCGGGTGGCGCAGTGGCAGCCAGCAGGGGCCGGGGGGCAGTGGTGGGGCACACGTCCTGCCTCTCTGGTTTCTTCTGACCCCACTCTCCCCTGCAGGGGTCTCCACCTGCTGCTCATCCCACCGCCAGACTTCACCACCCCACACACACTTGGCCAAATTCTTGGCTTAAAGATGACCTTCTCGGGGTCCTTGCAAGATGTCCCCACGCTAGAGTAGGGCCCTGTCACCTCTTCTGCCTCAGAGAGCTGGTCAAAGTTTGCCATTCTCCCTTCGGGTCTGTGGCTGGTGGACTGACCAGTGATCACGAGGCCGTCAGCTCCAAGAGGGCCGGGGCACCCAGCCTTGCTTGGAGCAGAGTCGGCACACAGTAGGCGCTCAGCGTGCGCTGGGTGCGTGAATGACGGGACGAGCGAAGGAAGGGGTGGACGCGGGTGCATGCTCCAGCTGGGAGGTGCTGCGGGGTGGCTGGCAGAGGGGTCCAGGGTCGCCAGCTGGGGCAACTCTTCTTTTCTCACTGAAGAAAACCGTGATAATCAAGGAAGGAGCCCTTGGTTCTTGCTCCCCAGGGAAAGCGGATACTCTCTTGCTGCTTGCCTGTCCCAGCCCATACCTGGCAGGAGAGCTTTTCTCCCTCTGGCAGGTGGGGGGCCTTGCGTCCTGTCTGCCCTGGGGGTCCTGGACGCCTCCCAGCCCTGGGCCAGAGCCCCTGGCGCACACGGCAGGATGGCGAGGTTCCTGACTGCGGTGGGGGCCGGACCGGGCGGGTGCGAGCTGTTCCGTTGCAGAGCCTGGAGTAGAGCCTGGCTGGGGAGGGGTCTGCTGGGGCTGTGCTTCACGAAGGGCTTCGTTCCCCGGGGCGTGGGGGGCCTTGGGCTCCTCCAGGTGCAGGAAAACACCCCAGGCAGCAAGGGAAGGTTCTGGGCCCAGGAGCCTCCTGGTCCTCCCACGGTGAGGACAGGGGCGTGAGCATCTCCCGCGGGGCCCTCCCTAGGCAGGAAGAAGGGGATGCCAGGTGTCGGGAAGGTGACGATCTGGCTGGTGCCCTCAGGCTTGTGCTGGCTCCGCAGGCCAGAGAGGGGGAGCGGGAGGGGGCAGAGAAAGATGGGGAATGGCAGGGGCCTGCCGGGTTTTCTGTGGGTGTCTGGCTGGTGACCTTTTAGAGGAATGGATTCAGAAGTGACTGCTATTTGTCGAGGCCCCAGTTCAGAGACATCCTCTGCGTGAAATGTCAGGCCCCCACTGTCACCCAGGATGCGGGAAGTGCATCCCGGCAGGATTCAGGCTGCCTGAGATGTGACAGGCTCCAGAGCCCTCAGAAAACAAGTGTGTGGCCTCCAGGTTTATTGGAATATTAATTTTCGATGTGTTCTTGCTGTTTTCTTTCTATCTTTCCCAGAAGATAGCGGGACTTTGTTCCTGTCCTCCTTCAGGATTTTGGGACAAGGGGAGGAGCACAGAATTTGCTTAATGACAACTCCACTCTGGTTTTTATTTTTGAAAGGGGGATGATTTGGAAGGGCCACGGCTGGGGAAATGAGAGCCGGGGAGGGGTTTTCAGGGCTGGGGAACCCCAGGCCCAGCCCTTGCAGCCCCCGGGCAAGTGGTAGGATCTCGGCTGGCATGAGCTGGACCCTGGAAGCTGAGCCCCCGTGTCTCCAGACCCCTGTACCCCATATCTGGCCATTGCCCTCAACAGACCACTAAGGTCTGTGTCAGTCAACAGCAGGGTCCAGAGCCAAATCATCATGGTGTGAAGCAGGCTCACCCCGTTTGCTGGGGCCTGTGGGCAAGCCCCTTGTGGGTTGGAACTGGGATAGGAATAGTCCTGACTGGTCACTCTCCCTGACTCCCTCACTTGCTCTTCTCCAGATCACCAGCTCCTAAGAGCTTTGGGGGGACCCTGCTTAAGACAGGTCAGGGACAAGGCCTGTGATCCTCAGGGCAGGTAAGTGCATCCTTGGTCCCAGCGCTGGGATGGCTCTGAACTCTGCCAGCCTCACTGTCAACATGAAGGGTCCCCAGCCAACAGGTGCGCACTGTGTATCATTGACCCTCACCACAGCCTGAGGCCAAGTGCCCCCGTGGGGGCCTGTATCACCCGACCTGATGTTGAAGGGGGGGCTTGAAGCCAGGCCAGCCCCAGCTGGTGACCAAGGGGGACAGCACACATGGCCCGCCCAGAACGATTCTGCCTGAGACAAATGCTAAATTGGACAACAGTGTCACGGGGACTGTGCTTAGTGAGGGGGTGGCTGGTATTGGAAGTACGTGGCCCAGGGTGGCACTTGCTGTGTGTAGGAACGCCCTTCACCCCTCCCAGCACTTGCAGGGGTAACTTGACCAACTGGTCACCCAGAAGGCAGCTCATCTCTGGGATCGTGTGGTTCCCCGGACACAGAGCTGGGATTTACACTCGTGCAGTCTGGTTCCAGGCTCGTGGCCCAGTGCACACCACAGATGCTTCTCCGGAGCTGCCCCTTTCCTGGGAAATCAGACGCTCCCCTCCCGCTGGAAGTTCAAAAGAAGAAAAGTAAAGAAAGAAAACCAATCAATCCCTGTCTCCCCTTCCCTCTCCTCCTTCCTCCCTCCCCTCTCTCTGTCTCTCTGTCCCTCTATCCTCCTGTCCTTGGCATGTCTCCCTCTTTTTGTCTGCTTCTGTCTCTTGCTCCCTCCTGCCTAGTTTCTTTCTGTCTGTTTCTCCCTCTTTGTCTCTTTCTCTCTCCTTCTCCCCACCGCCACCCTGGGGTGGTGCTGGAGGTGGGGCTGTACTTGGGCTCTGTCCCATGATGGGGACTTGACCTCTTCTATTTTAAGGGAAAAGTACAGGGGTAATTAGCTTATAGGATCCCCTGTGTTTGGGCAGACGCTGACAGACTAAAAACAAGGTTTCCTGAGCTGATGCCGTTGGACCCATTCAAAGGGCCAGGGATGCTGGGCCTGGGCTGGCGGCTGGGGGCTCTGGAAAGCCATTCTGGCCATTGTCATGGGCCTTTCCAGCCTTCCTGGGCTCCCCCCTAGGTGTCTGTGAGCCCAGGGAGGGAAGGTGGGGGCTAGCATCTTCTCCAAAGACTCAGTAACAGACGAGTGCATTCAGATTCTTTCCAAAAAGATTAGAGAAGTGTTTGCCCTCTGCAAGCCCATGTCTTTTTTCCTGCTCCCAAGCCTGAGAACAGTTTGGTCTGGGTTGGTAGCATCCTCTGTCCTCTGTTTTCTTTCCTGAGCTCTCAATGTCCACAGGAGCAGGTATGGACCCTCTGCTCCCTGAGCTGGGTGGGTCTGCAGTGATACGCTGCATGCGTGCCCTGCTTTAGATCTTGGTGTCCAGAGGGGATCCTGAGACGGCAGGAAGGCTATTTCTGTGTGCATGAGATGGAAGCTGTAATGAGCCCTTGCAATCCACCTCCCGTGTGTTGGATTTCCTTCAGGGACGTCTTAACATCCCAGGGTAGGGAGGTTTGGATCCATAGACAGACTCACCCATCTGGCGGCTTGCAACCTGAAGCCAAGGCCTGGGTCTGCATTTCGAAGATTTGGCAGGAGATTAAATGTATCTGATGGATTTACGCATTTATGATTTATATTTAAACTTCTCTAAAACGGAAGTGCACACATCCCAAGTGTTTAGCTAATGCAGTTTCACAACTGAACATGCTCGGGTCACCGTCGTCCAGATTAAGCCACAGCCCATGCGCAGCTACCCCCTCCCTCCTGGGCCCCCCAGTCCCCATCCCCACAAAGACCCCGTCACCCTGACTTCTCTCTGCATCCTTCAGTTTTGCCTACTTTTGCACTTTATGTAAATGGAATCACACAGCACATTCTCTTTTGTGTCTGGCTTCTTTGGACCAGCATGCCTAGGATTTATTTTTATCTCTGATCCCACCAGCGCAGTTTTCCAAAGCAGGGAAGGATTCCATGAAGCAGGTCCCCTGGGCGGTGGTGGCTTACAGAAATAGCGCCCAGCTGGCCAACACAGGTGATCAAGGTCCAGGGTGGCAAACTGGAGGCTCAGGGGCCTGTCGTGTCCTCCGTCCGGTTTCATCTGACCTGTGTGGTGCGTAATAGATACTTTAGTATATATCTCCAAGTTGAAAAACTGTAAAAGAATAATTTCACACACAATGCCCAGAGTTGACAACTTAAAAAAAAAAAAACAAAAACAACCTCTGGTCATCTTTGTTGTTGTTGTTATTGAGGTGAAACTCACATTACATAAAAAGAACCAGTTTAAAATGCACAATTCAGTACTGCTTAGTACATTCAAAATGTTGTGCAATCTTCCCCTCTCCTCCTAAACCGTTCTCATCCTCCAGGAGGAAATCCTGCCCCCACTGCCCATCGGCACCCGCCCCTGCGGCCTCCAGCATCTGCTAATCACGAACCAACCTGCTCTCTGTCTCCTCAGGTTTATCTCTTTGGGACCATACATAATGCCCTCTAGGTCCATCCCTCTTGTTGCAAATGGCAAGATTTCATTCTTTTTGATGGCTGAGTAATATTCCATTGTGTATACACACCCCATCTCCTTTATCCATTCATCCGCCGATGGACACTTGGGTTGCTTCCGTATCTTGGCTATCGTAAACAGTGCTGCAGTAAACAGAGTGCATACATCTTTTTTTGAATTAGTGTTTTCAGTTTCTTTGGTAAATACCCAGTAGAGAACTCCTGGATCCTATGGTAATTCTATTTTTATTTTTGCACACTGTTTTCCCTACGGTAGGTCTCTGGCCTTTCGTGTCTGACTTCTCTCACTTCGCATTATGTTTCTGAGGTTCACCCATCTTGTAGCACCTGTCAGTGCTTCTTGCACTTCATTTTTTTTTTAATGACTGCTGGTCATTTTTGCTTCAAGGCTTTTTTTAAAACATGAAGATGACTGATAAGGTGGAAGAGTCCTCTTTTTCCACAGAATATCTGTTCCCTGTTTTTCAGCTCCAGACATGAAATCAGCCCTGTACAGTTTTCTTTTTAAAGTGGGGATTGATGGGCAACCTGAGGTCTGTACTTCGGATCCTTTGGGGGAATCAGAAGTCTCGGCTACACTGGGCTCTGTGCTGCCGCTCACCCCGGGGGGCTCTGTGCCGCTCACGACAGCCACGACGGCCACGGGCTTCAGCTGGATGGCGCTGCCCCCCAGGCGGGCATGAGTTCTGCAGGCTGCCCCAGGCCCACCTGACCCACTTCACTTTCCTGCTCCCCCCCCACGCCCGGCCACCATCCCAGCCTTGGAGTTTGTAGCCCCTGAAGGACATCTGTCTGTGCCCCATGGCACGTCTCTGCTGAGGTTTCTCTCTTCGCAGATCAACGAAGAAAATGAAGACATCACATCTTTTCCATCAAGGTTTGTTTTAAGAACGGGCCTCTATTTGGAGAGACTGTGTTTACTTTCTCAGTGTTAAATTGTTCTTTTATGAGATGATTGCGATAGTAAGTGCTATTGTCCGGGGATGGGGAGACCTGTTCTGTCAAGGGCCAGAAAGTAGCTATTTTCAGCTTTGCAGGATCTACGATGTCTGTCGCAACCGCCCCACTTGGCCATGTAGCAGGAAAGCGGACCCATCAGTATGCAAACAAATGAGCCTGGCTGTGTCCCAATAAAACTTCACTGACAAAAAGAGGTGGCAGGCCAGACCTGGCCAGCCCTCATTTAATAAATGGAGGTAAAGGTTATATATTTTCAGTATTCTTTACTCGCGGGCGCCTGGGTGGCTCAGTCGGTGAAGCGTCTGCCTTCGGCTCAGGTCATGATCCCAGGGTCCTGGGATCGAGCCCCCATCGGGCTCCCTGCTCAGCGGGAAGCCTGCTTCTCCCTCTCCCTCTGCCCCTCCCCCAGTGCTCTCTCTCTTGCAAAAATAAATAAAATCTTAAAAGAAAAGTTCAATAATTAAAAAAATATTCTTTACTTGCAAAACTAAAATTTAGCAATAATAGAAGTTGCTAGTCCCTGCAGTGGACCCTGTTAGTGCTAATGAGCATTGCCCCCCCTTCCAGTAGGGGTGGTTGGGAGACTTTGGGTAATGAGCCATGAACAGAAGTGACATGTGTCACCTCCAGGCCAGCACACAGTGACATTTGTCACAGACCGCACCATCTACCACAACCATCACCCCCGCAAACGGTGTGATCATGGGCCACATGCCCATTCTGTCACCGAGGTGGTGGGGGCAGAAGGGGCAGGGCCCAAGGATCGCTGTCAGGAGCCGAGAGGAAGCCAGGGCTCGTGGCTGCAGCAGATTCTGGAATCAAGAATTTCATTTTTGACATGTCAACTTCGAGATTCCTCTTAGACATCCAAATGCAGGTGTCAGAAAAGCACTTGGAAATACGGGTTTACTTTAGAAATTGTAAACTGGATTGCTGGCATATTTGGTTTCACGGGCAGAGAGTCTTTAACAGTAATTTAAACACAAAAAGCTAAAAAAAAAAAAAAAGATTTTAAAACCTGTAAACATTTGGGAGATTTCACATTTATAAAATCCAAAGCGTCCCGCCTCCTTTGAAGAATGGGCAGATCCGGCCACGCTGGGCGCCAGCTCGCCAAGGTGGTGACCTGCGGGAGGGGCCGCACCCTCTTCCCACAGGACCCGGGATCTACAGGTGGCCACCGTCTCTGCCCTTCCCAGGAGGGTCCTGGATCCTGACTTGGCCTGTCAGTTGCTGTTGATTGCTTCACTCAGGATGCCCTGGTGGAGAGGAAGCTTAGCTATTTCTCCATACCCATATCTCTACTGAAACTGGGGAAACAACAGTGCACGAGAGTCATGTTTGGAGGAAATTCGGAAGACGTATGCTTTTCTCTTCCACTTGGTGCATTTTCTCGTGTGTTGGAGGGTAACCCTTGCTGTATCAGCCCGCAGATGAATTTCAGCTGCCACCTGCCTCCTGGTGAGCAGCCTGCATGCCCAAGATCAGGGTGGGTCCCAGCACCATCTTCGTAGCTCCCTTGGCTTTTGTTGGTGCAAGTGTGTGAATATGCTCCTGCGTTTCAGTGTAATTACTTTATAAAGACGAGCAGGAAACAGAGATCACTGAAACCAGGGATGGGAAGTGAAGGTCTCCCACATTAATACCATTGCAAGTGACATGGGTTCTCCGGAACAATATCTCCAGTAAATATATCTTCATTTGTTACGAGGAATTGGCTCATGCAGTTACGGAGGCTAAGAAGTCCCAGGATCTGCCATCGGCAAGCTGGAGATCCAGGAAAGCTGGTGATGGAACTCCACTCTGAGTCTGGACGCCCGGGGGAGCCTGGGGAGCCGGTGGGGTAAATCCCTGTCTAGGGGCAGGAAAACATGAGAGGAGATGTTCTCGCTCAAGCAGGCAGACAGGAAGAAGGTGCGATGAATCTCTCCTTTCTCCACCTGCTCTTCTCTTCTGGCCCTCTGTGGATTGGGTGAGCCCGCCCCCCATCGGGGAGGGCAATCTACTCTCCTGAGTCCACTGGTTCAGATGCTAATCTCATCCAGAAACACCCTCACACTCCCCCAGAAATAATGTTTCATCTGGGCACCTCTGGGGGCTGGTCCACTTGTACGAAATCCACCACCACGGCGCTGTTGGACAACGTGGTACGCCCCTGGCCCAAGTGGGTGCTCACAGGAGGGAAGGGTGATGGTTTTTTGTCTAGTTTTGAAAAAAACACCAACAAGAGTCACCTGTGGGGTTCTGGCACGGAATAGTACGGCTGAAGGCTAAGGGTGAGCAGGGACTTTGTGAAAGTGTTTTCACTTTTTGAGAAGAGAACCTTCCTAATGCCATGTAAAGTGAAAGCTAGGATTTTAAACATTCAACTTTCACACATGTTTTTCGGAAAGCATTGCATTTGAACATCAGAGGTGACTGTATTTTATTATAAAGCTACATTGTAAAGATTATATTGGACTGTGACTATCTCAAGGGCTGAGTGGCTCTGACTTCATCACCAGCAGTACCTTTCTTCTTTCAACAAATATTAAACACCTATTGTGTGCCTAATTGTTCTGGATGCTGTGTGTAATGGTGAGAAAAGCCAGACATGATTCCTGGCCGACCAGGAATACCAAGCTGTTAGGGGACTAAGATATGAGTCAGAATGTTGCTCAGATCAGTGGGGAATTGTTTCGTGATGAGCTGGTACAAAGGATGGTGTGTGTCAAGGACAGAGTGGGGCCACCAGCTGAAAGCTGAGCATGGTTTGCGGTTTAACGAGGACATGGGGAAGGAAGTCTTGTCAGCTCTGGGATTCCTTCGAGTTTACTCAGAGGCTACAAAATTAGCATGTCACTGATCCATGGATGCTGGCAGAAGACTCGGGTCTCTGGGGGTCAGAGATGAAGCACTTCACTGCATGAGCATTAGCCGACGTGCCCTCGGGTCCCATAGGGCCAGTGTGGTGGGTCCCTGAGCTGGGACACGCTGAGCTTGGGAACCAGCCATTTTATAGCAAGCAGTACGGAGGCCTGCATACCTATCCCGCAAGCATAACTGGACAAAGGGCCAGGCAAATAGCACCCCGGGACTTATGCTCTTGGCACACCCAGTGTATTAGCTTTTAGCTTTTTACTGCTGCTGTGATAAATCATCCCACATTTAAGGGTTTAAAACAGCACCCATTTATCATTTCCTAGCTCTGGTCAGAAATCCAGATGGGTGTTGCTGTTCTCTGCTTAGGGTCTCACGAGGCCAAAATCACGGTGTCGGCCAGTCTGAACTCTTCTCTGGAGTCCTGAGGGACAGTCCTCTTCTAGGCTAATTCAGAGTTTTGGCAGAATACAGTTCCACGTGACTAGAAGACTGGGGTCCCTGTTTTCTTGCTGGTTGTTGGCCGGGAGGGGTTTGTAGCTTCTAGAGGCTACTGCCTTCCTGCTCACGTGGCCTCCTCCATCCTGAAAGTGCCGGTGATGTGTTCAATCTTCCTCGTGCTTCACATCTCCTGACTTCCCCTTCTGCCTCCAGCCAGAGAACTCTCTCCACTTTTCAGGGCTCAAGTGATCATGCTGGGCCCCTCAGGGTAGTCCAGATAATCCTCCTATCTCATGGTCAAAGGTACCATGAAACAGACACCTCTGTGTCCTCAGAGTCCCAGGTTCTGGGGAGGAGCGTTCGGAATCCTGGGGGCAGGGAGGGGATTTTTAGAATCCTAGCACTCGTGTGCTCCGGGCAGAGGGAACAGCTGTGTCCGGCCAGTAGTTCGCTCTCAGTGAGCTCATGGAATGTTCCCAAAGTGGTTTTGTGGCATCTCTGGGGTCAGGCAGAGTGGGGCTTGCCATCTGGCTCCATGGCTGTGTGACCTTGGGCAAGTCACTTCACCTTGTGGAGCTTCTGTCTGTCTCCCTGTGCTAGGGGCTCAGGGGAGGACTGAGTGTGCGGGGCTGCTGACAAGAGGCAGTGAACGCAGCACAGTACCAGGCTGGCCAGCCCACCGCTTTGCAGAGACAGGATGAACTCCACCCAAACCAGCCCGATGTAGAGGCTGGTTGCAGTGCACACACCAGAAGGCCAGGAAGACATTTAATACTTACATAATGAGGATTCCTAGAGAGAGAAAGGCAGCTTCCTGAGCTGGTCTTGAAGTGGCAGGGGAGAATGCTGGCAGGGCAGACTCTTGGGGTTGTGGTGGTGGCCGGGGGTGGGGCAGGGCTGAGGGGTGCCATGCATGGTTTGAACGTCCCACTGGTGCCAAAGGAGCAAGCACCCTGCTTTCTTTCCAGCGTGCCCAGATGTGGGCAGAGTGGGAGACAGATGGGCTAGCCGTCAAACGTCAAGCAGTGGGGTCAGACTATCACACTGACACTTAGTAGAGCCCCAGGAAATGCAATCCACATTAGCTTTGCTTTATGTCCCCACCCAGTGGCTGTCCAGCCTCCCTTTCCCTGTAAGAGGCACCAGCCGGCTCAGCCCTGTCTGTGCACCCCTTTTCCAGGACACTTGGCACCCCAGCCTCCGGCTCTGGGGCTGACTCCGCTCCACTGCTCTGTGCTCACCATGCGGCATGAGCGGGTTTTTCTTCGCCCAGTGTACCCCGATCAACATTCCTTGTGTGTCCTTGTGGGAATGTTACAGTCAGACATCGAGAGGCAAGATTTATTTCCTAATTAAATGAGAGCGTCCTGCACAGCAAATCAATCAATCAGACCCACGTACCAGCACAGAGACAACAGTTGCTTACACCCACGCCTAATTTCTCTGGGGGAGCCAGTGGCTCTCTCTGGGTGCCCGGGATTCCAAGGCTGCGGCTTATCCAGGGGTTACCATCGAATAACCAGAATCATTACCCACCCATGCAGAACGCGGTTTATTAACCATACGATCATCTCCCCAAACCAAAGCCCAGTCAGGTCACCTCCAGGCAATGCAATTACACGTAGCAAGTGTAAAATC
This sequence comes from Halichoerus grypus, assembly GCF_964656455.1. Lineage (NCBI taxonomy): Eukaryota > Metazoa > Chordata > Mammalia > Carnivora > Phocidae > Halichoerus > Halichoerus grypus. Next base: position 134,116,238 of record NC_135721.1, on the reverse strand, counting down.
CACAATTATTCTGGGCTCCATTTTTAAAGTTTGAATGAATGGCCCAGAAAGATATTAACATTTATTTTTTCATGGGGGTGTGGGGGGAGCTTAATTTATTTGTGGATTTTGGAAGGAGCACCCAGCTTTCCCTTGAGCCCTAGCAACCCCCAGGTCTTAAATGTGGTACGTGGTGAATAAATGTGGTGCACCGAATTGTAACACCCGGGGACCGCCGAACTTTGTGGAGGTAGGCTCGTTCTAGTTTACAAAAATGATAGCAGTGAGAGTAGCGCCAGCACCCTTGGCTGAATCCCTTGGCCAGTCTAGACGTCTTAACAGATGCTTTATCACCAGCATCTCATTTTATCTTCGCCCTGTTTCTAAAGAATCTATTCCTTTGCTTTGAGGGATTTGCAGGTGTATATCCTCTGCTAAGCCCTTTCTATCCTCATCCCTGTTGATCCTCACACCACCCCCGTGAGAGTGAGTTGTGTGTGCTCATTTCCCAGCTGAGGAAGCAGGGGTCTGGGAAGTCCCGACCACCTGCCCAAAGCCACATGGTCTGAAAGGAGAAGGTCTGGATTTGAACCCTGCTCTTCACCCAGCCCACTGCCCTGTGTCCTCACCTTTCGGCTGACTCAAGAGACGATATATCCAGCCCCTGTGGACCGTTAAGGACAGTCTTTAAATGGTAATTTGAGGTTAGAGGGATTGTGAATTATTTTCCTGGCTTTGTCCCCCAGACTTAAAATGCCAAGTGTCGTTTGGAATGCTAATCCAGCTCGGGCAATTTTAAGGAAGAGCTTCCTGAAGGAGATTCCCTGCAAAAGGGCTCTGGTCCTCATGGTGAAGCCCATGTGGCTCAGGGGAATGTTCCAGAATTCTGGAATTCTTCAGAGCCTGTGGGGATTCCCTGGGCTCTCCTGAACACGATGGTGATTGGGTGGGTTTGCTATTTAGAAATAGCCCGTATTTGTTACCTATTACTGTGTAACAATTACCCAAACTGAGTGGCTTAAAATATCATTTGTGATGTCACAACTTCTGTGGGTCAGGAATCCAGTTGCAGCTCAGTTGGGTCATCTGGGTCAGGGTCCCTCACACGGTGTTGCCATCTTAAGGCTTCATGGAGAAGGATCAGTGATTGCTGGCGGGATTCAGGTCCTTGTGGGCCGTTGGAGTAAAGCGTCCCTCGGGTCCTCATGAGCTGCTGGACAGAGGTTTCCCTCAGCTGCTTGTCACGTGGGCACCTCCACGGAGCATCTTATCAAGGGCAGAGGCCGCAGGCCTCGTCGGAGAGGGAGGCGGGGGAGGGGAGTGAGGGGGCGAAGTGGGGGGATGGGAGGAGAAAGCTATGAGAGGTGGAAGTCACAGCCCTTTTTACCTAATCTGGGGAGTGCTGACAACCTTTTAAGTCCAAAATCTCTTATCAATCCCTAACTCCAAAACACTCCCAAATCAAGAAACAGCAGCAGTAGTTTGATAGCAAAGCTGATTTGGTGGCAAAAACCTTAACCTAACTGAGAACTGGCTCCTTAGAGTCTTGATTCCATGTGAATATCCTTTTTTATTTTAATTTTAATTTTAATTTATTTATATATTTTAGAGATAGAGCAGAGGGAGAAGGACAAGCAGACTCTCTGCTAAATGTGGAGCCCAAGGCGGGGCTCGATCCCAGGACCCCGAGATCATGACCTGAGCCGAAACCAAGAGTTGGGTGCTTCACCGCCTGAGCCACCCAGGTGTGAATATTCCTAAGTTTTGCTACAAAAATATTCATGGATTTAATTTTGTGGAGCTGCCCCAGGCCTTGCCAGAGGGGTTATGTGATACACAGTATATGCATTACCTGAAATCCACAAAGTCCTAAATTCTCGAACAGGCGTGGTCCCAGGCTTTGGACCTGGAAGCCCCGCGCCCACAGGGGCCGTTATACTCAGGTGTACTTGAACATGTAACAACAAGATCCGTGTTTCCTAGTAGTCCTATTTTGTTTGATCATGCAATTCTCTTGTAACTCAAACGTTGGAGTTGCTAATTTGTCTTGGACTGAGATATGCTGTGACAGAATCCATTCTGAGTCCCCAGCCCAATTATGTTTTGCATCCTTTCAGAGGCCACTCAGTTAGACCGAGGCCCATCTGGAGGTTCATTGCTGTGATGTATTCCAGCATTGTGGACACAAGTTCACCAGCCTCGCCTTGACCTTGGAAATGTTGTGGTATTTTACAGTGTGTGGTGACATTTATGAGCCCATTTGGACACCCACAAAGAGTTGATTTCCATAGATTAAATGTCAAGTTTGAAACCGTCCAGGGTAATTGAATGGTGGAGCGTTGTCCACTTAGATTCTCAACTGGGGCTGTTGACTGAACATTTGTGCTGTGGGATGAACCCACAAGAGCAGCCCCAATTGCTTAGGTCAGACAGAGGCCAGGGGGCATGGTGGGAGTGGGGAGGGTCAGGCCAGTGGAGTCTGATACCCACTGAAATATTGCCTCCTTTTTACTCCTTAAAATAAAACACACATGTGGTTAGTTGGTAAATAAATTATTGGAGGCAGAGAAAAACCCACCAACCGAGGTTTTCAAGGTGTTGTTCATTTATAAAACCTGTGTATTTTTTTTTTAAGATTTTATTTATTTATTTGACAGAGAGAGAGGTAGCAAGAGCAGGAACACAAGCAGGGAGAGTGGGAGAGGGAGAAGCAGGCTTCTGGCCGCGCAGGGAGCCCAAGTGGGGCTCGATCCCGGGACCCCAGGATCACGACCCGAGCCGAAGGCAGACACCCAACGACTGAGCCACCCAGGTGCCCCAACCTGTCTGTGTATTGATACGTGAAAAGGATGAAGAATTTGTACTTGGATGCGTTAAGTAGAAGTAATTTAAGGGGCATTAAACACATGTCCATAAACTTGCAGTAAAGCTTCACTTAAATTAAGGAGTAACAAAAAGCATCAAATAGTTCCCTAGAAATGGAAATGTCTTTGTGTTCTCATTGTCCAAAGAGTGTGTGCGTCTTCAGACTTTGAGTCTCTCCCTCTTTTTTAGATTATTTATTTATTTATTTATTTGACAGAGAGAGACACAGCGAGAGAGGGAACACAAGCAGGGGGAGTGGGAGAGGGAGAAGCAGGCTTCCCGCTGAGCAGGGAGCCCGATGCGGGGCTCGATCCCAGGACCCCGGGATCATGACCTGAGCCGAAGGCAGACGCTTAATGACTGAGCCACCCAGGCGCCCCTCTCCCTCTTTTTTAAAAGAAATTTTTAGAACCTCTAGTCACCGTGCTGTACATGACATCCTCATAATGTATTTATTTTATAACCGGAAGTTTATATGTTTTGACTCCCTTTACCCATTCTCTCCCTGACAACCACCAATCTGTTCTCTGTTTCAATGGGTTTGGTTCCTTTAGATTCCACATAGAATTGAGATCCTACAGTATTTGTCTTTCTCTGTCTGACTTATGTCACTTAGCATGATGCCCTCAAGGTCCATCCATGCTGTTGCAAATGGCGTATATAAGTACACATCACATCTTCTTTATCCTTTCATCCGATGATGGACACTTAGGATGTTTCCACATCTCGGATATTATAATGTATACTACAATCAACATGGGGGTGCAGATATCTCTGAGATGGAGATTTTGTTTCCCTTGGCTTTATCGTCAGAAGTGGGGTTGCTGGGTCATACGGCAGTTCTATTTTTAAATTTCGAGGTACCTCCACACTGTTTCCACAGCGGCTGCACCAGTGGGCATTCCCATCCACCGTGCACAAGGGTTGATCTCTCAGATGTTTCTTCCTCCGAGAAACTGGAGTCGGGCGATGTGACATGGGTATGGATGTGCCCGTTGCTTCCACTAGTACCCAGGGGACGTGAGAGGCGGGCCAGTCTTGAAAACCTTTCCAGCCCTGACTTCTGGTCTGTCTGGAGGTTCGATTGGCCATGTGGGGGGTTCGCCTGCTCAGCTCCGCCTGGGGCATTTTCTGTCGACAGTATTGGCTCACCGATCTCGCTAAAGTCAGGCTGCCAGTTGACATAGACCAGCCGGTTAAAATCAGAATTAAAGTCACACCAGCAAGTTTCAGAGGAGTCGGAACGGGCGTGGTGAATCCCTGTCCGGGTGTGGTCGGGATGCCTGCAGGAGTCAAGACAGGTCAAGGGAGCCCATCTTTTTTGCTGCCAAACAATTATGGGCGTGCACACAATGGAAGATGACTCTCAGATTCGCTTTATGAGGAGGAATTAGAACAAAAGGCAACACGTGCCCTCGGCAGCTCATCGCAGCCCACAGGTGTTTGCTGCCTCCCGCCTGGCAGTCAGACGGAGCCGCGATCCTGGTGGGCCGGGTGGTGGCTCCGCTCAGCCATGGTCGTGGCATCTGATCCCAATAAACGACCTGGGTTTCTTCAAGAGCAGATGCGTTGCCTGCAGTGATCACCAAGATGCCAAAACATTAGGTTTGCAAAGGAATGGGCTTGGCCAAGCATCGCGTTATTTGGTCTACGCCAGGCTAAACATCTGGGTGACTGGAAACATCTTCAGAGTTGAATGGGCCACGTGACCCATTCTCACGGAGACGCGGCCTGGGTCAAGACCAGTGAGAGAGACGTATGCTCGGAGGGGGGTGTTTTCTGGGCAGGGGAGGAGGGGAGGAGGCACCATGTGCTCCGTACTGTTCTCATCTCCTGGCCTGCACACCAGAGGACCCAACCGGGTACCTCAGAGGAACAGAAGAGTCTGGAAGTCCACAGTCACGGTGTCAGCAGGGCTGCGCTCCCTCTGACGCCTGTAGGATAGAACTCTTCTTTGCCTCTTCCCGGCTTCTCGTGGTTTGCCAGCAACCCTTGCCCTTCTTGGTTTGTAGACACGTTACTCCAGTTTCTGTCCCTGTTACCTGGTGGCCTCCTTCCCTGCGTGTTTGTTCTTCACATGGTCGTCCGTCTCCTCTTCCTATAAGGCCACCAATCATATTGGATTAAGGGCCCACCCTCCTCCAGGATGACCGCATTTCAATTCAACCAATTACATCTGCAATGACCCTATTTTCTATTTTGGGTCACATTCACGGGTACAGGAAGTTAGGACTCAACATATCTTTTCGGGGGGGGAACAATTCAACCCCTAATACCTTGCTTCTCTTTTTCTCAGAAACTAAAGAGCTGTGACATTTGTCCTTCAAATGTGTGGTCTGTAGGTGGCAGGTGGGATCTGAGCCATGATGACTCAGACCATGATGACTTGGTGGCCGTGGTGGCCCCTGTGGCAGGTGCTTAGTGTGGGCGCCCCGCTCAGAGGGACTATCAAGGCTTCCTGAGGTGGCTGCTTCTCTTGCGTTCTGGCTCTTCCAGGGGAAACCTGGGTTGGAGGAGGGCTGTGGGGGAACAGAGAGCCAACTAGGTGGCCGGGCGTAAGTTTTGCTATGTGGCTCCGTTCTTCGTACCTGAGTAGCCCACTTTGAAGGCGTCTACAGCCAGCATGGTGCAGTAAGAGGCTGCTCACTCACATCACGTTCTGCAGACTTTACAGAGAATAATATCTCTGAACACGAGGGGCTCTTCTGCAGGGGGCTTCTAGGATTTAGAGGCTCTGAGCCGCCCTTGCAGGGGATAGCCCAGATTCAGTAGGATTTCTGTCCCCCTGGTATCTTGTGCCCTCAACGTCATGGAATCCATGTAGAAGCCTGCTAGAGAGGCCAGTGCTCAGGGTTGGGGGAAGGTTCTAGATGAGGGATTCTTGGATTGTAAAGCACATCTATCCACACGTGGATAGGAAGGTGAATAGGAAAAGTTTGGGTGGATGGGCTTTGTGGGTGGATTGCACCCTACAGAAGTCCCCCTGGGCCCCAGTCAAGCAAACACAGGGAGGAACCCAGCCCGTGGGTCTGAAGAAGACATCGAGCTCTGCTACTGAGAAACCTACACAAACCAGCTTCCACAGCTTCTAGCAAACTCTCTGCTTTCTTGCTCCTTAGTCTGGATGGAGGGGCCTACGGGCATGCGGGCTTTTCCCCCCGGCACTCTCTCCAGTGGATGCTCCAGTTTCCACCCTCTTGTCTGTGCCTCATTTGTAGGACCTGGAACAAAACCTCAGGGTTAGTGTCAAATGTCTACGGCGGAAGGAAAATGGCCCATCTGTGCTGCGACAGGGCAGGTAAGGGGGGGGGGCAGGTTTTAACAGAGCCTGGGAGACCCATCCTCTCCTGGAAATCCATACTCAGTGGCAAATCTTGGGCTCATTTCTGCCTTTAAAGCTATTGACTTACTGCAAATATCCTGGGAAAGGAGAATCGAGGCATCCTTGAAGTGCTCTGTTCCTCCTGAAAAGCAGGCCCAGGAATGTCTGGGTGCAGAGACTCCTGGTCTACAATCTCATAAACAGGTGGTGAGAGGTACAGGATCGAAAGCAATATTAAAAGACCTAGACAAAATTTTGTTTTTAAAATAAAATCACGTTGTTTTTTAAAAAGCCATACTTAGAATTCCCAAAGTATAAAAAAAAAAAATCAGAGCATCTATTTTGCCTTATTCATTACATTAACCAAGAATGAGTGTGTGATGAGAATGTTCTGGAAGGGAGGGCTGATGAACTGAAAAAGTCAAAGGGCTATTTCATGTTCTTTGCAACATCCGCTGAGCAAATGTGGAGGGGAACCCCATCTGCTGGGGGAGCGCCCCCCTTCCTGGGCATGGACACTGGGTGCCTGGTGGTCGGGTCAACCCGCTCTTGCCCAGGGCCTGCAGTCTGTCTGGACTCAGTGGATGCCTTGCTTCGGCCAGCCTAGCTCTTTGGCATATGCCCCCTTGCAGCTTCTGATCTCATAATCGTGCTCCAGACACTTGTTCAGGCCAGGCACCCCGGATCTCCAGCCGATGAAGCCCTGGGTCGTCTTCGGGATTGGGGGGGATGGAAGGATCTGGAATGGAAAGGCATGGGGTTTAGCCACCTGGGACCACAGTGACATGAGGCTTGTCCATGGAGGCATCAGGATCGGCGTGGGAGACCTGATGGGGAAAAGACAGGAAAGAAAATATCCCTGATCAAGGTGCGCCCAAGGTATCCACGCTCCAATCACCTGGACCCTGAGACTCACTTCTCCCTGCAAAGGTCATGAACACCGAATGTGTTTCTTTATCTGGTCATGCTTAACACGTTAATTCACAACCTCCAGTAAAATAATTTTCATTTGACAAAAGAGCAAAAAGGGAAAAAAGAGTAAGGTGTAGAAATATCAAATACTACAGTTCACACCACTCTTTATAAAATATAGAACAATATTGTCAGATGGTATCCTGGCACTTATAAATCTGCCGGTTTTGATGGGAAGGCTTTATGATATGTGTGTGTATACACACCCACGCACACCCCAGACTGTGGGGACCACGGGAATGAAAAGCAGTGGAATTTAATTAAAAACCAAAGGGAAATGAGGTTCTGTCTGAGATGAAAAAAAACACAGTTTCATTTGTCAATTCCTTGGACAGACTTGAAATATTTGGAAAATGAGGGCAAATGTTCAGGCTGTTTCTCCCCTTCCATTTGAAATGATGTTCTGTTCTGCTTTTACAGGGTGATTTGAATGACGACAACATGAGGAATATTTGTTCTAACAGAGAACTGAGACAGAGCGGTTTCAGATGCGTGGGGTTATGCGTTCAGTGCTCAGCTCAAGGGATCTGTGCTCGAGGAGGTGGTGGGGGTGGCGGGGGGAGGGGTGGGGGTGGTCCTGGCAGGCTGGCTGCCCCTGCGCACAAGGCCCCCAAACGTACGTTCTCGATGAAGTGCTAAAATTAATCTCCTGAGAGGCCACATTCAGGGAAGGTCATCAACAGATGCCGGAGGGGCCGGCTCTTCCTCGCCTGTCCAGACGGGCCCTTGGGACACACAGACTAGCTTTCAAGTCCACCTCCAACTTGTAAGGGAGATGCAATCGAAAACCACCCTGGAATGCCACCTTTCATCCACCAGTTTGGCAGAGAGATGAAAACACCGCCGTTAACAAGGGCATTGCGGGAGAACAAGTGGGTTCATTGTCTGTGAAGGGTGACCAGAGAAATTATCTACCAAAAATGAAAATGCAAACATCCTTTGACCTGAAATGTACTCCCAGGCACTTGTCCTAAGACATCCTCATATCTGTGCGCGTGCACACCAGTGTTGGTGTGGGGGTTCACTGCAGCCCTGGGGTAAGAGCAAATCACCGGACACAGCCTGCAGGTCACCCGCAGGGGACTCGCTCAGTGGCGCACGATGGAATACGAGAGAATACTACGCGGCAGTCTAACACGGTGAGGCTGGCCTGTATGTTCTGAGACGGGACACGTTGAACATAAACTGCTAAGAGAAAAAAAGGTGCATAAAATAGATAAAATATGGCATAATTAGTGCAACAAGGGCAAAAAGACTAAAGGTCCACACAACACGCTTGCATGTGCCTATCCGGTCTCTGGAAGGGTGCCTGGGAAACTGAGAGTCAGAGGAGGAAAGAGGCTTTTCAGGGCATGCATTTTGGGGTATAGGACACCTGTTAAAAATAAATAGATTTTAAAAGGTTCTAGCCATCCAAAGAAGGGATGGGAAGGAGGAAGAAGGGGACTGTTTCTTCAGCAAGGAAGGACGTTCAGAAGGAAATGGGCCAAGTGCTTTTCTCACCTGGATCAAGGTCCTTGTGCCCCCAGGCCCTCTGCTTCAGTTTCCCCAAGGACGAAATGGGTTTGGTGGTGATTATACCTACCTTCTAGGGTTGTGGTGAAAATAAGATGACCATGTAAAGTACTTAGCATGGTGAGCAGCCAAGACACAATAAGAAGAACTAGCAATTTTTTGGGGGGTGGTGGAGGCATAGCAAAACATCCAGAAGGAGCTCCCCAAAATGCTAACCACGGTCAGGGTATATATGGATATTTTAATTTATTATTATTATTATTTTTAAATATTTTATTTATTTATTTGACAGAGAGAGCAAGAGAGCACAAGCAGGGGGAGCAGCAGAGGGAGAGGGAGAAGCAGGTTCCCTGCTGAGCAGGAAGCCTGATGTGGGGCTCGATCCCAGGACCCTGGGATCATGACCTGAGCTGAGAGCAGACACTTAACCGACTGAGCCACCCAGGTGCTCCTTATTTTATTATTTTGTTGTATTCCTAAAATATCAGTGAATCTATATTGCTGGATAATCGGGGGGAAAACACTCTCAACATATCTCACTGGAGTGTATTCATTCATTCAGCCATCAGACGCACACCCACTGAGCGCTCACCACTGAGCACTCATCCACTGAGCACTCACCCACTGAGCACTCACCTTGTACCTGCTGCTCCGTCTGACCCTGAGAGCATCAGGAAAAGAAAATTCATAGAACCTGACTCCTCCCACCCCTGGCTGCCTTCCATGTGAGTTTACATCCCTTCTTGCATCAGGACACAGAGCTGCTTTCTCCGTAGCCTGGCAGAGGGCAAAATCCAGGACCAAAATGATGGACCCATGAAGGGAGGCCTGGGGATGTACCCAGCTCGGCAGGTTCTAGAGGCATCTGACCCATGTCCACGGCTGACTGGTCTCAGGTGGAAAGACCATCTAAGTCTTCTCCCCTCTGGGATTGCCCATCGCTCACTCCGCAACCACAAGGATCTTTCAAAAAGGCAGTCCTCACCATGCCACCGCTCTGTTTCCCATTGCAGACTGGGCTCAACTCCTTCCTCTGGCCCCTGAGGTCCAGTGGAGTCTGGCTGTGCCCACTTCTCCATCCACCTCACTTCCCTTCCCACTCTGACCCACCCCCAGCTCACTAAATTCCAGCCTCACGGCATCCCTTGCTGTTCCTGAAATATACCAAAATTGTTCTGCCTCAGGGCCTTTGTACATGCTCCTCCCTTTGGCTGGAAAACCTTTCCAGGGCTGGATCCCCCATCCCCTGTTACCCTCCAAAACCTCACCTGTCTCTTTTCTCCATGGCATCTAGCATAGCAAATAGCAATTTTGTTGGGGGGCACCTGGGTGGCTCAGTTGGTGAAGCATCTGCTTTTGGCTCAGGTCATAATCCTGGGGTCCTGGGATCAAGTCCCATGTTGGGCTCTCTGCTGAGCGGGGAGTCTACTTCTCCCTCTCCCTCTGACTCCCCCACTCGTGCTCTCTCTCTCTCTCTCTCTCGTGCACACACACGTGCTCTCTCTCTAAAGTAAATAAATAAAATCTTAAAAAAACACCCCCAATTTTGTTGAATTTCTTGTTTCACGGTGGCCTCCCCCTAATTCCCCACCCCCAAACCAGACTTGTGGGCTGGAGTCTCCTCTTCTTGTTTGCCACTGTTTACCCAACCCAGCACCTGGTGCCTACTTACAGCTAGCCGTCCCTAGCGCTCTCTAAAAGTGCCAGGTAACATTCCAGATCCTTCACAGGCATTATCCCACGGAACCCTGACGCCACTCACTGACGTAGGTGCTTTTGTGAGCCCCCACCGTACTGGGGAAAAGGAGACATGGAGCGATCGAGTCACGTGCAAGACCACACAGAAGGTGAGCAGTCGAGCAGGATTTGGGTCTCAGTGGTCTGACTCCAGAGCCCGGGCCTTTACCCTCCCAGTCCCTGTAAATGTCTGCTGAATGACTGGACCAACCCCTTCATTCTCCTGGCTTCCCTCTGCTTCTGCAGGGCCGAATGCAGTGGCTCCTGCCTGTGTCGAGACCAGTAACCCGATGTGCTCCTTACCTGTGGGCTCGGGAAGGGTGTGGAAACTGGCCTCCCACCTGCCGGCTGCCACTGTGTTCTTACCTTTGGTGGTTGGCTTTGTGCTCCTGGAGCGAACACACTTATTTCTTACTTAGGAAAACAAGTATTCAGAACGACTTTGCAAACCTTGATGTATTTCTCCACTGGGGTCACGGGCCGGATGCGGAACCGCTCGGGAAGCTCGATTTTGGGCTTTGGGGTGGGGGGTTTTTCTTCACCCTTGAGCAACTGCAACATAATCCCCAGAGATGGGAAGCGTCAGACTGAGGTTAGTGGGAGCCTTCTCTGCATCGTCCCCCCAGGACACCGCATTTTGCAGGAGACCAAAGCCGCGCTGAGAAACGTTCGGGAGCGTGGTGCAATCACACAGTTAGGGGCCGTTCGGGGACTGGCTCTTCGGGCCGCTCAGCCTCTGGATACAGTGATCAACCGCCGTGTCCCCTACCACCTTTGGCAACCTGCTAATTTATACTCCCGAGTCATAATTTGAGAAAACTTCACAGGTTACAGACTCAAATAAATAATTGCCAACAAGGTTTCAGGGCCAATCTTTAAAATATTAGAGGAGAGCCCCCACCCCCCTTTTAATTTTTAAAACAATTTCGAACTCTTTGAAATTACAATTTAATTACATTAAGGAATATTAATATAGACTTTTTATGCATTTTATATTAATAAGGACTCATTTTATGCATAACATTTCAAGTTGTATAACTCTGTAAGTATTAAAAAAACTCATTAAGAATGGCATAATTTCAAAGCTAGCGGGATGGGGTGAATTACAAATGGGGTTACGCTGCCTTGAATCATGAATGTTTTGAATTATGGGATTCTCACGTGGTTCTGCATCCCCCCAAAGAAATGTGGCTTCTGGCTGTCTTGTCCTGGAGGTGGTTTGAAAGGCTGTAGTCTGGTGGCCACCATCCCGCTGAAGCCCATATAGGCATTTGGTATCTGTACGGTGTTTTATACATCTGAGCCACTATTCTAGACTCGGATCTCATTTAAACATGTGCATTTCTGGACTCTCTTGAACAATGGGAATATGGAGTTATCCTCTCTGCAAGCTCAGCCCTCGGCTGGGCTGATGGGGGCTCCCCCTGCATGGGGCCGGGGGGTTTCTGCGGACATCCTTACCACTCCTTATTGATTACACCTGGCCCTTTTCCCTGTTCTTGTTACCTAGCTGGCTTAGGAAAATACCGAGAGTATCTTCCCAGTAATCCCTCGTATATCCACCTGGCTTCTACTTCTCATCCCATCTGGACTTCCCCATCGCCCAGGGAGGCAGCTGAGGACTCTCATCCCTTTTACAGATGGGCAGTCTGAGGCCAAGAGGCTCTGGAATCAGACAGACCAGCTTCTCTCCTTGGTGCCTCCTTTTGTTAGCTGTATGACTTCGCAATTCTCTGAGCTCAATTTCCTAATTTACAAAATGGGCATAAAACAGCACCCTCCTCTGTGCAAGGGTCCTTGTGCGGATTAAATGAGCTGGTTCAGATGCAGCACCTGGAGGATGCCTGGCACGTAGTAGGTGCTCAATAAATTCATGAAAGAAAGGTTTCAGAGTTAGCGGTCTTCGTATGCAACATGAACTTTATTCTTGTGGAGTATATGCTTCCTTATCGTTTACTCCTTGGAATAATCAATTCTATCACTTCTGGGCTCATCAAATTTATACTTACCTCCTCGAGAGGGGTTGTTAAAAATCCCCAGTTCTGGGCCCAGTTTTGCCGTGCTTCAGTTTCAGCCTTTAGGCGGTATTTCCTGAAAAAGAAAGTTCCTAAGTGCTGGACGGTATTTGAAAAAGGTGAAAGTAGCAAACCCTAAAAGGATCCACTGGGGAACATTTTACGTTTTTTTAATGCACATTGACTGAATGATGACTCGGTGCCAGGAAGGGAGCTGGGTGCCAGAATAAGCTAGAGCCCCTGTCGCTGGGGACCGTGAGGGAGGCAGGTGTCGGAAGAACCAGAGGTCCTCGTTGGGTGGCACATTGGGGAGAAGACAGGACTGGAGGCCGGCTCTGCCTGAGGGGCCATCTAGGGATGAGATTCCTCATTTTGGTATGGTGAGTGAGGTGGGGAGAGTGAGGCTTCTGGCGTGCAAAATTTAAGGGGGTGCTTCCTTCCAGGTTCCTGCAAGTGCAGAGCCTTCACTTGCATGAACTTGAGAAGGAGCCTTCCTTAATATTGCCCACCAGGGCCCACTTGCCCCGCCCTAATCCTGGCCCTGCTTTTGCTCCACATTACATACCATTTATATAGAATGACCTACTAGTGGAGAGCTGGTGTGCCACATTTTGCAAACATCTAATTCAACATTCGTTCATTTCGATTTTCAAGTTTCTCTTCCTATTTTGGAATCAATATCTGCCCCCCACCCCCATCCCCCAGTGTCTCAACAGTTTTGGAGGCCCCCCTGAACAAGCTTTTTGCCCTGGGCACTGAGCATCTAAAGCGGAGTCTAGTCTAATGGAGATGTAATGTGAGCCTCAAATATGAGCCACGTACATAGTTAACAATTTTCTAGCAGCCGCACTAAAAAAAAAAAAAAAAAAAAAGTGAAAGTAAGCAGGTGAAGTTAATTTTTGATATTACTTTTTGGGGGTGTGAAATCTTTGAAATCTCATATGTATTTCACATTTACAGTTCATTCCAATTTGGACCAGTAATATTTTAAGGGCTCAATAGCCACTTTGGACATGGGACAGAAGAACAATCTAAGGGTTGAACCAGCTCTCTTCATATAGGAGGGGCCATATGATTTGGGTCTTGAAGGATGCATAGGAGTTCATCTGGTGAAGAAGGGAGGAAGGGGCATTTTAAATGGACAGAACATACCTGCTATGGTGATTTTGTAGGTATCCAAGTAGGAGGTACTTAGATAAAGACAAAGATTACAAAAATTAATAGTTGTGTATTTTATGCCAAATGATACTGGCTTTCCATTGACAAGAGTGATATAAAGTTTCCTATAAAAATAAATTTGAGTGAAACAAAGCCAGTTTAAAGAAAAATATGAAGAGATTAACACAGGTTTTACAAGGAAATGGCAAAAATCTGAGAGATGGCAAATAGGATAACTCAGTTTAAGAGGTAAGCAGTTATGCTTTATTGTTACTAAACTTTACTTACTTGCATCTAAATTAGTAGCTTCCCATATTGGTTAAAACCTCAAAGAGATGGTGTATTTAGCAATTCAATAGAATGCCAAATAAAAACATCCATTACAAATGTCTGCTCAACATAAATCTTTTAGAAAAAGGATTTTTTCATAAATCTTTTAGAAAAAGGATTTAAGTTAAAATTTCTTACTATTTAAAAAAGCAGGAGACTCAAGAGAGAATGTAAAGAGCATATTTATCTCTCGTTCAAATTGAACAAATATTAAGATTTTTGTTTTCCTTTTTATAAATTTCGGTAAATCTTAAAAATAACATGTTGGCTCTCAACAAGCAAAGCTCTGCAGATGGTTGTAAAGCCAGATGTAATATCTTTCATCTTCAGTGGTGTGCCTGAGAGAAAAGGAAGAAAGGCTTTCTGGTTGAGCTCATTGCCCCGACCACCTCCAGCGCACGGTCCTCGCGCCCAGAGGTCGACCACCTGCAGGACTTGGAGGGGAAACTGAGGCCGCCAGGTGCGTGCACTTGAGGTGGGAACGGCCCAGCCCACCGGGGACCGGATCCTGGACATTACCAGATCTCGTCCTGGGCCACGAGGTTCATGCGCTCGGCCGCGGCGGTGCTGAGAGGTTTCTGCGCCATGGGGCTCAGGTCTCAGGGGCGCCCGCACGCACCAGCCCCGGGCTCAGCGTCTCGCGTCGCCAGGGAGACCGGTTGCCCAGCAACGCGGGACGCGGAGGCGGAGGCTTCGCTGCACCTGGCGCCGGGTGGGGCGGCGTCCGAGCGCCTGCTGCCCGCCTCCGAGCCCCCTCGCCCTCCTCCCTGCCCACCTGCCTGGCCCCGGTGGCAGTAGCCCCCGTCCTGGGCGGGAAACCCCGGGGAAACCTCAACACCTAACACCCCGGTCCCTTTAAAATTTAGGCCTACATGTGAGACAAGTGTGCAAACGGACACGCGTACCCATCCGAGGTGTACCAAGCTTCATGAATTCTGTCACAGAGAACACACCCCTGCGGCCACCGCCTGGGTTAGGAAATAATCACCGTTCGTCTCCACTCCCGAGGAGGATTCCATCCTGCCGCCGGTTTGGGGCCCGAGATTTTGGCCACCGCGGTGCTGTTCTGAGTATTCCTGTCCGTGGCTTTGGGAGAACACATGCATGCCTGTCTGTCGGCATTCACTCTTTAGAACAATCCCCCAGTGAAACTCACCGATAAGATGGCCTGCAGACCCCACAGCCACACTCTCCTTCCTGCCCGTCAACACCGACCCCTCAAAATTGGGGCGCTCAATCGTTTGTTGACTGACTTATTGACCCAAAGCCTTCCACCATTGCACGTTGTCCTAGGCCTGGAACTGGAAAATGGGTCTACTGACTGAGTGGATGGACAGCACGGGGCAGGGGGACATTTTTCTGCCTGAGCAGCCATGAGATCCGCATGTGCGCAGAGCCTCCTGGGACTGAGTGAGGGGAGGCAGCATGCTTCTGCTGACCAATGGGTCATCTCCCAGATAATGACCAAGGCCACTCAGAGAGGGCACAGGTGTCCGTGATTCTCCCTGACATGTCTCCCTACCTCCCTTTCCCTGACCTCCTTCCTCCCTTGTCAACAGATTTGTGCCTTTATGGGGCTATTTGGAGGCTGTATTTTCTTATAACAATGCTCCCCACACCCAAGGCATGTGATGCTTCTCTTGGCTGTTGGAGGTGCGGGGTAAAGGCCCCAAATTGGGGTGGTCACTTTTGTCCACTCAGCCAAAATAGTGAGGGGACAGGCAGGGGCTGGAAGGAGAGAGGACAGGTTGATTCATGAATACAGAACACACTATGCCCACAGCTGAGCAAGCTGGCGGGATGGCCGGTTTGGGACAGGGGGGACAGGTGTCCAGGTGGGTCCAGGGTTTTCTTTCCGGCCTTTTCTGTGAGGTTGCCATTCTTCCAACAGTGGGTCAGTGACCTGGAAAGAAATGTGAATAGTGGATGGCTGGGGAGAGGAGGGTCCCTCATGCAGGAGGGGCAAAGACTGCTTCCCCCTTGGGAATCTTCCAAGATGATTCTGTTAAAATGATTAATTAAGAATAAATTCATTTACTGACTGTCTATATATGCTGAGCACTGAGGGTTCATTCATTCCATAAATGTTTGCTGAGCACCCCTGATGTGCCTGGGGATCCAGGAAGGAGGGATACCAGCTAAGTCATTGCCCCCGCCCTGGGGGAGGGGCGGCGTGTCTGGAGGGAAGATAGACAAGGAAGCAAGTGAACAAATGCACACACATGCTCAGGCCAGGGAGAGATACATGCCACAAAGCAGGTGACACCAGGAAGGAGGCTCAAGGTTGAACGGCATGGAAGAAACTAGTGTGAGTGGGTGGTCTGGAAAGACCTCTCCAGGGACGGGTCATTTGAGCACAGCTTGGATGAGGGGGGGGGCCTGCAAGGTTCTAGGGAGGAGGGAAGTTCAGATCCTGAGCTGGAACAGGCCTGGGGTGTCCGGAGAACACTAAGGAGGCCGCTGCAGCGGAGGCGCCCCTGGGAAGTGGGATGGGTACAGAAATGGAAAAGCAAGCACGACGCCTTCTGGGCAGTCCGTTGAGTAGGGACATGGATGTGGACCAGGTGATAGGGCCTCATTTTGTAGCGGTAGATGGAGTAAGACTAGGATGCGGAGATGGAGAGCACGCCCCTGGCTGAGGCAGGGAGGCACAGAGCGGGTGAGGAGTGACTTGGGCTTGGAAGGATGAGTGAGAGTTCTCTGGTCCTGCCCACTCTCCTCAGAGATACCTACAGGGGGCACCGGGGGGGGGGGCAGGATGAGAAATTGGGAGAGTCTTGAGGTTGAAAGCACAAGCTTTGGGACTGGGTGTGGCCTCAAGCCTTGCTCTGCTGTGTCCCATCTCGGGGACCTTGGGCAAGTTGGCTAATCTCTCTGAGCCGGTGTCCTCATCTGCCAAATGAACTTGTGGGGATCTTAGGAGGCTGGGGAGGTGGTGGGGGGAGCAAACATAAAAAGCTCCATGTGGTGTCGGAGCTGTTGGCGCTCACCAGCAATGGAGAGTGTCACCCGAGGGGTACCCTGTCGGCTGTCTCAGCTTGAGACACAGAGGGTTTGGGGGACAGTGTGGGGAGATGGAAATGGGGCTTTGAGCGGAACTGGGGTTTGCTCCTTGAGGATGTCAGTTTTGAAGGAGAGGCTGTGGATGGCTGCTGGCCTGGCCTGGACGGCAGGATTCCTTCTTTCCTGAGAGGCAAGAGAGCACTCACCTGGGGTGGCTCCTTGGGCCGTCCTGAGGCCTCAGAACCATCATGGCACCAGCCTTCGCCGGGCCCTGGCTGGGTGCTTGCCGACATTCTCTAATTTCTTGGAAGAGGGATTCCTTCGTGGCCCTTTTGTGGAAGGGAAAACTGGCTCCAACAATTGGTGGGTGAGAAAGGATTTGAAGCAAACTTTAAAGCCTCCTGTCTGAGCATGAACACTGGGTTTGGGGGGGCAGCCCTTCCTCCCCAGGAGCAGGGCCTGCAGGAGGATGGGGCGTCCACATGCCCTGGTCCTCCGCTCTCTTTGGACCCGTCACGATGCCCTTCTCTCTCTGGATGATTTTCAGGTGGCTGGGCTTGGCCGCGGGTGTCCAATCTAAGCAGCAAATAATAGTCGGGAAGAAGCCCAGCTCTGGCTTTGCCGAGGTGAGGCCTGACCGGGTGTGAGGAGTGGTCTTGCGAGGAAGTTTCTGGCCCTGCTGTGCCTCCACCTGAAACTGCTTCCAGGCAGCTGAAGCTGACGGAGGGCCCAAATGGTGCGAGGTCCTGAGCGGCCCCCCGCCCGGGCCTCCGGAACAACCTTCCTGAGCCATGGGCACGGGACTCACTTCAGCCAGAGTCCGGGCTCGCTGTCCTGTCAGGGTGCGAACGATCAGTCTTCGATCAGCAGGGCACCAGCATGGCCCACCAGGTCAATAGGGTTGCCACGTTCAGCCGGTACAGGATGTCCGGCGAAATCTGACCGTCCCCGAGCACACTTACACCAGACCGTACTTAGGCCAACAAATTACGTGTTGCTTCTCTGAAATGAAATCTCGCTGGGCGTCCTGCATCATATCTGACCATCCTTCCCTCAGCGAATTTCTTCGCGGGTATGCATACCATATTCAGCAAATGAGTACATTTGCATGTAGGAAATCCTGTTTATTTTTTATTTCTCGTGGTGGGGTTTTGATTTGTTTCATGGATATCCTTCCTCTCTTCTCCTGGTTCTGGGGGTGGAAGCCTCCTCCCTATGATATTTGAAACGAGACATTCACGGACCTCTGACGGACATGATTTTCTCCGCCTACTACTTGAGTTTTATTCTTCCAGAAAACGTGTTATCCAGCATAGATGTCACATGGGAAGAGCGGAGAGAGAAAAGGGACAGCCATCCTTGCTGATTGGACGTGGGGGACGAAGGAAATATTTACAGCTTGCGGAAGGTTTGCCGTGTTCCTGCATATTAATATTTTTGGCCCTCTCTCAGCATTCTGGGACAGTTTATTTTTTATTTTTTTCATCTTGCTGTTGCTTTATAAAACATTTCAACAACTGGAGCCAACTGCTTCTTTTTACTTTTTAAGCTTAAACAGTTTTCTTTTTTATTGCATGATTTTTTTTTTTTAACCAAAGAATGCTTTGTGCGGCCAACGTCCCCGCCAGCCGGCGTGCCTTTCTTGCAGTGCGGGTGATTATCACCCCCACTGCACAACAAAGACGTGAAGGCTTGAGCTGCAAGTGCCAATTTGCAGGGAAGGTATTTGATGGCTTCACGGAGTTTAAGGAACTCAAAAGTTCTAGTCTTTACAGCCCCATTATGCTAGCTCTGGTCACAGCCAAAGGACTCTTCTCCTACCTTACAAATTGTCTACACCCCACACACCTAAAGTAACAATTAACATCATTCCGTGGGGCTTATTGAGGAAGAACAAAGCTGAATCCCTCCCACGGCACCCCAACCTCCCGATCAGCTTGTTCTCCGCTGGGCCTGATTATCAAGCTCCCCCCTCCCCGCCCCCAGGTTGAGGGTGCATTTTGTTCCCCTCTTTCCCTCTGTCCTGCCCCTCCCTTTCCAGCTTCTCTTGTGCCAACTCAGGCTGAGAGAAAAGCCCAAGCCCTGTGTGAAAAGTCCGTTTGAATGCCAGGGAAAAGAACCAGCTTCGATTTCCAGGTGTGGCGAACGCACGCCGTCTTTGCAATTTAAGGTGGTCAAGTGCCCAAGAGCCCTCCTCGGGCGGCTGCAGATTCGAGAGGGAGGGTGTCCGCGGGCTTTCCCACGGTGCCCCTGCCGTGAGGGCTCCATGCTCCAGGAGGAATCTGCTTAGCAGTGCGTATGCTCGGAGAACTCAGGTGTTGCCCTAGTGACTTTAAGTTCCAGGTAGGTACCCGACTGAACTCACGTGGGGTCGTCACCTGTGACCTGCTCTCCCAGAGACATTTCATCCTGCTGGCCCAGCAACGCGGAGAGGGCTTTGCTGTCCAGGGAGGACCCACTGCCCTGGGTTCTGCCAACAGAGGGCTGGGTGGAAGGTTTTGAAGGAAAACTGGACCTTTGGTTGGGGAGGGGAGGCAGGCAATGGCTTCAATGTTCTGTTCCGTAAGGTTATGGCGGTCGTCTGTTTACTTACCTGGCGGCACTTGGCAGACTTCTCCATTCTCCACTGGCTGAGGCCTA
Source organism: Halichoerus grypus (assembly GCF_964656455.1). NCBI lineage: Eukaryota > Metazoa > Chordata > Mammalia > Carnivora > Phocidae > Halichoerus > Halichoerus grypus. The sequence continues at coordinate 134,096,702 of NC_135721.1, read as the reverse complement.
AGGCAGTCTACAGTTTTGAATGGCCATGCATTTACTCATTCATTCAACCAACACAGTTACTGAGTCTCTTCTATGTGCTGGGCACTGTGCCAGGCACTGGGGACCCATCAGGGGCAAGACGGGACTGGTTCCAGCCTTAGGAAGCTTCCAGTTCCGTAAGCAAATAAACCAGGAGACTCTCTGATGGGGACGCGTGTTAAACATATAAGGGGTGGTGTGGGATGAGGCAGTTTTCTCAGTAGGATCGCCTGGGAAGGTGGCATTTGAGCAGGGATACAAGTGATGCGTGGAGGCCATCCCTGGAAACAACACAGGACACCCGTGGGGGCTGGGCCCTCCAGCAGGCCTTGCAGGTGGGCGTGGGGAATTTAGACTTTCTTCCAAGTTCAGTGGGAGGTGCTTAGTGCATTTGGGTAGCTCTGTCCAGTCCAACCCACGGGCTTTGTGGCCTTGGGCATGGTGTTGGACCCCCTAGGTCCCCACAGTCCCCCAGACAATATTCTCTGATGTTCTCTTTGCTGCTTTTTAGGGTTGGTTCAAGGCTGAGACCTCACAAGAGAGAGGAGGAAGGCTGTGTCCTGGAATCTTTTGCAGACTATCCCCTTCCATGCTTGGAGTGATTCTGGGATAGCAGCTAATTATACTGTCCTCCAGCCTGGCTCGGTCTGCTGATCAGCAGGTGGCATTTTCCTGGCCAGACAGGAGGACATGTGACTGAAGCAGGGCCAATCAGAGTCTTTCCCTGGGAGTTTATGAACAGACACCAGGCTGGGATGACAAAAGTCTCTTTTTGTGCCTGGGCTGGGATACGGAAAGCTTAGAGCTGCCTATGGCTGATCCCCTCTCTTCCCGCCCCTACTCATGCTGCTTACCAGGCTGTATGGATGGAAGAAGTCTAAATGCCACAGGGAGGTCTGAGGCCCGTGTGCAGAGAGTGGAGAGGGGAGGGGAGGGGAGGAGAGAGAGAGAAAATCTAGTGACCATTTGAAGGTCTGCCGCTCCCTGAGGCCAGCTCTGCCCCTGGGTTTCCCAGTTACTTGAACCAATTAAAGCCCACTTCAATTTTAGTTGTGATGGGTTTCTATCACTTACAACAAAGCACATTTCAGACCGTTTCACTCCGGAACCTCATCGAGCTCTTCTGCCCCGGGGAAAGTCGTGTGGCTACCAACTGCGTATCCTAACTCCATGAGGTCACACGTACTCCGTCTTCTTCTGCTTAATCGCACCACCCCACCCCCTGGTGGCCCCAGGTGCTTCGAGGGCTGGGTCTGGTTGCTGAGTGCCAGGGCCTGTATTAGGTCCTAGGGACGCCCTGTGGGTGAGGCTCACGCCCAGTCCCCCGTGGCTGGGAGACAGAGTCACTTCTAGAGGGGTAAGGAAGCAGCACGGAGGGCCTGCAGGGGTGGCTCAGGGACCAGCATGTTAATCTTGGAGCTCTGGGGACACCCTCATGTCTCCCCGTGACTCCAGTTAGCACCCAGAGGGTCTCTGTGGCTATTCCTTTCGAGAGTTTACTTTCTCTGCTGGGCTGGGAGTAGGGCCTCCTGAAGTGTGTACCGCTTAGCTGTCCCTGTCATGATGACGATGACAAAGAAGAGTTGAAGCTTATTTAGCACTTACGTAGTAAGTACTTCCCAAGCATGGCTGCCTTTCAGCCTCCCAGCAGCCCCATGATGTGGGAGTGATGAACATTCTTATTCTGTAGAGGTAGACACAGAATCAGAGAAGTCAAGGCACTTGTCCATGGTCACACAGCTTTAGAGCTAGAAAGCCAAGATGCAGATGCACTTAGTCATCAACGAGGCAAATAGCAAGGGGAAGGATCACCTGGAATGTCCAGGTAGGCCTCTGAGATGGAAAATAGGCAGCAGTATGCTGACCCCACCACACCCCCCCCCAAGCTTGAGTGGGTATCTGTGGGGTATCTGTGAAGGACCTACTGCATGCGGGGCTCCAGGTGTGGGTGGTCTAGGGACTAAGTGTCATTCCGTGCTCCAGACCCAGCCAGCGGTCAGTGTTGTGCGTGCAGTAGGCTCTCTGCAGAAGCATGTTTGATGGAAGGAAGGCTGTTCCAGCCATCCTGCGGCTGGACGCCTCACCCGGGGCATGACACGGCACCACGGGGGGCTGAGAAACGTGGTCCCCATCTCTGTGTCAGGCAGAGGCCTCTCCCTGTCATGGACGTGGAGACAGGGCTGGCTGGGACTCTGCATATTTGATCTAAGAGGCAAATTGATTTTGTGGATTCATCTCCTTCAGCGTCCTCGAATCGGTGTCTGGGGAGACGTCTCTTTGAGGCTCCTATTGTTCACTTTCAGATGACTTCATATCAAATGGATTTTAAATGAAATCTTGGGGGCTCCACAAAATGCAGAAGGCTAAGTGGGGAATGTGTTATTTCAGAGATTTGCCAGTGCTGCGATGACCGAGGAGCCACGTCCGGGCTGGGGTCTCTCAGAACCAGTGAGGATTGCAGTGGCTCTCAGCTCCGGACTGTCTGCCCAGTTGTCAGACTGACTTGAGAGGGGGTGGTGGACGGGGACTGGGGGCACCGCTGTCTGTGGTCAACCACACTGTCCTTCATTTTCTTTCTCGTGACTGGGGGAAAGAGAGGGAGAGCCGAGGCTGTGTTCAGGAAACACCTGCCAGCCACTGATGCTGTGGAGATGAGGTCCTGGCTCCAAGATACGGGGTCTCCCAGACTCGCCAGGGAGCTGCTGGTCCTCCTGGATGGGAGGGAGTTTGGAGCCTCCAAGGAGAATGGGAAGCCCGCTGCTGGAGACCCCCAATGTCCTGCTGACACCCAGAAGACCCCCAAATGCCCTGTGGTCAGCTTGCACTTTGCCCTCACTGGGGAGCCTTTGAAAGTTTGGAGGGAAGGGGTTACCAGGCCCCCTGGAGGAAGGGTTACTAGGCCCATTTTGTATAGGTTGCTCTAGCCTGGAGAATGGACCGTGGAGGGACTGGAGTCCAGGGGACCAGCTGAGGAGCTGTTAATGATACCTGGACAGGTAGCAACAGGGCCTGGGCCCAGAGGAATGGCATTTGGGGTGGGGAGAAGGAGATATGGTGGCGTATGGAAGAAATTAGCCAGGACTCTTCCTTGAAAGTGTTAGATATACCCCTCAAATCAGCGTGAATAACAAAAGGGAGATGTGTAGCTCCTGTATGTGGAAAATTCTAAGGCTTCAGGTAAGGCTGTATCCAGCAGTTCCTCAGGACTGGTGTCCTCCACCCCTTGACTTTGTGCAACTCCCGGCTGACTCATCTCAGGCAGGTTCTCTCTGGCCGTAGCAGCTCCAGCCCCCAGGTTGGGTGGAGGGTCTTCTTTCCCCATTGCTCTCCACAAATCTCTGGATTCTCTCTGACTAGACTGGGCTGCCACAGGTCATGTGCCATCTGTGACAGGATCACCATGGCCAGTGACAGAAGGAGCTGATTGATGGGCTGGGGCCATGTGTCCACTCCAACACCTGGATGGACAGGAAGGCACGTTGGTTTCAGGAGAGACGGTCAAGGTGTGGGCAGGCAAATCGGAATAAACCACCACGCAGGGTGGGCGGGCCCAGGGGGTGTGGGGGAGGAGTGCATGCTACAGGTGACTCTGAGCATCACGCTGGGATGCGGGGTGCGGTGAGCGAGCCTGCCGACAAGGGGGTATGAGGCAATGACATTTGGACAAAATGAAACCAGAGTAACCGTCTGGCTCTGCCCGAGGTCGGTGTTCCTGATTTATAGATCTGTGATGATCTGGCCTTTGTTTGCCTATAACTCAGCTGTCATTTCCACTTTATCTCTTACTTAAGATCTTGTCACACTGCTGTGTGTTCACTGCTCCTCGTTCAGGGAAAAAGGATGAGCCAGAGCAATTTTGCTTTTTATCTCCTGGGACAATCGGCTTATCACACTGATGATAATCAGGATGGGTTTTACAGGAAAACAACTTTTTTTTTCCCCCAATGAAACAAACGTCTTGCTGGTAAGTTTGTTGTGTGGAGGAACGTCAGAGCCTGAGCTCAGGGACGTGTTTGGGTGTGTCGGGGCAGCTCAAGCCATATGGTTAAATTGTGAGTCTCCCTCACCACCCAGCGTGGGGGGCTCCAACCCACCTGTAGCCTTTTGCTGGGTTTTCTAACAAAAATGTGTCTTCCCATCCACAGGTTCTACACCCTTTAAGACTCACATCAAGTCCTTTGGGATTGTAGGGTCTCCACTTGTCCTTGAGGTCCCTGTGCTTGTGATCAGTCCCCGTCTCTCAGAGGCTCCCCCATTTTGTCTGTGGTTCAAAAGCAGTGAAGGGCATGGGCTCAAAGGATGTCTGGATACTATTGCTCCTGAACTCTGGTCTCTAATGATAATCACCCAACAACCACACAGGAGCCACAAGTGGGAACCCTTCCACGGAGGCAGCCAGGGGTTATGCATCTCTATGCATGATCTGTGTGGACTCATGGGGGATGATACCATGTTTGCCACATACCCATGGTACAGCATGTCCACCACTCAGAGACCACCGGTGACTTGGCTATTGGTGACGTGGTTTTGTGAAACAACTCTGGATCTTACCTGGATGCATCCAGGACAAGAGAGGGACACACATGGGTCTGCAGGGGTGTGTGGGGGTCGGATGTTCTCAGGTGGCCGACAACTTGGCAGTCTCCTAGAACATTGACTTTGAAACAGAAAAGTGTCAGAAATCCTTGCTGTCATCAATTCTGGAAGCTTAAGGCTCATGACACCTGATGGCTCTATTTTAGTTCAGTTAACACTGAAATTCATTCATTCAACAAATGTTTATGAGCGTCCCAGGTGCACGTGGATAGGTGAGCAAGGCTTGTGTGGTCCCTGCCTTCGGGAGCCTTTCTGTAAGTCCCAGTTGGTGGGAGGTCCATGGTGGACAGTGGCGTACGGTGGGAGTAAGCCTCCGAGAGCTCCCGGGCTGTGGGGTGGCCGGACATGTCCAGTTGCATGTGGGCAGTGAAGGAGGGAGTGCAGTGTTTCATCAAGGACCCACCTTGTCCCAGCACAACATGGTCGAGGGCACAGGCTGTTGCAGCTAAGTCATAAAATCTGAGCAGTGGGGAGCAGTGGGGAGCCGGCCGAGAGAACCGGTGACACAGCACTGGGCTGGGAAATAGCATGTCCATGGCCCCTGACTTTGTTCACCTCCCATCCCGCCTGATGAGCCCCCACCTGGCCCCTTTCACTGCTCCCCATGGGCGGCCAGGGTGGGCTCGGCAGTCACATTCTGGAGCATGTACCCTCCCTAAACGCCCCCAATGGCCCTTCTTTGTCCTCAGGAGTGATGCTGTGGGAAGAACACTGGGCTGCTGAGCCAGGCTCCCTGGGTTTGAATCCTTCCCTGTTTACCAGCCCATGCCCAGTTGGGAAGATGCTTCCTCGTCTGTAAAATGGGGATCATGGTAACACCCACCTCGACAGTTGTCATGAGGACAGAATGACTTACTGCCCTATATGACAGCCATTTGCACCCTGCCTAGCACGTGTTAAAGACAAGTGTCAAGTGGAGGCTGCCCACGGCGGACATGGCCCTGCCTGCGCTGACCCGTTCACCTGGACCTCACCTCCAACCGCTCACGGTCTGAGCTCCTGCCACACTGGTTGGGTTCCATCTAGGAACCACTTCAGGCATATTCCTGCCTCCGGGCCTTTGCACTTGCCTTCTCTATGCCTGGAATGCATGCTGCTTTTCTTCCTCTTCCCTTAGAAAGTAACTCTGCTGTCACTTCCTCCAGGAAGGCTTCCCAGACCAGGCCAGAGGCCCTCCCCACAGTTTGGTAGCCCTTGTAAGAATGTTCTTTCCCTTATAGTGTGTTTCATAGTGAATTTTCATAGGTGAATTTTGCTCAACACTGAACTCTCAGAGTCCAGGACAATGATGGCTCTTGGTCGGCACTCAGTAAATAGTTGTCGAATGCACGGATGAGGTGATGTTGAGAGAATGTTAGCCTGCTTTTTTTTTTTTAAATTTTTTATTTATTTATTTTGAGAGAGAGCGAGAGAGTACAAACAGGGGGAGCAGAGGGAGAAGCAGGCTCCCCGCTGAGCAGGGAGCCCGACACGGGGCTCGATCCCAGGACCCTGAGATCATGATCTGAGCCGAAGGCAGACGCCCAACTGACTGAGCCACCCAGGCTCCCACAGCCTGCTCTTCTTACCACATGCTCATCCAAATGGCTGCTGATCACTGTGCTGAACGTTCGCGGGGGTGTTCGCAGAGCTCGGGACAAGGCAGGAACAGCACAAGACTGTCTTTCCACCTCTGTCTTCCTCCCTCCCCTGGGGTTTCTAGCTCTCAGGGGCGCGTGCTGCAGAACAAGGGAAGGTGCACGCCCCAGCTGGGCCCCCCCAGACCCCTGCCGAACGCCGATGACTGGGCCGGGCACATTAAGGCAGAAGTAAAAAGACGAAACTTTGAGTTCTTTGGCTCCTTTTGGGTTTAAATCAAACTCTTAGTGTAATTTCAAACTCCTTTTTTTTTTTTTTTTGGTGGATATATTTTATACAGAGCATGTTTCAAATCAAAGAGAGAGAACATTTTCCCCCCTTCTTCCCGTGAAAGGCAGGGGGTCTAAGACATTTTAATAGCTTTCATATTCCTCGCTCCAAATATATTATTTCAACACAATAGTTTCTTTGCGGGAGAATTGCTTAAATGATTCAAAATGGATTTAAAAATATATTTCAAGTTTTAATTTTATGCACAGAACATTAATGAGCAGAGTGCCTTAGAGACTGCCTGTCAGTTTAACATATTCACAATATTCTCAACACAGATGTTATTCCATCTAAATCCTTTTAGAGGGAAGAAACCAGTAATTTTTTTCTTGGAGGATGTCAGAAAATATATTATTTTTGAAATTGTATTTTGATCCCAGAATTCTGCACAAAATATCGTTGTTAGGGTCTGGGTGTGCTGAGTCACTTGGACACCAAACTTTTATAAAAGTCCAGGGAAGAGAAGCAGCCGAACTCTTTATCCATTTCATGTTCTTCGTGTTCTCTCGCGAGGACTCTGAGCTTCGACAAGCGGAAGGGGGAGATAATGAAGACTTCACCGCTCTCTGCATCAGCAGGGTCAGTCTTAGCGGTTAGGGTCGGAGGTCAGGGTCAGGCTTAGGGGTTAGGGTCAGGGTTAGGGTTAGGGTCAGGGTAAGGGTTAGGGTCAGGGTAAGGGTTAGGGTCAGAGTTAGGGTTTAGGGTAAAGGTTAGGGTTAGGGGTTAGGTTAGGAATTAGGTTTAGGGTTAGGGTTAAGGGTTAGAGTTATGGTTAGGTCTTAGGGTTAGGGTTATTGGTTAGGGTTAAGGTTGAGCATATTTCAAACAACAGCGATGGGTGAACACATACTAGATTTGATGTGGGAACATATTGAAAGAATGACTCTCATTATTTTGTTTCGTCTATTGAATGCTGCTGGCTCCTGGCATCAACGCAATTATATCTCCTTTGCTTCTCGGAGGGCAAGTCAGTCTCAGCCGGTTTTGTTCTTATATATATGCTGGCAATCAGTGCCTTTGTTCATAAATGTCCACATAGTCAGGGAGGAGCCCAGGGACATTGCATGTTTTCTTCCAGGGTGCTGCCAGCCCTGGTGGCTTTGGTCCTGCACAGAGCAGTGGTCTGGGTGTGGAGCAGCGTTCAGCCCAATTGCTCCGGAGCCTTGTGGATGTGGATGAGAGTGAAGCTTTCTAGAGGCTTCTCCATGAAATGGGGGATGTGGTTAGTGTGCAGCATCTGGCATAGGACACTGTGTGGCCCCGTGAGCACTCAGGGGCCTTGACCCCCTATTTTTATCCGTGTAGTGGATGTTTTCCTCGCTGTCCACGCGTTCTGTTGGCTGGGGGCCTCCCAAGCCCTGCAGACCCTCGGAGAGAGAACACATGCTCCGTCCTGGGCTCTCTGCAGTTGGAGCTGTGGTCGGAGCTGATTCGCGTTCAAGCCAGTGCCCTGTCCACAGGCTTCTAGCAAGGGTACCCAGCTCCCAGCCAGGAACGGGGTTGTAAAGTTCTGGGTCACAATCCTGCTCCCGCACAATGTGTTAGCTTGTCTGAAGGCGACTTTGCAGGAGGGGACTGGGCGCCAGATGTGGGGCTTCTGGAGTCTGGGGCTCCATCCTCCCATCCCCTGCCTTCCCGGTGAAGGAAGTTCAGGGAACGCCCCCGGAGGGGGGGTTGGGGGACCAGGGCCTCGTTCCAGATGGACCTGCAGCCACTTTCTGTTTTAAAGCTGGCATATCTTCATTCTTGGTGTATAAGAGAGAGCAGTCCTTTCCCTGTTTTAATAATGAAAGAAATTTTATTTTGAAAAATTATTAAAGTGATGCATAAAAACATGATCTCAGAGTTCATATGGAGGAATAAATGACCCCCAAATAGCTAGGGAGATGTGAAAAATGAAGACACTGATGGGGACTTAGCCCTCCAGATACTAGTTCGTGCTCTAAGGACCCCGTAAAGTCAGTATTGGTGGGAGAACAGGCACCTTGATGCGTGAACTGGTACGTGCTGGTGTAACTCAGGGGCCATCTCTACAGACAGCCAGTGTGCTGGTTCACTTTCGAGGAGGAACGATGGATCCATTGACAAATGCAAGAAAAATGGAACCAATCGTCCCCCATATACAGAAATAAATTCTGGAAGGATTAAAGTCTTACAAGTAATAAAACAATAGCAATAGTCTTGCAAGAAATTTATGATACTGCACATACAATCTAGGGGCTGAGAACTTCCTAATCAGGATTGCAAACCCAAAAGCTATAAAGAAAAGATTGATTTTTTTTTTTTACTCTGTGAAATAAAAAACTTTTCCATGCCAAAGATATCACAAAGGCAGTACACACATGGCTAAAGGAGGCAAAATATAACTTATATGTCAGACAAAGGGTTAATTTCTATGCAACACAGACATTCAAATAATCCAGATGGGTTTAAAGTAAAAAGTGAATGTTTTCCCCCCAGCCCGCAAGCCCCTTCCCTAGGGGGGAATCGCTTTTAGTGGTTTGGTGAATTTCCTTCCGGACGCTCTTTCTTCTTCATCACCCTGCAAAAGGAATTAATTTTAGTTTTCTTTTGAGCTGCAGCATAGGGAAAGCAGGAGAACCCACTTGGATTTTATTCCTGTTGATGGTCCTCATTCCCAAACCTGCCATTCACATCCCCCCACCACATCTCTGTTATTATTAATCTTTTTTGTACATTTACACACCTTCATTTAAAAAGGAAACTTTGAATCCTTACTGTAAATGGAAAACCAGTACCATTTGCTGTATGTAGAAGGTGGTTGGAAAAGTAATGGACACCAAGGTGGTGAAGGTCTAGTTCGATGTTGTAGCCGCTTGCCCTCTTTATTAAAAACGGGGTTCGCAGCATTAGGGATTGGTTGTAAGTAAGGTAGCCCCTACTTATAGGGATGCTCTTTGGCCAACTCAGGGGATTACGGAGGAATAACTTTGTCAGCGTGTTTCCACACTGTGTGAGCCTCTTGCACTTCTAGAACCACCTCTGACCTCCCTTTTGGGACCTGTCCCCTTCCAAGAACTGCTGTTTTGATGTCACTGGATGGAAGGAGAAGATAGTGCTCCTCAAGGTCAGCACAGTTTGCAACCAGCTCTTCAGTCTTGCAAATACCACGGTTTATCTTCAGAATGAACATGTCCTCCGAGGAGGACCCCACCAAGAAGGAAACTTGCATCTCCCTAACCGGACATTTTTCAAAACTCCCACAGCACTTCTTTTTATTACTTCAATTTGTTGATGTGGTATTTTGAGAAGCACTGGAATATTTAGACAAATTTGGTTGTTACTAATGACAACTAAATGCCCTTGCTTTTTTTTTTTTTTTTTTTAAGTAAAGGAAAAAGTGATCGTTTGGTGAAGTTTTCAGAGCGCTTGCCAGTCACTGCTGGGAAAGATGTTGTTTGTTTCTCGCAACTTGGGAAAAAATGAAGACTCTGATCTTGTGATTCTTTTTTTCTTCTTTTTTCATCTCACCACTTTTTCCCCTGACACTGAAAGGTTTGTCTTTTTGACAAGTTGAGGTAGAAAGCAGCACATCTGTGACCCACGGAGAAACAGGAAAATATGTCTAATCCCAGGGAGTTCAGAGACGGTAGCTTTGGTGTGAATTTTAGAAGAGATCTCGCTGAAATACGCCTCTTCTGAGTGTCCTGTGACCAGCTCAGGGCTGGGCATCGGGGAACACCGGTTACCGCCGGTGAATGAAAGGAATATTTGAGCCCTCCATTGACCATGCTGGGGAAAGGATTTGATTTCAAAGAGACTATTTCATAAAGCATCACGTTTGGTTTTAAGGTGTGCTCAAATTCACCATCTTCTAAAGGACTGTGGAGACAAGGAAATATTTCAAAGTGTTATTTCTCGGTGGCATTCTGCCATCCTGTAATTATGTGTTTCTATGTGTTACTATTTGTTACTGTCTGTGTTCCCCGCTGCTCTGTAATAAACTGGCTCATCTCCTGCCCCTGGTAACTAGCTCACTGCCTGGCACACATGGCAGAGCTAAAGAAAATGGAAATGCAGGTTTATGTCCCAAGGTATAAATAGACACAACAAGTGAGTGTGTTTCCAGTGATTAGCTCCATAATTGCAGGCAGAGAGCGTCAGACTTTCTGCTGGTCTCCTGAGGAGTGTTCAGTATCTAAAAACCTCCCAGCATTGTCAAAAGCAAGTGCCCTAATTAAGTTAATTCAACGAAGGCAAAGAAGGGGGAAAAAATTAAGACGCTTGCAGTTTGTGGCAAAGAACCAGGGAGGATGAAAATAAGAAAAGAATTCAGCAGAGGAACAAAACTGCAACCCCGTCTGAGTGCGGTTCTCATTTTCCCACACAAGCTGCCCCCTGAGAGGCCAAGGTCAAAGTCATCAGCAAAATGATGACTCAGCATCCGCTTGACAGACTGGTGGGGGCAAGGGGGGGTGAGGAGAGGAGGAGGGAGGGAAGGAAACTGACAGACAGTAGGGTCCCCTCACTCACTCACTCACTCTATTCAAGTCCAGAAGGGGTTGGTTTCCTGATATGAAGCCACAGAGGGAAAAAGTTTGAAGTCTTCCAAAATGTTTAGAGACTTCTTTAAGGCTGAATTTTTTAAATTGTTTTTTATTTTCATAAAATATGATACTTTATAGTGTCTGTCTGTGCCACGCGTTCTCCCTGCTTCCAGGCGGGCTTCCCGCAGATCCCAGCTTGAGGTCGCCTTCACCTGTTACTTAGCAGTGGCATGATCCCGGCTGCGCGCTCCCACTCTTCTGGGCCTCAGTGTGCTCAGCTGTAAAATGGGCATGACGAGAGCCCTAGCTCTGACCTTGGGGCATGCCCTTCCTCAAATGGGACTACTGCAGCCTGTAACCTCCGGTGACTGGTCACAACACCGGTCTCCTCAAGGAAGTTGTTGAGGAGGCGGGACTCCAGAGGAGACACAGACCAAAACAAAAATGTGAAAATACTTGTTTTTGGTAAGTAATAGAACTAATAGGCCTCGGATTACAAAGTGCTGTAACCCATTATATCTTGGGCATGAGTGTGGTGTGTGCATGTGCGTGCAATCATTCCCATTTTATCCACCAGGACACCCAAGCTCAGAGAGGTTAAGTTACTTGCCAGGGCCCCACAGCTAGTGAATGAAAGCATTACCCAGGCCCAGCTTTCCTGGCTCTTACTCCTGTAGACCCTAGGCCATTCGTTATGATGGTGAGGACCCCATTTCCTGAAGATAGGGGCTCAGAGGGAGATTTAGTTTGCTTTAAAGGAAAACAAAAGGAATCTGACAGTTTGGGAACCCAGAGTTTGTGGCTGTAGATTTATATTTGGTGCATAAGCCTTAGACAACTGGCTTACAAACCCAGGGAGGATTTATGGATGACCCACAGAGGGACAGGAGTGTCAGTCCTTGTCCCCGGGAGCTCTGCGTGGTTGTAGGGAAGGGAAGGGTGTGATCGTGGAGGAAACAGGAGAGCCCTTGAGTACCACCAGCTGAGCCCATCTGATGCTGCTGGGAGGTGATAAACACTAGCGTAAACCCGGGGGCGGGGGGCAGCCCCTCTACAGCTGGGGGGGTGGGTGAGGGGTGTGGGGGGAGGCGCAGGGCTGGGGGAGGGCGAGAGGAGGGGTGGGGCATCTCTGCGTGGGTCGCAGTCTCTCCACTGTGCGCGGTTGGCTGACGAAGTCCCACGACAACCTTCTACGTTTGCTACCGACCCCTGCGAGGAGGCGGAAAGGCTTAAGGAGCTCTTGGCTCCATGAGACCCTTATTAACAGCTTAAAAGTCAAAACTGGAGTTTGAGAGGGGCTGCAGGGAAGAGCTGCAGCTTTAAACGCATTTGTACTCACCCTGAATTTCCCTCGATGCTTGGGATGCGGAGGCAGTTGGGACAATTCTGACCCGACATGTGGAGAAACAAGCCTGCCTGTCGGTCACAGGCATCCACAACAGTGGGGTCGGAGCTCCGGAAGAGGGGTGATTCTGACAACAGCCGTGATGGAGTGGAATGGTTTTTTTGTTGGAATCCATGACTTTTTTGTTACTGCCAATTAAATGGGAACAAAAAGTTGGAGCAGGTTCCAATCTTCAGCTTAGTGTAGCTGCTCCCTGCATGCACAGGGATACTCGAGGCTGGAGTCATTCTGCCGCGACAGAGTGGTGTTTGGGGGTGCTTGGGTGTTCCAGTTTTTAAAGATAAGAATGATCTCATGACAGCTGGTCTGGCCTGGCGTTTCTAGAGGTGACGGTGGCCTGGAATTCGGTCTGTTTCATTTCTTTTTTATTTTAAAAAAAGATTTTATTTATTTATTTGAGAGAGAGAGCAGAGTGGGAAGAGGGAGAAGCAGGCTCCCTGCTCTGCTGGGCTCCATCCCAGGACTCCAGGATCATGACCTGAGCCAAAGGCAGAGGCTTAACTGACTGAGCCACCCAGGCGCCCCTGTTTGGGCGTTTCTAATCACTGACCACACCTGGAGTGACATGTGCCTGCCCAGGAAGTGGGTATGTGTGGAAGGTAGAGACTCACGGAAGGAGAGGGCGCACACACGAGAGGGGGCAGGTGCTAAGATGCAAGGTACGGAGGCTGAAGGCATGTGTGCACAGCCAAGCAGGGTGCAGATGTGGCCGTGGGCTCACTGGGATGAGATGGGTCTCTAGCGTGTGCTCACTTACAGGGAATACGCTGAAGCAAGTGGACACCATGAGGGACCTAGGTCTGGCTGCGCCTTGGTTAAACCAGCCGATGCCAGTTTCTACTCCAGTGGACCCAGTGGCCCTGTGGTCACCCCCCAAAAGGATGCTTCTGGATGACCATTTCTGTGAGGCAGGGCATGGGCACTGCTCCTCTTACTGGGCTTGAGGTCTTTGAGAAGGCTTCTGCCAAATGCTTTGCCTAAAAGACCCTAGCCAGGTGTAACCCTTCTCTCCCCTACTCCCTCGCTTCCCTCCCACCACGTGTGTAACCAGGGTACAGGGTGGCATAAGCAAAGTCTTATTAAAGTGGACTCCTTTGGGGTGGCAACTGTGTCTTATTTATCAGCCTACACCCCTCTGTGTAGGGTCTGTTCCACTCATCTGTTCACCTACCCATCATCCATCCATCCCTCCACACACCCACCCATCCACCCATCCATCCATCATCTGTCCATCTGTCCCTCCTCCGTCAACCCATTCATCCATCCAACGACCACGAACAAACACCTGCCACATGCCAGACCCTGGGCTTGGCATTGGGAGTAAAACAACAGGAAGGGTTCCTGTTGGAACCCCAGCGCTTGGTATACAGTAGTTTCTCATGTAATGTTTGTTGAATAAATGTAAGACAAAACAAATGATATGATGCTCAGAAGACATCTACACATCCTCATGCTATGGCTTATGAAGACTCGGCCACAGCAGGCTTTAGAATTCTGGGGGGGGGTGGAGGAGTTACGTGTCCAGCTCACGGGAACTGGCCAGAAGAGGCCCCTCCCTCGGTGCATGCCGCCCCTCCGAGGCTGTGATCAAGTTCTGTCAAACAACAGAGCCAGCAGTGAGGCATTTCCTTCCCCGCCCACCCAGCTGCCAGTGTGCGGCTGAGACTCTGGGGTTTACGGTAATGAATTCCATTCTGACTGCTGGTGACAGAACAGAGGTAGGGGTTTCAGGAAGGCACATGTGAGGGCTGAGGGTGGAGGTGGGTAGATTGCCAGGGGTGGGTGAGACAAAAGAGAGGTCTGCTCGAGGGGGTGTCTTTTGGGGGAAATGAATAACATCCTTGGCAGGGATTAGCTAACCACAAGTGGGGAGGAAAAGGAGTGGGGAGGTCTTCTGCCTGCAGGCAGAGTAGGGCTACTCATTTTCCACCTGTGGTGAGCCCAGTACATTGTCCTCAGAGCCAGGAAAAAGCTGGAAGCTTTCCCTAATGAATATTTCTGGGCTGCATGCATATATGGCTTGAGTGTGTGCATGTCCACGTCCTTGACTCTGCGTGTGTGAGCATGTGCCTACATGCATGTGTGGGGCAGTGTGGCAACACACGTGGAGTTAAATGCCTCTGTCTTTGGGTATGTGTGTGGGGGTCTGAGCATATGATATGTATTTGTGTCACAGTAATGTGTGCAATACATCTCAAGCAGTAATGTGGGGTAGTGGCCCAAAGCTCGACAAACCTGGGTTCAAGCTCAAATCTCACACTTAGCAGCTCTTACCAGGTATCTCGGCATGTGATGAAACCACTCTTCGCCTTTGCTTCCACCTCTGTAAAGTACAGCTAATACTAGTACCAACTCCACTGAGTTGCAGGTTGAAATGAGATACTCTATGTCAGGTGCTTCGAAGAGTGCCTGGCACATAGAATAGCAAATATCTTTGTGCCCTGACTTATAACCTCTTGCTTTCCCTGTAATTTCAGCTGTGTCTGTTGTGGGTTCCAGGAGCTTTCGCTCACCTCACCATTGGAGCCTCCAGCCTCCCGGTGTGGCGTGTGTAGCTCTAATTAACGCCCCTGCCCTGGAGATTCTCTGATGCCGCAACCACTGTTGGGAACCTGCTCTCCCATCACACGCTTTCCGCCTGAAAGTGCAGGGAAGTTAACGCCCCAGGGGAAACCCTCAAGCAATGGGGAATGGGAGTGTCTGATTAAATAACTCTCTAGGTAGATCCTTGGGTAGACAATTCTGAGAGGTGTTCTCTTCCAGCACTTTAAAGATGTCATTCCATCGTCTTCTAACCACCATTGTTTTTAAATGAAATGTCAGTATAATTCTTCCTCTCATCCCCCTATATATAAAGTGTTTCTTTTCTTTGGTTGCTTTCAAATTTTTTTCTTTGTCTTTGGTTTTCAGCGGTTTAACTATGATGTGCCAAAGTGGATTTTTCTTTGTATTCATCTTTTTTTTTTTTCCTTTGGATCTATCTTACTTGGGCTTTTCGGAGCTGCTTGGATATGTAAGTCTATGTTTTCCACCAAATTGGGGGAGTTTTTAGCCATTATTTATTCAAATATATTTTCTGCTCCTGTCTTGCTTTCTCCTCTTTTAGAGATACTCAGTACACATACGTTAAACTATGTGACGTTGTGCCACAGAACCCTGAGGTCTACTCATTTTCTTCAATCCCATTTGTCTCTGTTCTTAATGTTAGATCATTTCTATTCATCTGTCTTCAAGTTCACCAACTCTTTTGCCATGTTCAGTGCAGTGTTAAGTACCCTAGAAAATTTTAGATTTCACTTATTGCAATTTCAGTTTTACTATTTTTATTTGGTTCTTTTTTTTTATGTTTTAGGTTTTTATTTAAATTCGAATTGGTTAACATATAGTGTAATATTAGTTTCAGGGATAGAATTTAGTGATTCATCACTTACATATAACACCCAGTGCTCATCACAAGTGCCCTCCTTAAAGCTTATCACCCGTTTAACCCATCCCCCTGCCCACCTCCCCTCCAGCAACGCTCAGTTTGTTCTCTATATTGAAGAGTCTCTATGGTTTGCCTCCCTCTCCTTTTTTTTCTTTCCCCTATGCTCATCTGTTTTGTTTCTTAAATTCCACACATGAGTGAAATCATATGGTATTTGTCTTTCTCTGACTGACTTACTTTGCTTAGCATAATATACTCTAGCTCCATCCATGTTGTTGCAAATGGCAAGATTTCATTCTTTTTTTTATGGCTGAGAAATATACCATTGTATATATTTACCACATCTTCTTTATCCATTCATCAGTCAATGGACATTTGGGCTCTTTCCATAATTTGGCTACTGTTGATAATGCTGCTTTAAACATCAGGGTGTATGTGCCCCTTTGAATCAGTATTTTTGTGTCCTTTGGGTAAATACCTAGTAGTGTGATTGCTGAGTCATAGAGTAGTTCTTTTTTTAACTTTTTAAGGGAACTCCATATTGTTTTCCAGAGCAGCTGCACCAGTTTGCATTCCCACCAACAGTGTAAGAGGGTTCCCCTTTCTCCACATCCTCACCAACATCTGTTGTTTCCTGTGTTATTAATTTTAGCCATTCTGACAGGTGTGAGGTGGTATCTCATTGTGGTTTTGATTTGTATTTCCCTGATGACGAATGATGTCAAACATCTTTTTATGTATCTGTCAGCCATCTGTATGTCTTCTTTGGGAAAATGTCTATTCATGTCTTCTGCCCATTTCTTAACTGGATTATTTGTTTTTTGGGTGTTGAGTTTGATAGGTTCTTTATAAATTTTGGGTACTAACCCTTCATCAGATATATCATTTGCAAATATCTTCTCCCATTCTGAAGTTTGCTTTTTAGTTTTGTTTATTGTTTCCTTCACTGTGCAGAAGATTTGTATCTTGATGAAGTCCCAATAGTTCATTTTTGCTGTTGTTACCCTTGCCTCTGGAGACGTGTCTGGTAAGAAATTGCTACAGTCGATGTCAAAGAGGTTGCTGCCTGTGTTCTCCTCTTGGATTTTCATGGTTTCCTGCCTCACATTGAGGTCTTTCATCCATTTTGAGTTTATTTTTGTGTGTGGTGTAAGAGAATGGTCCAGTTTCATTCTTCTGCATGTGGCTGTCCAGTTTTCCCAACACCATTTGTTAAAGAGACTGTCTTTTTTCCATTGGATATTCTTTCTTGTTTTGTCAAAGATTATTTGGCCATACAGTTGTAGGTCCATTTCTGGGTTTTCTATTCTGTTCCATTGGTCTATGTGTCTGTTTTTGTGCCATTACCATACTGTCTTGATGATGACAGCTTTGTAGTATAGCTTGAAGTCTGGAACTGTGATGCCTCCAGCTTTGCTTTTCTTTTTCAATAGCTTTGGCTATTTGGGGTCATTTGTGGTTCCATACAAATTTTAGGATTGTTTGTTCTAGCTCTGTGAAAAATGCTGGTGGTATTTTAATAAGAATTGCATTGAATGTGTGGATTGCTTTGGGTAGATAGGTATTTAAAAAATATTTGTTCTTCCAATCCATGAGCATGGAATATTTTTCCATTTCTTTGTGTCATCTTCAATTTCTTTCATAAGCATTCTATAGTTTTCAGAGTACAGATCTTTTACCTCTTTGGTTAGGTTTATTCCTAGCTATCTTATGGCTTTTGGTGCAGTTGTAAATGGGATTAATTCCTTGATTTCTCTGCTGCTTCATTATTGGTGTAGAGACATGCAACAGATTTCTGTATGTTGATTTTGGATCTTGTGATTTTACTGAATTCATGTATCAGTTCTAGTATTTTTTTTTTTTTTTTTTTTGGTTTAGTCTTTTGGGTTTTCTACATACACTATCATGTCATCTGCAAATAGTGTAAGTTTGACTTCTTCCTTGCCTATTTGGATGACTTTTATTTCTTTTTGTTGTCTGATTGCTGAGGCTAGGACTTCCAGTACTATATTAAATAACATTGGTGAGAGTAGATATCCCTGCCTTGTTCCTGACTGTGGAGGAAAAACTCTTAGTTTTTCCCCATTGAGGATGATATTAGCTGTGGGGTTTTCATATATGGCCTCGGTTCTTTTTTTATAATTTTCATTTTGCTGCAGAAATTCCCTACTTGAACAATCATTAAGACCATATTTTCCTTGAATTATTTTAACATATTTATAAAAGCTGCTTTAACATCTTTGCTAAGTCCAACATCTGGACCACCTTGTTTCAGTTTCTATTGAGTAATTTTCATTCTTTTTTTTTTTTTTTTTTTTACTATGAACAACATTTTCCTCTTTCTTTGTAGGTCTATTGTTTTTTATTTATTTATTGAATCTCAGAGGTATGGAAACTATATTGTAGAGACTCTGGATTCTGTTATCTTACTCTGAAGAGTGTTCTTTGTTTTACCAAGCTATTCAATTGCTGGCTGTTTTTCTTGAAATTTTTTTGTAGGTTTGGTTTCATGCTTTCGTCCTGTGAGTCTGTATAAAACATAGGGGCATCCCAAGCTTCTAACTTAGTGAGACTTAACCTCTAAGCACTGCAGCCCCCTGTAGATCATATGAGAGCTTGATTATAGGCTTTGTTAGGGAAGTTCTAAAGTAGGCTCTACTCTATGATGTTCTTCTTACTCCTAAGGATAATGTGGTATCTCAGCTGGGTGTCAGGCATGTTAATGAGCTGTTAATAAACTCTCTTCACTGGTGAGGGTCAGAACCTCTAGTATGCCTCTACTCTCAATCACACAACAGCCACTACCTGGTAGACCTCAGATGGTTCAGAACCTATCTTTAATTAAGGAGGGGGTCCCCACATGGACCTCTGGGGTCCTTTGCACAAGCTTCCACATTTCTGATGCCCCAAATCTATAGGTTGCAGCTGCTTCAGTTGCCTTGAGCTCTGTTCTCTGCCTCCTCAGCTCAGTGGACCTAACAAATCCTACATGGGCTCCTCTTGCACGAGCCTAAGAATTGTCACTAGTTACACACTGGCATTGGTTGCATTCACTTCATGGGTTTCCTTTATTAGGGACTGTAGTCTTGTACTGCCTGTTGTCCATTGCCTGGAAAATGTTCTTTCATATATCTTGTCCAATTTTATATTATGATAGGAGGATTAGCACACTACTGATTCATCTGTCACGATGAGAAACAGAAGCCTGAGAGGCGTTTTATATACCTTTGGAAGGCTAGGGGCAGGACTGAACACAATTATCCTCTGGGAGACCTTAACAATGTGTCCCTGTGGTGTCATTTCCTCCTTGTTTCCTATTCCCACATTCCTGCTCCCTGGGATTGCCTCCCAAATGAATTATTTATGCACAGATCCTTCTCTCAGGCTCTGTTGTTTTGGGAGGGGACACGAAACTAAGATATAGAGTAAGTGTTGTATAAATCTTAGCTATCATTACAAGAGCAGTGTATTTGTATAGGCACGAAGAATGTGTGCCTGCAAACTCTCTGTGTTTGTGTGTGTTATGTCTGAGTGTGTCCCCAATCAGCACATGTGCATTTAGTTCACCCTACATGTCTTTATGTAGATCTGTGTTTCTCTGTGTGAATACACAACACACACTTGCAAATCTAGACTGGGAAGGCACTGCAGGTGACAGATCCTGAGAGGTCATAGTTTTTGTGAAGTCTAATTTGTCTATTTTTCTTTTGCTGTTTTTGTCTTGCGTGTCCTACCCAAGAAATCATTGCCAAATCCAACATCATGATGCTTTTGTCCTGTTTTGTTTTGTTTTGTTTTTTCCCCTAAGAGTTTTATTGTTCCTAAAGACTTACCTTTAGGTCTTTGAGCCATATTGAGTTGATTTTTGTATATGGGGCTAATTAAGGGTCAAAATTCATTGTCCTGCATGTTCCTATCCAGTTTCCCAGCACGATTTGTTGGGTGGGGATAGGGACCTGCTATTGTGCTAAGAGCTGAAACTGACTGAAGTTAACCAAAATTTACTGTCCAAGCCTTCCTTTGGAAGTTGCAAACCTTCAGTAGATCCCAGAGTTCCCAAATAGTTATATTAGACAGATTCTGCCAGAGCAATTGTTGTCTAGGTGGAGAGACAGATTCCTGATGCTTCCTGCTCTACCAGCTTCCCAGGATGCTATCTCGTACCCCTTCACTTTTAACCCATCAGAGTCTTTATGCTTAAAGTGTATTTCTAGTATACAACATACACTGGGTCTCGTTTTGAGGTACTCTGACAACCTCCATCTTTTAATTGTTGTATTAGACATTCACATTTAAATTGACCACTGATAAAATTTTATTGATATCAACCATTGATATAATTTTATTAACATCAACCACTGATATAATTTTATTAATAGAACTGGTTTCTATTCCATTACCAAAAGCTTTCTGCCTTCTCTGGTTTTAATCGACCATGATATAATTCCATTTTATCTCCTCTCAGTGTCAATTTTACTTCTTTTAAAAACATTTCTTTTTTTTTGTGGTTGCCCTAGAGTTCTCAGGATACATGTTTAACTATTATAAGTCCACCTTCAAATATTTCTGTAAAGCTTTATGTGTAATGCAGATGTTTCATTATGCAAAATTCTCAATTCCTCCCTCCTATTCCCTCTTCCACTGCTGTCATATCTTTCACTTATTCACATGCTATAATCACCCAATAAAATGTTACTGTTTTCTCTGTACAGAATTATGTCCCCCCCTCCTCCACAATTCATGTGTTGAAGCCCTAACACCCAATATGACAGAATTTGAAGACAAGGCTTAGAAGGAGGTATTTAAAGTTAAATGAGGGGAACCCTGGTTGGCTCAGTTGGTTGAGCATCTGCCTTCGGCTCAGGTCATGATCCCAGGACCCTGTGACATCCAGTCCCACATCAGGCTTTCTGCTCAGTGGGGAGCCTGCTTCTCCCTCTGCCTGCTGCTCCCCCTGCTTGTGTGCACTCTCTCTCTCTCTGACATATAAATAAATAAAATCTTAAAAAAAATAAAGTTAAATGAAGTCATAAGGGTGGGGCCCTGATCCCACAGGATTAGTGTTGCAATAAGAAGAGACATCAGAGAGCTTGTTCTTGCTCTATCTCCATGCGAATGATCCAAGGAAGCCATGTGAGGACAAAATGGCCATCTGAGAGCAAGGAGAAGGATGCTTGCCTGAAAACAAATCAACTGGAGCCTTGATCTTGAACTTTCCAGCCTACAGAACTGTGAGAAAACAAATGTCTGTTGGCTAAGCCCCTCCTTTCCCCCCAGTCTGGCAGCCCAAGCTGACTAAGAAACTATTGCTAATTTACATGGTTATCTTTTAGATTAAATACAAATAAGAAAAATAAAGGATTTTATTTTCATTTATGTCTTCTCTGACACCCTTTCTTTTTCTTTTTTTAATGTAGATGAGCTGGGTGTTATATGAAAACAATGAATCGTGACGGATCACTACATCAAAAAATAATGATGTATTTTATGGTGACTAACATAACATAATAAAATAAAATTTAAAAAAAATGTAGATCCAAGTTTCTAACCTCTAGCATTTTCTTTTTGCCTGAAGAAAATCTCTTAACATTTCTCAGAGAGCATGAACCCTGGCAACACATTCCCTTAGTATTTGTTTATATGAGAAATTATTTCTCTAGTGGTTTTGGAGGATAAACTTATGGGAATATAGAATTCTAAGTTGGTCTTTTTTTTTTTTTTTTAATTCAACATTTTAAATATTTTACTCTACTCTTTTTTGCTTGCATGGTTTCTGATATAATTCTTGTCTTTGTTCCTTCAGAGATAAGGTTTTTCCACCCTACCCCTGCTTCATTCAAAATTTTCTTTTTGTCTTTGGTTTTCTGCAGTTTGATTATAATCTGCTTAGGTGTGTAGCTTCTCGGCATCCTCTGAGTTTTGTGGATCTTCCTGGATCTATGCTTTGGGATCTGTCATTAACTTGGAATGTTCTCAGCCACTACTTCTTCAAATACCACTCTTTGTTCTTTTTCTTCTGTTTTTGGCATTCTAATTACATATGTGTTACATCTTTTGATAATTTCCTACACTCCTTGGGTATTCTGTTCCATGTTTATCCTTTCCTCTCTTTGTGTTTCAGTTTGGGAAGTTTCTACTGATGTATCTTCAAGATCACTAACTCCTTCCTCAGCCGTGTCCAGTCTATTGAGCGCATGAGAGACATTCTTCATTTCAGTTAGAGTGGTTTTGATCTTGAGCATTTTTTTGATTATTTCTTAGAATTTCTGTTTCTCTAGCTGTATTATCCATTTGTATTGCATAATTGTCTATTTTTTTTCCATCAGGGTTCTTAATATACGAATCATAGTTATTCAGATTTCCCTGTCTGCTGATTTCAACAACTGTGTCATATCTGAGTCCGGTTCTGATGCCTGCTTTATCTCTTCAGGCTGTTTTTTTTTCTTTTTCTTTTGGTGTGCCTTGTAATTTTGTGTCACAAGCCAGAAATGTTGTATCAAGTAATGGATATTGAGGCAAATGGGCCTTTAGTGTGAGGATTTATTTTAATCTAGCTCAGGGGTGCCGGGGTGGCTCAGTTGGTTAAGCTCCTGCCTTCAGCTCAGGTCATGATCTCAGGGTCCTGGGATGGAGCCCCTGAGTTGGGCTCCCTGCTCAGCGGGGAGCCTGCTTCTCCTTCTCCCTGTGCCATTGCCCCTGTTTGTGCTCTCTCTCTCTCAAATAAATAAATAAATAAATAAATAAAATCTTTGAAAAAAAATCTGGCTCAGAGTTCACTATGTTTCATGTTTGCTGTAGCTGTAGGTGCCAGAGGCTTCACATTCTTCTGGACTCTTTGTTTTTTAATTCCTTCCTGAGTTTGAACTTCCCTAACTTCTGCCCTAGAGATCCTGTGTCCTAGAGCCTTCAGTTGTAATCCCTGCTGTTATACTTACTGGAGCCCCGTTGGTGTGGTGCTAAGGAGTGGGGGACGGGCGTGTTCTATAATTTTCAGGTAAATCTGTCTTCCCGTGGGCCTGTGTGTCTAGTGTGTGACCCTCACAAGTGTGTCTCCCCAACACACCCATCCTTGGGTGAGACAGGGAGGTTGGAGGGGGTTGAAGATGAAGCCCTCCCCTGCTGGGAAAAGGCTCTGGCAAAGTCCTTTCCCTGGAGAGTAGGCTTTCCTTATGGAGAAGGCTCTAGAGTGTAATTAATGGGGATTACTCTTTCCTTCCCCTGCCAGAGCCAGGAGAGGATCTTTTTGGGATTTTCACAGTAAGAACCTGGTGGAGTTCCTGGTAAAAAAAAAAAAAGCTCATAAAATTGTGGGCCCCTCCCCAAGCCTGCAGCAACCCTCCCCACTGCCCCGGGGTTCTTCACTCTCACCAGTTTATACTCAGCCTTTAGCAACTCAGGAGAATTAGCACTTAACTCTTCCTACTGCTTATGGCTCCAGCACTTTTTGCTTCAGGTAAGCACAGTGCAGCTGTGGCTCAGGATCCATCCATCTGTCCAGAGTTCAGAGCAGCAGTTTATCTCAGAAGCCCAGTTCTCTGGTGGGTCCAAGAAAAGTAATCAATTTTTCAGTTTGTTCAGCTTTTTATTTATGTGTTGTTACTGTTGTAAGGGTGGGAGTGATGACTCCCAGGCTCCTTACATGGAGGAGTCAAAACTGGAGCCCATTGCAGTTTTCACGGCTTAGAAAAAATGTGCTCATTTGGTACGTGTTCTTTTTTGACAGACCACAAAGACAAACTTTGGAAGGAGGGCGCCAACAAGTTTTGTTCAGCAGCAGAGCATCCAATCCTTTGCAGAGTAGGTGCCATTTATTTCACTTGTCCTGATGACCCTGTGCCAAAGGGACGGATACCTCAATTTCCAGCAGAGAGCTCAGTGAGGTTTGGTCAACAGTCCGAAGTCACACGGCCTGCTGGGTACAAAGTTGGGTTTCAAACACGGCTTCCATGCCAGGGTCCTTCCCAAGAATCCAAGCCACAAGACCCTCTCAATGTTGTCATTGGTTGAGATGTAACTGCACGCCTAAAAATGGCTATCTTTCTAGTTGCTTCCCGCATCCGTCCTAATAGGTCAGGTTTTGGGGTTTTTCAACATCAACTGTGAAATTGAGCAAGACTCCAAAGATAAAGGTTTTATTCCCTCAGTCGAGTGTCGGCAAACTTCCTGTAAGGGACATATAGCAAAATTTTCCGATTTACAGGTCACATGTCTCTGTGGCCATTTACTCAGCTCTGCTCTTCTGCTCACAGCAGAGACTATACATAAGTAAATGGGCATGCAAGATGTCCATCAACAGATGAATGGATGAAGAAGATGTGGTACATATACACAATGGAATATTATGCGGCCATCAAAAGGAATGAGATCTTGCCATTTGCAACGACGTGGATGGAACTGGAGGGTATTATGCTGAGCGAAATAAGTCAAACAGAGAAAGACATGTATCATATGACCTCACTGATATGAGGAATTCTTAATCTCAGGAAACAAACTGAGGGTTGCTGGAGTGGGGGGTGGGGTGGGAGGGACGGGGTGACTGGGTGATGGACACTGGGAGGGTATGTGTTCTGGTAAGCGCTGTGAATTGTGCAAGACTGTTGAATCTCAGATCTGTACCTCTGAAACAAATAATGCAATATATGTTAAGAAAGAAAAAAAGAAGAAGAATGTAGCAGGAGGGGAAGAAGGAAGGGGGGGAGATTGGAGGGGGAGACGAACCATGAGAGACGATGGACTCTGAAAAACAAACTGAGGGTTCTAGAGGGGAGGGGGTTGGGAGGATGGGTTAGCCTGGTGATGGGTATTGAGGAGGGCACGTTCTGCATGGAGCACTGGGTGTTATGCACAAACAATGAATCATGGAACACTATATCTAAAACTAATGATGTAATGTATGGGGATTAACATAACAATAAAAAAATTAAAAAAAAAAAAGTAAATGGGCATGGCTGGGTCTCAATGAAACTATTTGTAAATATTGAAATTTGAATTTCATTTAACTCCCACATGTCGCAAAATAATATTCTTCTTTTGATCTTTATCTGTCCATTAACAAATGTAAAAGCTGTTATTTAGTTCAACAGGTGCACAAAACCAGGTGGCCAGCAGGGTCTGGCCCACCAGCTGTGGTTTGCTCTAAGTCCCACAGACAATGGTACCCGTTAAGAATGAAGGTCAAGGCTGCATTTGAAAGGGTGACACGAGCTTGGAAGGTATCTGATGTCATAGTTACAGAGAGGTGATAATGGTGATAATAATGGGTATTTATGAGCAGAATTGAAACAAGTCGTGCTAAGTCCTTTGTGTAGAGATCTTCCTCGCTTCCCTCCACAGCCCTCAGGAGGACCTATAATGGATGCGCCCATTTAACAGATGAGAAACTGGAAGCCGAGTCACACGCTAAGTGACAGAGTGGACATTCGGTCTCAATGGCTCCTGTCAGTTCCGCTTTGGGGGAGTGGTGGGGGTGGGCTGGGGTACGATGAGTATGTGAAATCTGCCATCTGGGACAGATTCTCTATCACACATTAAAAGGATGGGAAGAAAGGCGTCTCTCTGGATTCAGAAGCTGGGACACCCCTGCTTTTCAGCTTTCACGGACTCATTCTCCTTTTTCCTGGTGACTCTAGCACTGTATGTGACTCACTGTCCCCAAGACCGTCTGCTTTCTCTGAGCGGCCAGCCCAGAGCCCACCGTGTAGGATGTTACCCCTAGACCTGTGTTAGCACGGGAGGCAAATCGCTGAGCGTCGGAACATTGTTGTGAGCTTTGGCATAATGTGTCTTATTACCGTGAATCGGTGCTTAAGCCACCGGGGCTAGTGAGCGGCTAATTTAACATAGACTATAACTTAATGAAAGCCTGCATCCTGGCCCCTTAGCCTGTTCCTGCCTTCGTACAATGCACTTTGCACATTAAAGTAATTGCAAAAACTTATGAGGACGCCAGGAAAGTTGACTCTTCCTCTTTATGAAGAAAACAAATGTGTTTTTCTGCAGACTGCCAAGGCTCCGTTGTAATGATTTAGCAGATGGAGCCAGCACATGGGAGCCTGCCGGGCGCAGCTGTCTGCTTTTTCCAGTCTGAGGGGTTTGTGACTGCACCCATAGCACAGACGTGGGCAAAACATTCTCTCTCCCTGCAGCCCACTCTGCGAGCCCGCGATGTCACTCCGGGTGGGGGCGGGGGACCTGTTGGGAGACGGGCTGAGAACCAGCCCAAAGCATCGGCGCCTGAGAAAGCTGACTGCAGGTTCTCTACATTGTTTTACTCACATTTGGGTTGAAGCCCCTCCAAAGTGCCTTGTCACTGTAGGAGGGGGGTGCCCCGGCTGGCCCATGACCTAGGCGGGAGGTCAAGGCTGAGCTGCTGCTCTTCTCCGACATCCCTCCTGCTGTGCTCCAAAAATAAACCGTTTGAGGGCAAGGGGGCAGCAAAGAGAAAGGGTAGGGAATCTGCTTTTGAAGATTCACCTGGCTGTGAGATTTTGGTTCTATCTGTTAAGTGCTTTCTCTTTTGAATTCAGCCAGAATTCAAAACTTAGGTGCTTTTTTTTTTTTTTAACTGACCCATCTTTAGTATGAATAGTTTAGGGGAAAAAAAACAAGAAACAAGTTTAGGGTCTGGGCTTATGAACAACCCACTATGCAAAGTTATATTTGTGTTCGAACAAATGAAGACAAACTTAGTGGCTTAAAACAGCATAAATTTATTCCAGCTCTGGAGGTCAAAATCAAGGTGTTAGCAGGGCTGCACTCCTTCTGGGGGCTCTGGGTGGTGGGGTGTATGCTTTCTTGCCTTTTACAGCTGCTGGAGACTGGCTGCACCCATCGGCTTGGGGCCCCTTCCTTCGTCTTCAAAGCCGACAACGTAGCATCTTCTAATCTTTCCATCTCTGCCTCTCCTGCTTCCCTCTTTCTCTTATAAGACCTTTGTGATCACACTGGGCATACCTAGATAATCAAAATAATTCAGAATAATCTTCCCATCTCAAAACTCTTAACTTAATCACATCTCAAAGTCCCTTTTTGCCACAGCAGGTGGCAAATGCACACGTCTCGTGGATTAGGATGTGGGCATCTTTGGGAGGTGATTATCCTGTCTACCACAAAAGCATTTTGTATTAAATTTCCCTTTCCTGATGGGCCAAGGACTTTCCCAGGAATAAGGTCTCCTGGTAACGGTTGGAATCACAAGACCAAATTATATGGCGAAGGCTTTTTTGGTTGTAAGTAACGGAAACCCACTTGACTAGCTTAAGAAAAAGAGGGGGTTTGTTATTGCTGAGGTCTGAAGACCAGGAAGTAGAGTCAGACCCCATGAAGGTTCAGAACCAGGACCTGGAAAAATTCTTCTCCATGGAACACATGACTCTCATTTCTGCTTTACCTCTAGGCTCCTCTTCCCCACTGGCCGGTTATAATAGCTCAGGCTGTCATAACGAAGGACCACAGACTGGGAGGCTGGAACAAGAGAAATTAATGGTATCCCAGTTCTGGAGGCCGGAAGACCAAGATCAAGGTATCAGCAGGGTTGGTTTCTTCTGAGGCTTCTCTCCTTGGCTTGCAGGTGGCTGTCTTCTCTGTGTCCTCACGTGGTCTTCCCTCTGTGTGTGTCTGTGTCCTAGTCTCTTCTTATAAGGACATCAGCCATTTTGGATTAGGGCCCACCCTGGTGACCTCATTTTCACTTACTCACCTATATAAAAGACTCACCTGTCTCCCAATACAGTTACATTCTGAGGTACTGGGGTTAGCATTTCAACATATGAATGGGGGGGTATCACTCAGCCCCTAATACCAGCTTTCTCCTCTCCTCTGAGCATCTGACCACCCTAAGGTGCCTGCTTGAACTTATCTGCCAAAAAAGACCACTTAGGCTCCTGAGCACCAAAGCCGAATTCTTTGGGGGAGGTAATTCAGTGGGTCTAAGTTGGGCAGGGCAGTCACTCACGTGCCAGGCGCTGCTGGCCAAAAAAAGTAGGGATTCCCTAGCCTGTCGGTCTAAGTGGGCCAAATGCTGGGCAAACAGCCCCTCGATCTCAGTGGCTTCACATCATCCAAATTTGACCTCATCCATGGCACAGTCCCCATTGCTGACCGCCATGGTTCCCCAAAGGGTCTTTTCCTCTTCAAGCTAATGAGCTCCCAAGCAGCCACCCACTGGCTCACCATGCGCCTCTTTGTTAGGGTGACCAACTGTTTTCCTGGGCCCAAGAAGGACCCTGGCACACAGGGACTTTCAATTTTAAAACTGGGATAGTCCTAGAGAACCCAGAATGAGCGGGTCACTCTCATGTTTGTTCAAACACATTTTTCAGTAACAGAGAGAACTCACTTCGCCACCCTGGAATTAATGAGAACCCGAGAGAAGCTGACATGCAACCATATGAGCCACGCTGCTGGCAAATGTCTGTTCCCCAAATCTCATGGATCAAACTCTCTGCTTAACATCTGGCCTGAGGGCAGGATCCATCTGAGGCTCCCTGGGCCAAGCACCTGGACATTAAAAAAAAAAAATGTGACTAGGTCTCATCCTTGGGCGATCTGAATTAATACAGTTATCTCACTACTCCTGAAAAACCAAGAGGTCGGGTACCAGGCTGTGTTCTCCACAAGGCAGCATCATCTGGAGCTGTGTGCAGGGTCCTCTGGGATGGGGACTGGGGCGTTCAGCCCCCCGTGGTGTCACCAATCTCTTTTCTCTCCTGTCTAGCTCACTGACCGTGACATCCCTGGCTGGCCACCGAGGCAGTTGTGTTGGTCAGAGGTGGTGTTCACTTCCAGACTTTGACCCAGTCAATCTTGGAAGATGAAATCTCAGTGTGGATTTCTTCTCATGAAACACTCATCTTTTCGGGGCAGTTGTAAACTCCATCCCCCCACACCCCATCCAATCTCAGTTTTCAGGCTCTATATTACCTTCACGGGGAGAAAGAGGTCAGGGAAAAGGAAGCTAGGTGGGCAGAACCCGGTTTCCTGGTGATTTTGAGTCGCTCAAGCCGGCAGCCTGCTCCACCAGCGTCGTAATACCCAGACAGGTAGCCCGCCCTGGGGGCCTCCGGGTTCCGGGGGCTCAAAGCAGAGTCCTCACCTGTCATTTTTCTTAGCAACGGGGCCTCCACTGTCTCCACGCCTTGTCTTGCAGTGTCAGGAGTTTCTATTTACCAGCCAAAAAGGAGGCTGAAGGGTTTGATGCTTGCTTTGAAATCAGCACCTGGGGTTTGGATTGTGTTCTCTGTCTCCTGGTGGGCTCGTGTTCCTCTCCGAATCAAAAGCAAAAGGAAAAGAGACAGACTGGGGTAAAAATATTGGAGAAACTTGAAGAAAATGCTGTCCTAGTTTATCTTCAGAGGATATTCACCCAGCCCTTCTGATGGTGCAGGAATTCGCTGCAACTCTTTCTGACTCCCACTGACCCTTAAAAAATTAAGGGACAATGACAGTAAAAGAGGCTTTGTGACATGTTAATTTACTGAGTGTGGGTGGTGGGCTATGTAGTGATGGGGGTTTCATGCATGGGGTCAAAGTGGCTTTCTTGAAATATTTATTTACTTGACAAATGTCTGAGAGTGTCTATCATGTTTCTGGCACCAAAGTGGGAAGCCTAGGGTTACGATGGCATCCCAGGGCAGGTCTTCTCCCAAGTAGACTGTATTAGGGTTCCCCTGAGAAAACCAATAAGGAATATATATATATATATATGTGTGTGTGTATATATATATATATGCATGTATATGTATATATATATGTATGTGTATATATATATATATATATATATATATATATATATATATAATTTATTATAAGGAATTGGCTCATGCTATTATGGAGGCTGAGAAGTCCCATGATCTGCTATTTGCAAGCTGGAGCTAGAGACCCAGCAGAGCTGGCAAGGTTCTTTGCTGGCCCGAGAGTAGGAGGACCCCCGGTGTTGATTCCAGCCTGAGTCTGAAGGCCTGAGAACCAGGAACCCTGAGGGCAGGGGAAGAGCTAAGTCCCCACTCAGTCAGGCAGAGAGCCAACTCAACCTTCCTCTGCCTTTTTATTCTATTTGAGCTCTGAATAGATTGGCTGAGACACACCCACACTGGGGAGGGCAATCTATGTGCTTTGTCTATGGATTCAAATGTTAGTCTTACCCAGAAACATCCTCCCAGACGCACCCAAAATCATTCTTGACCAAATGCCTGGACAACCTATGACCCAGCCACATTGACACATAAATTTACCCATCATCAGGCGGGCGCGTCCCCATCTCAGCCCAAGAAGGCCAGGAATCTTTTACCAGAGGGAAAAAGGTATAGGGCAAGCAAAACCAGAAGATGTCCTTCCCATCACTACAAGGTTTCCAGGGTGGGAGGGACTGCTTCATTTGCACTTTTCTCAGGCTGAGTCTGTGATCGCAGCCTCTTCCAGACCAGCAGCAGGTGCCCCTTGGGTTGGCCACGCATCCTGAGGGCAGGTGCACCAGCTCAGTCCAACTGAGGACTTGTTCTTGTTGCTGGGTCCGAATGACTGGATTGGTCCTGGCCCCTCCCTCTGTGACGCCGAGTCCTCTGTTCACCCTTGTCCCAGCTCCCTACCTTGCAGCCTGGGACGATGGTGCAAGTCTGGTGTCGCAAAAACCTCTGGGTAAGTGTCACCATAATTTATGCAATGCTGTGGGCTCCCCACACAGAGTCACAGCTAGATCTCTGCTGCTTGCGAAACGTCATTTATTTCCACGTTTGTTACTTCCATCTTGCAGCCTGTGGGCAGGCTTTCTCTAAAGCAATTATAATGGGGCGGGGGGTGGGGAGATCCTTGGACCTGAGTTGGGCAGCTGTTGACGTCGCGCTGGGTAATGTCATAAGTGCGATCAGCCCGTCCGAGGATTG
This sequence comes from Halichoerus grypus, assembly GCF_964656455.1. NCBI lineage: Eukaryota > Metazoa > Chordata > Mammalia > Carnivora > Phocidae > Halichoerus > Halichoerus grypus. The sequence continues at coordinate 134,065,961 of NC_135721.1, read as the reverse complement.
AACGACTGCAGGCATTTTGCGAGGTGATGACCACGCACTGAGATTCTGGAGCCAAATAGCGTCTAGTCTTGCCTCCCTCCCGCCCTTGGTCAACCCACCCTGCACACTCCGGCTTTGTTCTGAAACTGGCCGAGGTCCTCTGGAGCTTGGAGCGTGACTGGGCCGGACAGAGTGGCCTTTGGACGCATCAAGTGCAGGGGCTCTTGAAGCGCACACCTGTTGTTGCCTGGGCGCACGGGTGTGGCTGAACACGGCCGGGAACCACAAACGGAGCAACCGTCGCTTTTCTGTTCTTTTAAACGGCTCTCACCGCTTCAAGGGGAAAGTCTCAGTGGGGTGCAAATCTGCTCTTCCTACTTCCCTCGCCTTCCAGCAAAGAGAGAGGGGGACGCAGGCGCAGAAACTTCAGGTGGGGCTCCGTAGCCAGAGAGCATCACAGAGAATTCCACTGTATTTATGTTCGTGGGTAGTTTTTATTTGGGGGAAGGGATGCCTGTTTTTCCTTTAAGACAGTTTTTTAAAAGTTACTTGTAAATACACTTAGGACACAAAAGTGAGAATTCAAGCAAGATACCAGGTTTGGGGGGGTGGCAGGGGATGCGCCGTGAACCCCACCCTTGGCTACGGCCTGCCACACGTTGTTGCGTAAATGCCTGGCTCCCGGCTCTGCAGTGTGCTTCGGGCCGGTGCATGGGCGTCACCTGGGAGCCGGTGAGGGATGTAGGAGCCTAGGCCAACCCCAGGCCGGCTGAACAAGAAGCACTTTAACAGGAATCCTGGGGTTTTGTGTGCAGGTTAAAATTCGAGGTGTCTTGATCCAACACCTAGATATGTACATCCTATCTCCTGGTAGACTCCTTGAGGTTAGAGACCCCACTCCATAAGACCCAGAGGCACCACTATCTTATTTAGCAAAACAGACACACAATAATTTTGGTGTCACCAGACCGTGCCACCTCATTACTCAGCTACCAGTCGTGGAAAGAATGGAGATATCGCTGCAGCCAGAAGCAATGAAGGAAGGAAGGAATGAATGGACATACAATTCTTACCAAGTACCCACCATTTCCCAAACAGATGCTAAGCTAGGAGGTGTAGCGAAGATTAAAACAAAGAGCTTGCCCTCAGGGAAGTCAAGTCTCCTAGAGGAAACTGAGGCACGAACACATAATTACCACCCAGTGGATTGCATGAGGCAATAGCACTGTACGCAGGGACTCCTGGGAACCAAAGAATAGGAATATTGTTTGGTGCAGGCCAGAAGTTAGGGAGGGCTTCTTGGAGGAGGAGACTCTTCTTGCTGTATTTGAAAAGATGAGAAGGATTTGAGCAAAGAGGGGAAGGGAGGAATTCTAGGCACTGGGGGTGGCACAAGGAGAGGCAAGGGGTCAGGAATAACAAGGTCTGGCCTGGGGCCTGGTTTGGAGAGGGAGGCAGCGCCAGATCACAGAAGGTTCCAGAAGCCATGGTGTGGAAGCTGAGCTCGTTGAAGCAGGGGAAAAAAGAGGTCAGCATGGTCATATGTCTTAGCAGGGGACACCCTGGTTCAGGGTGGAAAATGAGGGGGCGGCGTGTGGCGCGAAACTGACCCATGTGGGGGCTGCTGTTCTGGTCCAGGTGGGAGGTGAGGGAGTCTGGAACTGGGGCAGGGGCAGGGCGGGGACAGTGCGGAGAAATACCTTTTCCTCCCTGGGTTCCAGACTGTGGGAGATGCTCCTGCTCTCTGCTTCAGCAGGGATGCTGAAGAGAGGAGGCATCCCTTTCTTTCTTTCTTTCTTTCTTTTTTTTTTTTTAAGATTTTATTTATTTATTTGACAGAGAGAGAGAGAGAGAGAGAGCACAAGCAGGGGGAGCAGATAGAGGGGGAGGGAGAAGCAGGCTCTCTGCTGAGCAGGAAGCCCGATGCGGGGCTCGATCCCAGGACCCCGGGATCATGACCTGAGCCGAAGGCAGATGCTTAACCGACTGAGCCACCCAGGCGCCCCAAGGCATCCCTTTCTTTGCTCAGCCTGCAGCCAACCCCAAATTTCATGGGCACCTCCTTGTGGCAGCCAGCTTGAGATGAGTTTTTCTTGATGGAACATTTGTGGGAAGTAATTCCCATCCCTGCCTTGAACTCCTGCCTTCCCACTGTGATTTCAGGTTCAAAATTGTCCACTGCTCTGAAGTTTGTGTTGGTGGTGTGTGGGGGGGGAGTCCTCCAGTTGATTCCCCACCAGACACAGGCTCTCATAGACACAGTTCATTTGGAACATGAACCCGGGAACCTCCATACGGGTGTAAGTAGACAGGAAAGGGAAGGAAGCCAGGTGTCATCAAGCCAAGGATCACTGAGGGCACCTGGAGCTTGTGCGGCTGGGGAATTCTGGAAGCCAGTGTGGAGGACTTGACTGAGTCATCCCAACTGATGTGCTTCTACCTCTTACCAGCGAGGGGCGCCCATGTGCTCGGCTCTCCCCAACTCTGCGTGCGCCCAGTGACATCGCATTGGTTGCTTGAGATGGGCCGCGCGTGGTAGGAGTGTTCACGGGGCTGTGGGTGCAGGGGGCTGCCTTCACGGGTCCAGGCTTCAGAACCATCACTGGGTCCTTCTCTTCATTCCTCCTGTACCTTCGGGGATGTGACAAGAAGTGAACGGGGTCAGGCACATGGCCATGCTAACTGATTTTAGATGTCGTCGCAAAGGCTCTCCGAATCAATGACTGGGACAAGGCTCCCTGTAGGGGAGGGCCGCCCGGCGCCTTGGGGAGGGCTGAGGACTGGCCCCAGACATCGCGCAGTGGAAAGCAGGAAATGACCAAGAACAGGGGTTGGTTGGGTACACGTCTAGTAGCCGCACAAGGAAACGCCACGCGACCAGTGATCACCGTGGAAAATAAGCCAGCTAGAAACAAGTATTTGCAATAGGATCCCATTTTGGTAAGAGAGGTAATCTGGGTGGTTATTGCACTAAAATGCAGCATTGGTTTGAGAGGCTAATTTTAGCTTACTTGTCATTTTTACAATGAGCTATGGAATTAAATGCTGTGTCTGTTCTTCAAGGACAGGGTGTCCATCAGTGTCAGCTCAGTGCTTTCTCCACGGTTACCCGGATCTTCGATGACTCAGCTGTGAGCCTCGGTTTCCTCAGCTGTAAGGCAAGGATAAAAGCAGTACCTGGCTTAAAGGCTCAAGCAGGGACATGCAATAAAAGTGCTTTTAAAATATAAGATTCAGTGTAAACGCTACTTATTAATTTATCCCAGGGATGATGGCCCAGTTTCTGCTGCGATGAAGGAAGACATGGAGACCCAGAGAGAAAGAGCAATTGGAAAGGCCACTGGGCACCGGCAGGGCTGTGCTGAAACCAGCCTTTGGCCAAAATCCATCCGGTTCCACAGCCGTGTGGCCGCGCAGCCCCAGGACTTTGTAAAGGAAAGAACGGTGGATGAGTTTCCTGAAATGAATACTCCCCGAGCCCGTTTCCCTAGGACAGCGTGTCTTTTCTTTTCTTTTCTTTTAAAATGTTTTATTTATTTATTCATGAGAGTCAGAGAGACAGAGAAGCAGAGGCAGAGGGAGAAACAGGCTCCCCGCCTAGCAGGGAGTCCGATGCGGGACTCGATCCCAGGATCCTGGGATCATGACCTGAGCCGAAGGCAGACGCTTAACCATCTGAGCCACCCAGGTGCCCCAGCGTGTCTTCTCTGAGGCTGTTTTGAAATGATAACAACTAGAAATGCAGTGATTCCTCTGGGAGCACCCCCTACCCCCCACTCTAAGGAGCCCCTAGAAGGGGCTCTGGCCAGCAGCGTCCTCTGGGGTAGACACAGCAGTGACCCCACGGAAGAGCTGGAACTTTCTCTGCAGATGCAATGTGTCTTTGTTCCAGGGTAGGATGAGGTAGGGAGGGAAGGGGAGGGAAAGGCTGCCCTGGAAACCCAGACCCCCAGCAGCCCCACTGCTGGCCTTGGATTCAAAGGGCACTAGCTACAGACCGCCTCCAGAAAGAATGAAGATGCCAAGATGATAGTCTCTTTTCCTGTGAAGTCACCTGGCCCCAGTGCTCTGATGCTCTCCGGAAGGTTCCCTCTGGCAGGAAGAGAAGGTGAAAATCCCTGGAAGGGGAGGGGGGCTGGAAAGAAATGGAGGAGTGGGCACCAGTAAAAAAACCCGTCTGTTTCTATGAAGACCTGAGGCTGGAGTTCCTCGCTTGTGGCTGCAGCTGTTTCAGAGGGATGGAGGGACAGAGGCACCTGGACAGTGAGGACAGTGACAATGACCGCGGTGACAACAACAGCAGGGGCAAACGCCCTTCTAGGGTGCCCTGGGGGGGACAGGTGTGCAAGGCTGAAGGTGGGGGCCGGACTGTGGCTTAGGAGCCTTGGTCTGGATGCCCCACCATCCTGCTGCTAAGACACTCATTCTTAGGAAAAAGCCAGTTCCATGGAAGATTATCCTCAGGAAACTAAGAAAAAGTGGGTCCCCATTCAACCACAGAAGGGCCATGTGATCTGGGTGGGTTGTGCACACAGACCACATTTCTGGTTGAAGAGAGCAGACATCTGCATGTGCCCTCCTCCCTCCCTCCTTCCTCCCCTCTTCCTCCTGCCTTTCTCCCCTCTCCTTCCTTCCCTCCCTCCTCCCTCCATCCCCTGCTTCTCACCTCCCTCCTTCCTCCCTCTTCCTTCACTTCCTCTTTTCCTTCAGTCCACAAACACTTGTCAAGCACCTACTGGCCCCCCCATGCTCTCTGCTGGGCACAGAGTAATTCCAAGGGGAAGAAGACATGGTCCATTTTCTTGCAGGAGTCATGGGCTGCCGGGGAGATGGACTTGACCCCAATAAAGGCCAAGCCACATACTCTAAGAGAGAGATGCGTGCACTGCCTGGCGCGCAGATCAGCACCTGCCTCTTATTATTTGCTGCCTGCCTGGCAGGTTGGCTTCCAAATGACACTGTGTGCATACTCATCTCCCCTGAACATTCGATCTGTTCCAATAAAATCCTATTCATCTGAATGCCAGTTGATGAAAATTCATAAATTAAGCAGATTCAGATGGAGCACCTCGCAGTTTTGGCCGCAGGTTGAGGTGTCCTCTGCCACCTTCTGGGGTGAGAGCTCGTTCTGTCCCTCTCCTGATGTACCCCACTGCTAGCCAGCTGGGTGCCATGCTTCAGAGGAACGTGCCTCCGTCTTATGCTCAGAAACAGTCCTCTACATGGTTTGAACAACGCCTTCATGGTCTGGGCAGTAGCCGGGGCTGCTCGGGGCTTCCTTAGCACCCTTGGGTGCATCTGAGAACTTTCCTGCTGTCCCTGGCGGGAAGGGCATCTGCTGTGGTCATGGCAGATGAAGATGGCAAATGAGCTCTTCCACTTTGGGTCCAGGTGGGCTCTTGTCACTGTCCACGTGGGCTGCCCATGGGGTGAGGGCCGTGGGTGCAAGAGGCTGCCTTCATGGAAGGACCACTGTGTGGCTGAGTGGGTCATTAGGGCAGCCTTACCCAGATGTCTCTGAATTTTTGCTTCTAAATGAATCTCAGTGAAAGATGACCTGTCCCAAGGCCTGAGGCCTCGCCTTGCATTTCTCTTCTGGGGGAAGTAAACTCTGATGGGCGTTTTCTCCTATAATTCACACCTGTCTTGTTTGCCTGCCTCCAAACACACCTGGATTCTCCTCGGAGCCCCGCTGGCCCGAGTGGAGTTGGCACCACCCATCTTCAGGGACAGCAGGAGACCCTGGTCTCAACCCATCAGCCGGTTCCATCCCCCTGCCCACCGTGATTGGCTCAGGGGTGTGCTTGTGACCAAGTTCTGGCCAATGAGGGCTTAGAACCTGGACTTTTGCAGGGACTGACAAGGAAGAAATAGTTCTTTTCTCTGGGGACTGGACCCTAGAACATTCTTTTCACTCCAAGCATCTGGGAATTCATATTTCAGACCTTTGAATGTGTCTACCAAGTATAGATTTAAAAAACCTCCTTGGCATTTCGTGTTTTCAGTAATTTCTAGTCATTCGATGGTTTCCATTCTTGATTGTGAAAGCTTTAGTTCTTCCAACCTGTTCTCCTTGGCAGGAACCATGTTGCTCAATTATTTTGGTCTCCATTTGCAAAACGTGTAGTGATGTGGGCATCTTCAATGTCTTTGCTTCTTCCCCTGGTACAGATGGCTTCAGTCCAGCAGCGACAGACCCCGGTCCCCACTGGTCTAGCTGATGTTCTCCCTCTTTCCTGGCTGGGGGGCGTGCCCGAGCTCCGGGCACACACCGGCAAGGATTGATGTGCCCTAAAGTCAGTTGATTTTGCAAGGGTCACACTCCCTTCTTTGCTTTGGGTCTGCCCCCAACTTTCATGGTTTTCTTTCTTCTCCTTGGCCCCGTAGCAAGAGCGACAGCATCACACCTTGAATTGGGACTCAGACACCTGCACCACATTTTAAATCTTCGGCATAATTTCAAGTGGGGTGGGGCAGGGAAAGGATGCTGGCCTCATCCGGTAGAAGGACTGCGGGGGGTCAGAGCATTTTTTTGTGGGGTGGCCGGCTGGCTGCGTGCTGGTGTGGCCAGGCCGGCTGGGAGGATGCGGGAGGGACAGGGTGCGGGGCGCCCAGGACCATGTCCACTCCTTCCTCCATGGTTGCTCTGAGCCACAGCTGTCGAGGCCCCCCCACTATTTGTTTATCCAGCTTCCTTCATTTTATTTTCCAAAGCTGGCTTTGTTTTTCTCATGCCTTTGTTTTCCTAGGAAAATGGAATACCCACTTTCTAAACCCTCTCTGACCCTGAAACCCCCTTGTGATTGGAATTACATTAAATTCACTTATTAATTCAGGAAACACTGGTATGTTTACAAATATTGAGTCTCCCCATCCAAACACACTGTTTGTATCTCTGTGTATTGGGGTCTTCTAGAATGTTCTTTAATAAGATGTTGTGGGATTTTTCCTATAGATTTTGCAGTTATTTCTTAGTTTACTCCTAGATATTTTATAATTAAAAAAAAGCAGTTGTGAAGAGACCATATCTATCTGTTTATATGTTGAACTTTCAACATATATGTTTATTTCATGTGCCTTTCAAAGAGCATGTTCTGGGATATGCTCATAAATTCTGTTTTTCTCTGTTTTCTAATTTTTTAATTTTTATTTTATCTTTATTAATTCCTTCTTGCTCTCCTTGGGTTCGTTTTTTCTTTTTTTTAGCTCTTTGCTTTGACTGCTTTCTTCACTAAGTTTAGTTATTTCTTGTTCAAATATGAAAACATTTCAATCTCTCATTTCTTTTCTCAGAGTGCAGACTTGGCCACATCCCATACATTTTTATGTGGATTGTTGTTTCTATCATATTTTGTAAAAAAAATCTAATTTCAGTTTCGATTTCTTCTTTGACTGAAGCAATTTCAAAAAGTGATTTTTAGTTTCTGGCAGGTTGGAATTTTTTATTTGTTTTTTAAATTTTGGTTTATCCTTTCATTATAAGGTCAGAGAATGTCATCTGTATAGTTTCTCCATTTTGATATTTATTAAAGTTTTCCTTTGGCCACATGTGTATGGTGGATCTTTACAAACAGCCACAAACATTTGAAAAAAATTGTGTGTTCTCTTAGGGATACAGAATTGAATATGTATCTATGTGTCATACATTTCACAAATATTTATTGGTAGACTGGTGAGCATTACGCTGGGCATTGAAGAAAATGAGCAAGACAGACGTTGAGCCCCCCACCCCAGCAGCTGCCAACTGGGCTAAAATACCAGTGGGAGTGGGGGATGGGTGGTTAAACAGGTCATTATAAATACTGACATACATTTTGTGACGAGGCAGGTAGAGTGACCCATAGATGCCGGGAGGCATCCTGGGAGGTTTTCTGCAGGAAGAAATATCTAAGCTTAATGTCTCGAATCTGTTTTCTTCCTAGATTTTAGCACTATGTTATTTAATACATGAAGATTCTTGACTACTGTATCATCATTGTGGTTGCTGGCTTTTATATATATAAATACAAAATAAACTCTTTGTCACACTTTATGTCTTGAATTCTATCGCTTAATCTTTCCAAGAGTCCTTTTTTGAAGTTGTTTCTTTGGGTTTGCGGTATGTACGCACACACACACACACACACAATATACATCTCTGTGTGTGTCTCTTTGCATAGCTCTTGTGCGTACCTCTTTGTATTTTGCCTGGGGGATGGTGTGATTTGATTTTAGGTGTGTCTCTCATAAGCAGCATATAAGCAGATGTTCTTTTGAATGCCACTGAAATGACCTTCAATGCCCTTTGTTCTCATTATAGGCAAAATGAGAGCTTGGGCCACTTAGGTGAATAGTTAAAGTAAATAATTAATTGTCTAAAAGCCACTGCGTCACTTGCCATGCACCAGTTGCTGTTTTAACCACTTCACATAAATCAGTTGATTCCAGAAGCAACACTCTGAGTTAGGAATTTTTAATGCTCATTTGCAGGTGAAGAGACCAGAACTCAGAGGAGCCGGCGGCTGGTCCTGGCTCTCAGCTGTGGTACCTTGGGGATTCCATCCAGGCTCCAGAGAGCAGGCGTGTAAACCCACCCCACACTCCCTCTCCATTCCCGCTTACTGGTCAGGAAACTGAGGCCAGAGCACTCTGGAAGTGGGAGCAACAAGGTGGGGTGGGGGCAGCAGTGTCCGTTTTCCCAGGACTGACAGGGTTCCTGATGTCGGGGGAGGGACTTCCAGTGCTAAGGCTTGGTCCTCCCCGAGTACAGACTCCACCTCCTACTCCATGCTGACCCCCGGCCTCTGCGTCCTCTGCTGTTGCCCCACGGAGTCCTGGAAAGACATAGCCACGTGGAGGACAAGGTAATCTGGGGGAACTGTCTGGAATTTAGGGGACATGCTTTGATTTATAGCAAACGGAGGGACTAGTCAGTTCATGGCTTCTTTTATGAGTCCCACCCGCCCTGTCCCCCATACAAAGAAGTCCTGTGAGCAGCGGAGGACAATAGGGCCCTTCAGGGCAGGAGAAAGGGCCCTTTTATGCCTGCCCAGGACCTCTGTCCTTTGAGGGACCCTCCTTGTCCTGGGGGTTGGGGACTGTGGGAGGATCAGAGCTGGGATGATGACAGGGTTGGGTGGCTATCAGGACAGCCTGTGGCCAAAACTGGGGGTGTGAGTGTCTCTGCAGGGACTGAAGTTGGGGGCCCATCACAGGCCTGGGGGTTGTTCGGAGGCCGCCTGAGGAGGCCCAGTTCCCAGTGTGAGCTGGCCAGGCAGTGCCCACCTGAAGGCAGGTTATGGGGTCAGGAAGGGGTGGCACCTTGTCCCAAATGACCTTGCCTACTTGCTCAGATGGAACCTTCTCTGTAGGGCTTTTCAACTTCCTTCCAGAGAGAGCCCCCCTGCCTTCTGTAGCCCCCACATAGCCTGGGGGGGCAGTTACCCCACCCAAAGGAGAGCTACGGGTGCTTAATAGTGTTTGTCTATCAGACTGGATGCAGAAAAATGGCCTGTCCGCACCCTGCCCCCAACCCTCCCTCCTTTCCTTGACTAGATGGAACTCTGTAATTACTACTAGTTACACACAGGACTAGCTGGCTGTGATTGGATGTCACCCATGATGGCTTGTCCCATGGAGGGTCTCTCTGTTACCTTCTGAGGAGGGGGAGGAGGGAGTGGAAAGAGGCCACTCAGCTGTTGGGGCCTGTCCCCTGAGGCCCTCGGGGGACAGCCCCCAACAGCCCCAGCCCAGGAAGAGGGTGTCAGATGTCCTGATGGAGAGGGGTAAGGGGCGTTCCCTCCGCACCTGGCAGAACCACCGCAGACACCTGCTGAGTTAGGGTCCCGGCTCTAGGGTCTCTGTCATCCTCCTCACCCCTTTCTTGGGCAGCTCCTTCTCCTCGGACCCCTGCACCTCCTCACAGATTGCAAACCCCAGTGTCTTATGTCTGGGACGTTTCACTGCCTGGGCTGCTGTGGAAAGTCAAAGCGCCTTTTAATCTGGAATTCTCGCTGCTGGTGGCAGAGGTCATGTCTCATGGGAGGGGGTGAAGGTTGGGGGCAAGGTGGGGGCCTCATCGTGAACCTTGGGGCCCCCTCAGTCTGGTGTTGACCTTGCTGCCCTCTGTCCTGACAAGGGTACCTCCCATATGCTCCTCCCCCCTTCTGAATTCCGGGGCTTCCTTTTCCTCCATTTGGGGGGTGGGCTAGGGAGGGAGGAGGGAGAGGCCTCAGGGATACAAGGTGGGGTGCAGAGCGGCTCCAGGGGACTCCAGCCCAGCTTGGGTCAGGAAGGCTTCCTGGAGGGCTGGCAGTAGCTAAGCTCGGAGCTGTAGCAGTGACAGGAAGCAGAGGTGCCCTGTGCAGCTGGGAGGGGGTGTTGCGAATTGAGGGAAGAACAATGAGTGGTGCACCTCCCCACGAGCCTGTCTACTCCACAGCAGAGTGTGTCCCGGGTCTGGGGCTTCTCCCCACCTCCATGGGGCTACTGTGGTCCAGGCCCCCAGCTGGGATCCCTGCTGCTCTTCCAATCCCTCCGGGCCTGTCCTACACCACAACCAGACTGACTGTGAAAAGAAAAATCAGATCACATCATGTCCCTGCCCAAAGCCTTCTGAACCTCCCCACTGCAGGTGTTCACACTCCCGACCTCTCCTGCAAGGCCAGTGGCCCACTACTGCCTCCCTTCCCATTCACTCTGCTCTTGCCACTGGCGAAGCACTAAGCTTGCTCGCACCTCAGGGCCTTTGCACATGCTGTTCTCTTTGCTTGGCCCAGATGCCCCTATGCTCCACTCTCTCACCTCATTCAGGAGGGGGAGAGGACACCCCAACCCATGTCCATATTCCCACCTCCCCATGTCCCACCCCTCCCTGCTTTCTTCCTCTCCTGCTTTCTTCCTGATATTCATCCTTGTCTTGATTATATTATATATTTGCCTGCTACTTATTTAGTATATCCCTTCTGCACAGATCATAAGCTCCTGCTCACCACTCAGTACTTAGCATGTAGTTGTTGCCTAGTAAAACATCTGTTGAATGAATGACTGGTGGGAAAACTGAATCTGTATGATATAAATGTACGAGGCAGGGTCGGATCATACAGGGCAGTGGTCTTCAGCCCTGGCTGTACGTGGAATGCTTTCCAAAGACACCTGCTGCTTTGTCTTCAGGCTGAGGGCAACAGGACAGGGAATACTGTAGGATTTGGGGTTTTCAGAGATCACCTTGGTTACAGCTCCGAGAGCACTGTGAGAGCAGGAGGAGTGGACGCAGGGAGCCCACTCAGGCTCAGACTGTGGAGGTTGGGGAGATGTATGGGGGCGCCATGCTCATTTCTATATTCCCAGGGCTGAGCATGGTTCCTGGTACAGAGCAGGGGACCAACAAGTATTTCCTGAGTGAATGATGCCTCGCTGAGGAAACAGTCCCACATTCTTCCCACCCATCAGCGCCTATACCCACTTCTCAAAATGTGGTCCTCAGACCAGCAGCATTAGCCTCACCTGGGAGCATGTTAGAAATGCAAACTCTTGGCTGTATACCTGACCTACTCAATCAGAAGCTTTGGGTCATGGGTCTGGGTAAGACAAACCATGTTTTAGCAAGCCCTCTGGGTGATGCATGGTCAAGTTTGAGAGCCCCTGCCGGAGAGTGATCACGTGGGTGCATTTCACATTGGGACGTACATTTCAAGACCTTGTACAAAGAACAATTTCCAGCAAAGCCTGTTGTGGGTGATGCTACCAAAAGACAACACTGCCTTTCCTTTACCTGATCCTAAGATCTTAGAGTGCTATGGTAAATGGCCATAAACTGGACTCAGCCCATCTTTGGGTCTTTATTAAGCTCTTATTGCATCCTCAGGAAAGTGCCAGCCACTCTGGGGAGGGTTTATAAGACGGACGCAGTTGGTGCCCTCATTCTGCCCCCTCATCTGGTTGAGGACTGTATTCCTTTCCTTGGGCTGGTGTAACAAAGTCCCATGAGCCGGTGGCTTAAGCAGCAGAAATGTATTCTCTTACATTTCCTGAGGCCAGAAGTCCGAGATCAGATGTTGGAGGGGTTGGTTCCTTCTGGAAGCTCGGAGGGAGAACCCGTTCTGTGCCCCTCTCCTGGCTGCTGGTGGCTTCCGTCTCCACTTTGTTTCTGTCCTCACACGGACTTCCTCTCTTTGTCCTCCTGTCTCAGATCTCCCTTTCCTCATGAGGCACAGATCGCCAGCTTTAGGGCCTACCCGAAATCCAGGATGATCTCATCTCAAGATCCTTAACTTGATTACATCTCTAAGGACCCTATTTCCAAATAAGGTTCCAGGGGTTAGGACCAAACCCTTGGAACAACATTGGGACAGGCCAGGTAGCCCGGGGCTAGGGCTGGCTTCCCTCCATCCAGAGAAGAGAGGACAATGGGAGTTCTTCCCTGTACCCAGAGTTCTCCACCGCCGACAGTGAGTTTCCCACCCCTCGAAGCTGGGGGACCGCTTGCTGCATGTGTGCTGAGACATTCAGCCCCAGGCTCCTCCAACTTGGCCAATGCTCAGAATCATGGAACAGCTGGGCCCAAGCCCAGAGGTTGATCAATCTGTCTAGGGTGCAGCCTGGGGGTCGATACTTCTAGGAAGCTTCCCAGCCGGGTTTGGACTAATGCCTTCAGCAGAAAAGGATGGTTCTATTAGATTAGGGTTGCCAGAAAAAATACAGGATGCCCACTTGGTGTTTGCATCCCAGGTCAACAATGAACAGTTTTTTAGTGTAAATATGTCCCAGTATTATATAGGACATACTTATACTAAACAAATTATTAATCATTTATTTGAAATTCAAATGTAACTGGCATATTGTTTTTTTGTTTGTTTGTTTGTTTTTTACTAAACCTTGCTATCCTATACTAGACGATTTTTTCTTTTTTGGATTTTTTCCAATTTGAAGAGTCACAGAAGTGTCAAAGATTTATCGGACACTTTCTATGTTCCCAGCGATGCTCTAGGCACCAGGAAAGCAGGAGGGAAGAACCTCTGCCCTCAAAGACCCTATATATTCTGTTTGGGGGTAGGGAGTGGGCGTGAAGCTACAAAATCAGATAAATATACAAGGGCAACTGCTGCTGGCAAAGGTGGCCATAAAGAAAAGAAGACTGTGACTGATGGCAGGGGGGGTGATGAGGGTGGGAGTGAGCCAGAGTGGGTGGGCAGGGAGGGTGGCTCTGGAGGCAGCTCTGGGCTGAGACCCAGAGGAGGGGGAGCAGCCAGTCCTGAAAAGATGGTCCAGGCAGGAGGAACAGCAAGTATGAAGGCCAGGAGGTGGGAGGGAGCCCAGCATGTCCCAGAAGGAGAAAGGAGGCCAGCAAGGTGGAGCAGAGTGAGCAAAGATGATGGGGATGGAGGAGCCAGGTTACCTGGGCTCCTGGGTCTTGAGAAAGAACAAGCCCAGACAGGCACCTGTATTTTCTGTGCAGTGGAAACCATTGGAGGGCTTTGGCAAGGGAGTGACAAGATCGGATGTAGGTTATAGAGAGATCAGTGTGGCTGTCGCTGGGAAGCGGGTGGGAGGTGAACAGAGCAGAAGTGTTGCATCTTCCTTCAGCTGAGCATGTCTGGTGAGCCGGGCTAGCGCGGGAGTGGTAGAGCACCAGAGAAGTGGGAAGTTTTGATGGATGCTTTTGGGGTAGAGCAGGCAGGACTTGAATTGGATGCAGGGGATGAGGGAAAGTGGCTCAGGAGTGAGTCCTGGGTGATGGTGCTGGTGCCAGTTACTGTGATGGAGGATGGGGAGGAGCAGGTTTGGGATGGGAGCATGGGCTCAGGAATTCTGTAGCTCCAGCAAAGGACAGCCCAGGGGAGGAAGGAGGACCAGGGTAGGTTTTTGTGAAGTTTGGGAGTGCCCTCTGCACGTGTGCTGACTAGGGGGGATGGGGGGGATTTGGCTGCTCTTCGGGCATGCCAACCTTCTCTACCCTGAAGCATGACCACAGAAAAACTACTTCAACATGTCACTCCCCTGGCTCTAGGAATTTTGCAGCTCATGCGGTTGGCCGACCACCATGAGTTTTTAATAATAATAAACATGAACCTTGAGCGGAAGATGGGGAGCCCATCTGAAGGGGTGGACAGGAATTCAAGAACCCACAGTTTTCCAGAATTCTTTTCTGGGGCCACTGAGCCTGCTGTGTGTTTTCAATCATGAATCTTGGCAAGGACAGACTGAAAGCATCTTATTGAATTGCTCTGATATCTTCCTTCAGGCTGGTCCAATGCGGGACATGGGAAGGCAGAGAAATACCTATGATAGTGGGTTCCCTCTTGAAAAAAATTCTCGTCTTGGTGGTCAATCCACTGTCTGCGCAAACAGAGGAGTCCATCCGTCCAATCTGGCTTGGAACTGGCCACAGGAGGGACAAGCCATTCTCAGAAAAGTCCCTGAGATGAGAGCTGGACCTTGAGGTTCACGCAAAGCAAATCCTAAAGAATGCATTCAGCTGTAGGTTACAGCAGATCCACCCACCCTGGGTTCTTTATAAGCAAGTCCATGGGTAGGAGAGCTATTGGTTCTGGGCTGAGCCTTCAACTATGTCCTCAGGGATCCAGCCTTTTCTATCTTTCTGTTCACCATTCTTGGGATATTGACTCATTTTTCTCATGTGCCTCATGGTCACAAGATGGTGGCCATAGCTCCAGGTGCTAGTTCAAGGCAAGAAGAAGTGGGGAGGGTTGCATTAGTCACGTGACTCCTTTAACAAAAAAAGAAGTTTTCCCAGAAAACTCACCATCAGATTTTTACTTGGAACCAAATCACAAGACCACTCCTACATGCAAGGGAGGCTAAAAGAGTAGGAAGCCAGATTTCTGAATTGGCTTGGATGTTTCAAGTCCCATTGCTGGCCGTTGATGCTCAAATCCCACTTGGGATCTGTTCACAAAGAAGAAAGGGACTTGATCTCTTGATCTCTTGACAGAGATCTGGGAGTATCTCCTATGTGGTGCTGTCCTCAACATTGACCTGCCTCCGTCCCTTGTAGAATGGAGTCTATTGCACATAAATCCGGATCAGTCAGTTAGGAAGGATTCAGACCCAGCTCCTACACTGAGCACTGTGGACACACAAGTGAAATAGGAGCGATGCTTATTAAGTGTTTACTGTATGCTTACAACTGGACAGTAAAGCACAATTTTAATATCTATCTCAAGAACCCTATGAGGTGGGTCTTTTTCTTGTTTTCATTATGCAAATGAGGAAACTCACGCTTTTCAGAATAACTTGCCCAAAGTCAGATAAGTCACAAGAGGCAGAGTGAGGATGCAAAGCGTTTGCTTCTTGAATCTGGGCTCTGCACAACTCAGCACTGGTCTCTCCTCCCAGGGAAATCTGGTGCACTCGGTGTTCTCACATCTGAGAGGAGAGCACAGAGCACAGGACACTGGGACTTGGGGCCAGTAAAACTATCACTAGCTTTCTGTGCCAGACAGCAGGCTTCACAGTCTGTGATCACGGGACTTTTGTGGGGTGTCTGTCTCCCCCATTAACATGTGCTCATGGACACAGGGAATATGTCTGCCCCATTCATTGTTGTATGTGCTGAAAATCAGTAGAACGCTCAAAAATGAGCCACAGACCTGAAGTCACTGCAGCAGATGCTGCAAAATGCAGATGTTGGTTTGCAATTGAGCTGCATCAGACACAGGCAACTCTAAGTGTGAGCTCTGGGGTGAAAAAGAGCAAGGATTTTTTAAAAAATTTAACAAAGTGTAATGATTCTCCGGAGCAACATTGGGCTGGCCAGCTAGGAATAAAATCAGAGAGTAAGTAAATAATGGCGCTTTGGATCTGGTCGCCTGGCTGGAGTTCTGGGCTCAGACCACGAGGGGGCAGCACTCGAGAGATGATGCTCCCAGGTATGTGCTGCCTTCTCCCCTAGGGATTTTGCAGTCAGACTCTTTGATTTGGCTGGTTTCTCTTCTGTCCAAGAACAAGCAAGCACCAGAATTCTTAGAATTAATTTTTACAGCAGTTAAAGGCCAGAGAGGAGAGTTGGGGTGCAGCTAGAAGTAGTCCAGGAAGGCTGCCTGGTGGAGGTGCATCTTGGTCTGGATGGGTCAAGGTTACTTGTACCAACTTCAACAATTCAATTCACCAGTGTGGTGAGATCCTGTCCTAGGTGCAGTGGGCATGACAGCAACATCAGATGGGACCTCTTGGGGTAGGGGACCCCTTGGTTGGGACCCAAGGGGATGCTCACATAGCTATAATGTAAGACAGAAGTCGACAAAGGCAACAAAGAAAAGATAAAAAGTTCAGATTTATCTTGACTGATGGGATGTGGAGAAGTATCTCAGAAAAGGAGACATTGCAGCTGGACCCTGAGGAGCGGGTATCATTAATCAGGATGGCTCATGGGGTCTCACCCTGAGCTTTTTCCACCTGAATTGAGAAGTGACACAAAGAAAGCACTTACCACGTGGTGTGTGTGTGTGTGTGTGTGTGTGTGTGCGCGCACCCAGCTGTGTGGTTAAGAATGCAAACTTCAGTATTGGGCAAATCTGACTTCAAGTCTCAGCTTGGCTTTTACTAAGCTGGGTCACCCTGAAACTATTTAACCTTTTTGCATTTACATTTTCTCACTTACAACATGGGTCATAATATTTGTATTTACCTCATAGGTTGTTCTGTAGGTAAATCACATAAACAGGGAAAAAGATTGTCAATATCTTGGGACCAAAATTCCAAATAACTTACGACCTAGGAAGAGAGAGATATAAAGGCATGTATTCATTCATTTAACAGATATTTATAAAGCACCTACTATGTACCAGGCACTATGCCAGGCCCTTGAGATATAACAGACTGGAAAAAGATAAATATTCTTGTCCTCATGGAACTAGTGCAGAAGAATAATAGACGAAATAACCCAATTATAGCAGGTCAGGTGGCCTTAAGTTTTATGGAGGAGATATGTCAGGGAGGAAGGTAGGAAATACCAGTTTGGAGGGAGGGGTGGTTTTGTAAGTAGTTTGCTCAAGGACGTGGCCTGAGGGCTTGCCTTGGGGGAAGTGGTGGTAAAAAGTAAATATTTAAAAAATTTTGATACTGACAGAGAAATATAGGTTTAAATATGTTTGGTAAAACCTTTAAAGGCAAACAATAATCAGATTTCCAAAGTCTAAGAGAAAGATAGGGGGAACAAGGAAAACTTAATTCAGTAAAAATAAAGGAAAGAAAACACAGAGTAAGCATAAAATGAAATTTGATGGCAAATGTATGTTACCAAACAGGTGGATTTCTAGAGACTCTCAGATTTGATTTAAAAAACAAAGCCAAACTGTTACCAAGAGATGTACAATAGAATGACCCAGAGAGGTTAACGATAAAGAGATGAGTGACGATCAACTAGGCATCGCAAAGAGAAAAGCAAGTCGGGATGGAAATGCTAAGATTGGGTTGGGTAGAACTGAAGGCCAAAGGCAGTAAACAGGAAAAAGAAAAATATTTTGTATTGATAAAATCTGTAGTCCACCAGGGAGATATACAGGCATGAATCTTAACCCACCAAACGTTTCACTGAGTGCAGACGCTAATACAAGATCTTGACAGAGCCAGGATCATGGTAATAACAGGCAGTCCCCTTTCAGAATTCTGTAGATCATGTGGGCCAAAATGCAGATAAAGAATTTCAGCAACACAATTAACAAGTTTGATTAATTAATTATGAATACAACTTTGTCCAAAGGAACAACCCCATTCTTCTCTGCTCATTGAGCATTCTCAACGTTAAGTAATGGCCTTGGCTTACTGGTAGATTCTTAGCAGCAATGAGCAGAAACCTGGACTCACACAGGGTTAAACCAGGAGGAAAAGTGTGAGCCCACATGCAGGAGGTCTGGGAAGGGTGAGCACCGGGGTGACTGGGGTCTTCTGCCTCTGCACTCTGCTGTCCTTGATAATGCCTCCATCCTAAGGCTATGGAGAGGATTAACAACAGAGGCAGAAGCTCCTTTGTTCCCATCCACTGGGAAAGAGAGAGGAATTTCTCTTCCATCCATGGAATAAAAGTCCTTCTCTTTGGTCAGATTTGGACTAACTGATGTCACATACCTGCCCTCGAATCTAAAAAATTTTGCCAAGAGAATGCACAGATTGGCTTAACCCTGGAACCTTGGGCAAGATGGATGGAATCATGGTTGGCCAAGATCACTCATGACCCACCCCTAGAGCTGCGTGGAGTCAGCTTCCCTATGGGCTGCCTGGGGACAGGGGATCCTGGGGCAAAATTAGGCTTGGGGTGGGAGGGAGGAAGGGGAGAAGAGAGCTTTTAAGAGGAATCTGTGGAGACCATCACTCTGGCCAAGAAGAAAATGTTAACAAATTCCAGAAAGGAGATAACTTACAGGCCACTTCCTCTGCCAATAATGTTTTATAGTATTTGTAAGAAAACTAGATTCTGCCCCCCCTTAAAAATGAAAGTATATACTACATACCATAAAGGGCACAAACATTAAATGTACACCTCAATGAATTTTTGCACATGTGAGACCACCTGGAACCTCCTAAAGATTCCCCAATGTTCCCTCCCTGGAGGCAGCTACAGTTCTAACCCATAGCCACAGATTAGTTTTTCTGTTCTCGAATCTTACACAAATGCAATGATGTAGCGTGTCTGGCTTCTTTTGTTCCACAGGATGTGGGTAACATTCATACATACTGTAGTGTATATCGGTCTCGTGATTTAATTCTACATAGTATTCCTTTGTATGAATTTATTACAACTTAGTGAAATTTTCTTTAGTTGATAGATAATTTCACTGGGAAATTTTAAACCATACTCCTCTAAATAATTTTTAGATCAAGGAGGAAATAAATCCTTAAATATTATCTCTTTTAAATATTCTTATATTGTAACAACAACTTGGATGTAGCCAAAGCTATATTCAGAGGAAAATCGATAGCCTAAAATATTTTTATTATTAAAAAAAAAAAATGAGTGGATATGAATGAACCGACAATTCAACCAAATAATATAGGAAGGAAACAACATAAATAAACCAGGAAACAGAAGGTTCTTAGAGATTAAAGCAGAAATTAATTAAGAAAAATAGTAAAGTTGATAAATAGTTGGTTATTTCAAAAAGACTAATAAAATAGAGGGGCGCCTGGGTAGCTCAGTCATTAAGTCTGCCTTCAGCTCAGGTCATGATCCCAGGGTCCTAGGATCGAGCCCCGCATTGGGCTCTCCCCTCAGTGGGAGGCCTGCTACTCCCTCTCCCACTCCCCCTGCTTGTGTTCCCTCTCTTGCGGTCTCTCTGTCAAATAAATAAAATCTTTAAAAAAAAAACAAAACAAAAAGACTAATAAAATAGACACCACCTCATAAACTTGTGTTATAAAAAGAGTAAGACAAATATTTGCACCATAAATAAAGAGAAAGGATATATGATCCCAGATATAAACAAGATTTTAAATATTATAAGCCAATATTTCAAAATTTAGTGAAATATTAAATCACTTTCTTAAATAGTATATAAGTATATAAAATTGACACAAAAAGACTTAAAAAAAATCCCTACACAGAACAACCATATGAGAAATTCAAAAGCATGTCAAAGATCTATCATAAAAAATACTTTAAGTGAATTTGATTTTATATGGGTTCAAGCTAATCTTCAAAGAAGTGATAATTCCATTTAAACTTCATCAGACCGTTGAAAAAGAGCAAAATCTTCTTAATTAATTTTGTGAGGCTGGCAAACTCTGCACACCCCACTTTGATAAATTGGCTCACAAACAGAGCCACACAGGGCAAGGGAGGACCACTTGGCACTGGGTTCTGGCCCAGGTATCACCACTTGGAAATATGGGCTCTGATTGGCAGCATCTCGTTTTTCAAAGAAGGCCAACAATCGAATGTTTGTGTTTAATTTTCCAATTTTTCCGTGTTGGCAACAAATGCATTTTTTTTAACACCCAATATGGACTAAATCAAATCTGCTGACTGGCTTTGTATACCCTTTTGCAACCTTTATTCAAATGGCCTTGGACCCACGATTTGAAGCAGGGAGCCCAAGGAGGCTGCTCCTTACTGTCCCCTTCAGTTTCTCTGAAAAGAAACCCTAATTCTGCACTGTTTAGTAGGGATATAATGTGAGCCACATGTATAATTTTATATTTTCTAGCAAAAAAAGAAATGAGAAACGCACTAAAAAATAGAAACAGATGAAATTAATTTTTAAAATATGTTTTATGTATATCCAAAATGTATCATTTCAGCATGTAAAAACAGAAAAATTATTGGTGAGATATTTTGCCTTCTTTTTGTTTTGTTTTAATTCTTGACAATCCAGTGTATGTATTTTATACTTACAGGATATTTCAATTTAGCCACTAAGTTTTTGTCAAAAATAGTTGATCTGTATTTAGATTTTATAAAGTTTACAGTTGAAAAAACTAGACTCCTATATCTAAATTATTCCAAACACGCCAAAAAGCTTTCCAATAACTAAATTGTATATAAAAGTCACTTTCCTTTAATATTTGCATCTCCATTTATAAAACTGGACCATCTTTTTAAAAAGCGATTTGACTTTGAAGCAAAAGCATATGAGTTTTAAAACTGTTGGAGGTAAGTAAATTTACTAACTTTTGTGCTAACTCAATGTTATCAACGCTGAAGGCAATAAAAGCATCCCTTCAATGGAAAAGCAACTTTAAATTTATCATTATCAACAAAGAGCTCTTCAAATTTTTCTTATAGTTTTTTGCAGCCAATTTACGTAATGCTGTCAATTGCGATTAAAATCTTCTGTGTATTGATTCATGTTGGAGAAGTGTGAGAGTCACTGTTATTGATTTGGATTATGAAAGGTTTAAATCTCAGCATAAATTCTCGTACCTGTCTAGCGAGGTCACCAATAACCTTTTCTTTTTTTGGAGCTTATAGTTTAGCTCTTTCTCATGTTGTGTGATAACAATGAGAAAACTTTAAATCAAACCACCATTTTGTTTGTTTGTTTGTTTTTGGTCTTCGATTGTTGAATATTTGGCAAGTATATCTTTTGTTTCAAAGAAATCTTGAATTGGAATTAACACTACAGCAAATCTTTGTAAAACTCATGACTCGACAAATAAGCAAAGAACACAAGATCATTAAATTTATTGTCTTCTTCTTTCTGAGTTCTATAAACTGATGATGATTCATAGAATTTGCACATAAATACTAAATGACTTTAACTCTTGAATCCATGACACTTTTCAGAGTCTTCTCCAGAAAACGGAATGCAAATATTTTATGTGTATCACAGAGTGGAACAGAACATGAAAGGAAACATCAGTCTCAGGTTTTAAAATTTCAGTAAATCTGAATTTTTGATCTAACAAAGCTGAAGCATCATCTGTCGTCATAGAAACCAATTTTGTTATTTCTAGCTGAAATTCGTTTTTGACAGATGTAGAAAATGCAAAAGTATCTATGCCAAGAGTTCCATGTTTTTAAAACTAAGATAATTTTTTAGAGCAATTTTAAGTTCACATTTATACCCCTTACCCCCCTCCTCCCCCAGCCTTCTCCATTAGCAATATCCCCCACTAGAAGGGCACTTTTGTTACAATTGGTGAACCTATACTGACACATCAAAATCACCCACAGTCTGTAATTTACGTTACGGTTCATTCTTGGTGCTGTACATTCTATGGATTCTACGGGTTTGTCTATGGGTATGACATGTGTCCATCCTTATGGTATGCCTTGGAAATCCTCTGTGTTCTGCTTTCATCCCTCACCGCAAATGCCCCCCAATCCCAGACACATATTAATCTTTTAACTATCTCCATAGTTTTGCCTTTTTCAGAAAGTCATATAGTTAGAATCATACAGAATGTAGCCTTTTCAGATTGGCTTCTTTCACTTAGTAATATGCATTTACTAGTCCTCCACATCTTTTCTTGGCTTGATAGCTCATTTCCTTTTAGACCTGAGTAATATTCCATTGTCTGGATGGACCACAGCTTGTTTATCCACTCACCTACTGAAGGACATCTTGGTTGCTTCCAAATTTTGCCAATGATGAATAAAGCTGCTATAAATATCCATGTGTAGGTTTTTGTGTAGATTTAAGTTTTCTAATCTTTTGGGTAAATAGAAGGAGTATGAGTGCTGGTTTGTATGGTAAAGTACATTTAGATTTGTAAGAAATCCATCAGACTGTCTTCCCGAGTGGCTGCGCCATTTTGCATTCCCGGCGGCATGAATGAACTCTTGCTGCTCCACATCCTCGCCAGGGTCTGGTGTCGTCAACGCTCTGGATTTTGGCCCTTCTCGGAGCTTATCTTTGCTCCATAGTATTGCTTTTGATATTTTGTCAAAGGTCAGTTGACTAGAGTTATGGGGGTGAATTTCTGGGATCTCTGTTTTGTTCCATTGATCTGTTTGTCTATTACTTCATCTATATCACAGTGTCTTAATTATTGTAGCTTTTTAGTAAGTCTTGGAATCAGGTAGTATCAGTCTTCCAACTTTGTTCTTCCAGATTGTGTTGGCTGTTCTGGGTCTTTTTCCTCTCCATATGCACTTTAGAGTCAGTTTGTCAATACCCACAAAATGACTTGCTGGGATTTTGATTGGGATTGCATCAGTAGGTCAAATTTGGAAGAACTCACATCTTGACAATATTGAGTCTTCCTAACCATCCACACAGAGCACTCTCCATTTATTTAGATCTTCTTTGATTTTCTTCATCAGAGTTCGGTGGTTTTCCTCATCTAGATCTTGAACATATTTGGTGAAATTTCTACCTAAGTGTTTCATTTTGGGGGGTACTAATGTAAATGGTATTGTGTTTTTAATTTCAAATTCCACTTGTTCATTGCTGGTGTATAAGAAAGGGATTGAGTGTTGCATATTAACCTGTATCCAGAAAACCTGCTATAATTGCTATTAGTACCAGTTTTTTTTTTATCGGCTCTTTCAGAGTTTCTGCATAGACAATCATGTCATCTCTGAACAAAGACAGTGTTATTTTTTTCCTTCCCAATCCCTATACCTTTTGTTTCCTCTTCTTGTCCTTATTGCATTAGCTGAGGCTTCCAATCTTTGATAATTTTAGAAAGGTTTTGAATTCTATAGTCAACTGCTTGCTGGTTTAATTGAAGATCTTATCCTTTTGGCAACGTATCTTTTTTAATGTTTTCCCCATATTCTAACAATTTTTTTAACTGACACCATAATTTAAAAAAATCATTTCTCCATCTAAAAATGGTTTCCTTTTTCTGTGCAAGTATTTGGGTCATTTTATAGCTGGCCAGAGTTGCAAGCTCAGATCCTGTTAAAGTTCATTAAATGTTTTTTATTTAGAAATTTTATTTCTTTCTGATTCTAGTTGGTTTTTGTTGATTCTTTTTGACGGTTGGGAGGAAATTTCTTTTCAAATCCTTTATGTGTTTGCTAAAAGTGTCTGTTACTATTGTCCATTTTATTATCTTTTACCCAACAAACAAAAAACTTTTTCCCTTGCTAAATCAAATTGCAATTACCATTCATCCCAAAATTTGTGACATCTCACATTGTCTTTATGGTTTCCATGTCTACTTGATTCTGCATCAGTAGGGATTCCTCCATTTTAAACCTAAAAATCTGTTCATGCTTATTTTTTAACTAGAAAAATAACTATTATATTAAAATTAAAATAATAAGAATTTCCATTTAAGTACATACATATCATGGTAATTTGTGCTCTCTGCATAAAATATTTAGATAAAAATATTACAGTGTTACATTTGTGTGTAGAAAAATAATCATCCCCACTGAATCCATGCATTGATACCACCTAGGTGCATGATGTGTTTATGTACAATATTCGAAATCGTGCACTTGCCCAACACCTGCACGATGCTCCAATAGCATCCGATGGGATGGAAAGGTTAATGCGAACTGTACTGTGGTAGTCGGAATAGGGTGCCCCAAAGATATCCGTATCTTAGTCCCCGGAGCCTGTGCATATGTCACCTTACATGGCAAAAGGGAAGTAAGGTAACAGACGCAATGAAGGTTGCTGATCAGCTGACCTTGAAATGAGGAGCCGGTCAGTTCTGGATTATCAGGGTGGGCCCAATGAAGTGAAAATTTTCCCTAAAAGGAAAGAACCATTTGTGACCAGACGGAGCCAGGACCATGGAAACAGAGTCAGAAGGATCCAACACAGAGGGAGATGGAACCAAGAATGTGGGTGGCCTCTGGAAGTTGGAAAAGCAAGCAAAGGGATCCTCCTCTAGACCTTCAGGAAGGAATACAGCCCTGCGGACATCCTGATGGTAGCCTGCTAAGACCCACGTCAGACTTCTGCTCTCCAGAACTTCGAGAGCAAACATCAGTATTATTTTTAAGCTACAAAATTTCTGGTGATTTATCATGGCAGCAGTAGGAAACGAATACGGTAGTTCCACGAAACAACAAAGTCTTACAGAAACATATTTTACTGTTCACTTTTCACATTCGAGTTTATTAAAATTAAATAAAATAGAAAAATTCAGTTCTCCAGTTGCACCTTCCACTTTGCAAGTGCTCAAAGACCAGGTGTCCCTAGTCGCTGCCGAACTGGGCGGTCCAGGTGTCGGTGGTTGGAAGCTCTGAAGGGGGAGGGCGGGGGTGCGTGGGACCCTATTTGCCATCGCCAGTAAACCCTCTGGGGGCAGCTGTGCAAGCTCTGAGAATGTGATTTAAATTTCAAGCTCTGTTTCAGGGTTGTTTTTGGAGACGCCTATATTTTAGAAGGCCTGCTGGCTGGTGAGGGGAGAGCATCTTAATAGAAACTTACATCTTTTGTTCTGGGGACTCAGATCGAAGATACAGCTTGTGGTTGCTGAATAAGCATTTGAGCTCCAGGATTTCCCACGAACTTTTCCAGCGCCTGACTCTGCTCCAAGCAGGATGTTTGGAAAGGCTGGTGAGCCACACTATTTATCTATTGGTTTTGATTTCCATCTCCTCTTGGGGCATAGCTAGCTAGAGAGGAAGCCCATCTCCAGCCCCTACCCAGTGCAAGCACAAGCCGGGGGTGGAGTCTGGGGGGAGGGAGGAAGGGGGTTGAGTTGAAACAGCTGCAGGGCTCATAGAAACCAGGGACTGCCAAAAATGAGCAAAGAGAGGCTTTGGGCAGGGGACGGACGAGCAGGGGAGAGGGAATGAGTCAGGGCCAGCTGGGGGTTTGCTGCTTGCTTCTGCGATCAAAGAAAACACCCAAGGGTCTGCTTAGAGCTTGAGGGGATGGGGGTCATGGCCAGGGAGGGGTGGGGGGCACGGGCTCTTGGGAGTTTGTGGAGGAAACACAACTTCAGCGCTATTTCTGAAGTTCATCCCAGCAAAGACTGCAGTGTCTCAGGGATCTTTTGTCTTCTCTGCCCTCCCCTCCTCTCCCTTCCTTCCTCCCTCCCTTTCCTCCCCTTCTCCCTTCCCTCCCTGCCTCCTGAATGTTCCTTCCTCAAAGCCACCACCCCTCCCTTCAGGTCTCTCAGCTTCTTTCCCTTTCTTTTGCCCTTCTGCATTTGTACTCCCTCTCTTTCTCTTCTCTGTGACCCCAGGCTTTGCCTCCTGGCAAAATGGCTAAACCAGGAGTGAGGGTCCCACTCACATCTACTTTTTACTTAAAATTTAATGACTTGACCTTTTTCACCATGAAGCAACATGTTTAGTGAAAGCATCTGAAAAAAAAAAAAAAAAAAACAACATAAAAGGAAAATAGACACCACCTGTAATTGATCTAATTAGAGGAAAACACTATCAAAATCATGGTATATTTCTTTGACACCTTTGTCGTGTGTGTGTGTGTGTGTGTGTGTGTGTGTGAAGTGTGGTTACAAATATGGAGGTCTTTGGGTAGTTTTATAGCCCCTCTTTTTGCATGTGATATTGTATCATAGACATTCTGTCACATTAGTAAGAGTTTTAAAAAAATAAATTGTTGATGGCTGAATAGTTTTCTAGTGTACAGATATGCTATCATTGACCTGTTTATATGGCTTCTAGTGGTTGTTGTTTTTCCCCCCAGAGATTGCTAGTTGCCTACCCAACACCCATCTTTAGTAACAGAACACTGATTTTATTTTGGGTGGCAATGTGCTTATCTAAAAGACTACATTTCCCAACCCCTATTGCAATCAGAGGTGGCCAGTGAGATATAGATAAAAGCTGTTTGTTTGTTCTCTGGGAATGCACATAGAGTCTGTCCTTTTTCCCAACGAGGAATGCAGACGATATCGCTGGCGCACCAGCAGCCATCTTGGATCATAAGATGACCTTGAAGAAAGAAACTACACACTGAGAATAGAGGAATCCAAGGATAGAAAGCACGTGGGTCCCAGAGAACAATGTGTGGTTGCCACAGCAACCCTGGACCATCTAGCTTGGGATTTCTTTTATGTGCAGGAGAAATAAACTTCCATATTGCTTGCTTTCATCTCCTATTAGTAGCTGAGTATAATTCCTACAACAGATTCATTCATTCAATAGTCAAATGCAACAAATATTTACTGAATGTCTTCTCTGTAGCAGTTCCCACTTACATACCAGTGAACAAAACATAGAAAATTCCCTGTCATGTATGGAGCTGACATTCTGCTGGGGAAAGACAGATGATAAAAAGGTAGACAAGTGAAATATTTTGGTGGGTTTGATCATAAGTGCTAAGGAGAAACAATAAAGGAGGGTAAAGGGATGTGTTATGTTTTGGGGGCTTGGGGTGATGTTGAAATTCTGGGTAACTCAGAGAAAGCCTCGCTAAGGTAATTATTCTCTAACCTATGAATTCAAAATGGCATCTTGATAGCACTTTTCACATTTTTTAATGCTTAGAAATTAGTGGCTAGTGGGGTTGCAGAAGAGTTGGTGACTAGACTCTTCATGAGGATTGTCTCTGACATTATAATTAGTTGCGCTTCTTTCTGTTGCAGGTGCAAGAAACTCAACTCAAATAGGCTTAAGGAAACTGGGGAACACTGTGACTCACAAAATTAAAATATCCAAGGGGTGGTCCCAGCATGGCTGAAGCCAGGTGCTCAGAAACGTTGCCAGAAATCTGTCCTCCCCATGTCCTTGTCTTGCTTCCCTATGTGTTGGCGCCATTCTCAGCTCCCCGGGACGCCCACCTCGGGAGGGAAGCTGGCCTCCTGCTGCTGCAGACCAATGACCGGTAGCCTGGGATGGGGGTGGGAAGGGGTCTCTTTCCCAGTCATTGCCACAAATATCCCAGGGCTCACTCTCATTGGCTGGGGTTGAGTCACATGCCCAATCCCGAACCAATGCCAGGGCCCCACCGGAGTCAGACAGGCTGATGGGTGGGGCCTGCGTCCTAGGATCCCTCCCGCAGCTGGTGGAGTGGGCCCGCCCCCCGGGGCTTAGAGCTGGGGGCGCTGTGCAGAGGAACCCCGCAGCTCCCACCAGCAGGGGCGCACCGTGCCGGGCAGGCTCTTCTGCAGCTGCTCAGCCCCGGGGAGTAGTCAGATCCGTTTCTTCTTCAGCTTTCCTTTTGCCTGGTGATTGTTTTCTCCCACTTTACAAATGAACAACCAAATGCCTAAAGACCATAAATTATAAACGAGCCGTTCAAATGAGGCGAGTGATGGCAATGAGTAAAATCTAATTAAGCAGTTTGAGATCTAAGCGATATTGTTATTAAAGTGCCGCGTTAACAGAGCGTCTGATCAGCTTCTAATCTGCTATGTGAGTTAGTTGGAGGTGAGCTCCGTTCTGATTGACATCGAGATCAATCCATTCTGTAGCGAGAGATAAAGTGCAGCCGCACGGAAGGGACGGAATTCTTGATGAGGGTTTGTCCTTGTAAGCAGCCGGCCCGGGCCCCGCGTGTCTGCGCTCCTTCCACAGCGCCGCTCACAGTCCCGGCTGGAGGATTTGGGGTACCACCTTTAAAAAGCACGATTGCCGGCTTTTTAAGATCTCCTGGGATTTCCAGAGCTTGGCTCTGACGTTCACTTTTTCGTAAACTCAAAGTGATTTAGCAAGCGTATCCTGCGTGCCAGACACTGCCATTTGAGGGAGAGAGATGGGCATGGTCTCGGCTCTTGCGGAGCTCACAGTCTGCGCCCATTCTGGTGGTAACGATCTGTCTTCAGGGAAGAAAGAGGAGGCATTTGAGCCATTTATTCCTTCAGCCCCCAGGTCTCTAGAGAGAGGTTCTTGGTAAGGAGGCACCAGGACCCTCCAGGCTGGGGTTTGTGGGGGTGGGGGCACCAGCAGGTGGCTGCAAAGTGTGAGCCAGGGTTGGGGGGGGAAGCTCCAGTCTTGGTGGGGAGGACCCCTTTGTCTGCTTTTGCTTCTCTGGGTTGGGGTGGTTGAATTTGCTTAATTAAATTTTAGCTTGGGTTCGGCGAGTTACCCCCTTTCCTAGCCACAGAGGCTGAGCACGCAGGGGCTGAGCAGGATACTCAAAGCCACTGGGGCAGGAGCTGATGGACCCGGTCAGACCCAGGTCTGTCTCAGTCCAGAGTCCAGGCTTTGGCCTGCGCCTGGGCTGGCTCTCTACCAGGCTGTCCTGAGGAAGGCTGAGAGAATGAGCTCACACTGGCCTGACTTAGCCCTGGTCCCTCCGGTGGGAGTTCGACATCCCCTCCAAAGCCTGTGGGGTACTGTGGCCTTCCCGGAGCTCCACGGGACCCTGGGTAAGCCCCAGCCTTGCAGAGTGTGGTGAAGGAGAGCAGGGGCTTCTCTTTCCTCCCAGGACAGACTCAGGAGGGAGGAGGTAGTAGTTCCTGGAAACGCTGGGAAATTTCTCCATATTTCTCCAGGCTCCATCTCACTGTCTTTTCACTCCACCCTAACCATTTCCCACTCTTTTGGCTTAGGGAGGCTCTTTCCTTCCCGGGAGGCAAAGACATCTCCTCCCTCTTGATCTCTTAACCAAAGAGCTTCATTTGGTAACAAAATTTGGTACTTCTTGGCAGGTCCACCCAGTCTTCCCACCTCTGTCTGTGCTCTCAGGATCATTCCGGTGGGAAATGATCTCTGGAAGTTGCTTACCTCTCAACACATGTTCCATGGTAGAAAGAGCCAGGGCTCTTGATTCTGTGTGGCACGTGTAGGCTGTGTGACCTTGGGCAAGTCACTTACCCTCTCTGGCA
The DNA here is from genome assembly GCF_964656455.1 of Halichoerus grypus. NCBI lineage: Eukaryota > Metazoa > Chordata > Mammalia > Carnivora > Phocidae > Halichoerus > Halichoerus grypus. The sequence goes on along the minus strand of NC_135721.1, from coordinate 134,036,894 downwards.
GTCTGTCTCCCTGTCTGTAAGATAGAGACCCTAGCACCCATCTCACAGAGTGCTCTTAGGTATTAAACAAGCCGGTGGATGACAGCTCATACTGCACAACTAATGTTAGTTACTTTCTTTTAGGGGAAATGAAGATTTTTCACAGGGGCTCACCCATGCATTAACCTCTAAGAGCCCTCGGGGGCATTGACTACATACAACTTTGTCTACCTGTACCTGCTGATTAGAAGAGAGATTCACCCCCATTTTTCTTTTTTTTTTTTTTTTAAAGATTTTATTTATTTGACAGAGAGAGACGCAGCGAGAGAGGGAACACAAGCAGGGGGAGTGGGAGAGGGAGAAGCAGGCTTCCCGCCGAGCAGGGAGCCCGATGTGGGGCTCGATCCCAGGACCCTGGGATCATGATCTGAGCCGAAGGCAGACGCTTAACGACTGAGCCACCCAGGCGCCCCTCACCCCCATTTTTCTATAGGGCTGTTTGTGCTGCGTCTCTCTCCTCTGCTAGAGAAGGAATCCATTTCCCTCTTTGAACAAATCCAGGCCAGAGCCAGTGCAGAGATTGTCTCTCTGGGATAACTTTTGGGGTGTGTTCATTCACTACAGTCTTTGAAACATCTCGTCCCTTCAGGACAGACCGGTTAGAGACTGAAGAGCAGAGAGACCTCTACGGAGCTGCTCTACCAAGTGTGGTCCCTGGACCAGCAGCACCCGGGAGCCGGTTAGAAATAGAGTCTCGGGCCCTGCCCCGCCCCCTGCATCAGCACCTGCGTTGCACGGGACGCCCAGGGCGTTCTGGGCACATCACGGGGTGAGTGGCATGGCACTGACATCATTCCTCTCTCCCTCAGCAGGTGAGCCAGCCGGTGAGGTCGGGCTGACCTCCTCTGATGGGCGTGGGGGCACCTGAGGTTCATCCCGGGTGCAGTCTCTGGCCAAGGGGGCGGGGAGCGAGAAGGGGGAACAGGAGGTTCTCTGGGAGCCCAGCAAGGGTCTGCAGGTGCCTGGGGCTGAGCGAGCTGAGGGTGCCGGCCGAGGGCTGGCGGGGGAGGCTGGGGCTGTCTGCGTGTGGCTGCAGGGCTGACCAGCCCCCACTCAGAAACCGCCACTGGCTTGCTGCTCCCGGCCGCACTCAGCTCTCTGATGGAAAAGCGTGCGGGCGGGCCCTGGGGAACATTCTGAAGTGCCCGTAGGAGTGACAGAACAGATGACCACAAACTGGGTGGCTTGAAACAACAGAAATTTATTTATTCTCTCACAATTCTGGAGCCCAGAAGTCCAAAATCAAGGTGTTGGTCGTGCTGCACTCCATCCGCAGACTGCGGGAGAATCCATTCCTTGCCCCTTCCAGCTTCTGGTGGCTCCTGGTGTCCCTGACTTGTGGCCACATCACTCCAGTCTCTGCCGGTGTCATCACACGGCCTCCTCCTCTGTGTGTCTATGGGTGCCTCTTTCCTCTTCTTATAGGACCTCAGTCTGCGGATTTAGGTCCCATTCTGATCCAATAGGAACCATCTGCAGGGACCGTACTTCCGTCCACTCCGTGCATCGACCTGGTATTGTAGGACTGTACTTCTAAATAAAGTCACCTTCTAAGGTTCGGGGTGGACATGAATTTTGAGGGGACACCGTTCAAGCCACTGCAATACTCGATAGGACTTTGTGGAAGAGTTGGCATCTTCTCTCTCTGCTTTCTTTCTTCATTTGCTATTAAGAGTAGAAAAAGAAAGTTGATTGGAATCTTGAATGGATTTGAAATCTCCCTTCTCCCACGGAAGCCTCAGCCCCGTTTGAATTTCGGCTGCGAGATTGTGTTCAATGACTGTGGACAAAGGAGAGCTGGAGGACCAGCCTCATTAAATATTTATATTTAGTAATAATTTGGTTTGCAAAACTGCCTGGGCATGGCCAGAAGGCAGGGCTGCCCTTCCTCCAATAGTGTTGATGCAAAGAACCCAGTTAATTATCTCTTGCTAAATATAATAAACCTCTCAAAAGTCATTCTCTGAGCAATGCCTTGAGGGTCCTGTGACCCGTGGGTACATTTCCCGGGTCTCGGGGCCTGCCGTGGTGGGAATTTGAGCCCAGCAGGTGGGGAGGCGGGGATCATGTCTACACTCGTCTTCTGGTGGTGTTTCTTCACCTCTCCCAGTCTCAGTCACTTCTTCTCTAAAATGGGAATGAATTTAGTCAGCAGATATGGATTGCCTGGTACCATGTGCTGGACACTGAGGTTTAACGGCAAGCTAGGCAGACGTGATCTCTGTCCTCACAAAGCTCTCTTTTCAATAAGAGACACAACAACAACAAACAAACAAGTCTATGCAGCCTGATGCCAGGTGGGGAGAGGTGCCATAAAGGAAGGTAAGACGAGGTAAGTGTGTGGAGAGTCTGGAGGTCATGCCGTTGTTTTACCTGAGCAATCAGGGAAGGCTGCTCAGAGGAGGTAGTATTTGAGCAGGGACAGAAGGAAGTGAGGGAGAGAGATGGGATTATTTGGGAGGGGAGGAGAGCAATCTGGACAAAGGCCATCGCAGGGGCAAGGTCCCTGAAGAGGATCCTTGCTGGGGGAAGCAGAGTGACTGATGGGAAGGGGGGTGAGCCATGAGACCAACTGGGCTGGGGGCAGATCATGGGGGCTCTTAGGCCCCAGAGAGGAAGGATTCTGCATGTTGTTCTGTGTGGGATGAGAAGCCTCTGAAAATTTGTTCCCATTTTAAAAGCATCAGCTGGCTGTGGTCAGGAGAATGGACAGTGGAGTGGGAGGGGAGAAGCAGGAGACCAGGTGAGGGGAGGTGGCCTGGTGGGGGGGGTGTATGGGAGGTGGGGGGGATGGGGGCTGATTCCCCAAAGGTCTCGTGGTCCGGCACGGCCAGCAGCCTTCAGTTCAGTCCACTCTTTGAGTAGAAAGGTCCCCACAAAAGAGTCGGTCACTAGGGCCTTCCTGGGCAGAGCAGGTGTGGGACCACTCAGCCCTCAGGTCCCAGTGACACATCTCTATTTGTGATATTTTTGTTTATTTATGTGATGTTTATGCCCCTGCCTAGTTCCAAAAGGAGCGTGAGGCCTTACAAGAAAAGGCAAGGAAATAGTGACAACCTGAACAGCAAGCAGTGGCCAGAAGCACCTCATTGACCCGTCAATCGGACTGCCGCCCTCCTTCCCTCCCCTCCCCCAAACCCGGCAGAGAGGAAGGCGGAGTGAGAGGCAGGCTGACTCTGACCCGAACTTCAAACCCCTTCTCGATGTCAGGGCCGGTGGGGGGACTTTGATTTCCTTCATGGGGAGTCAGGGGGTCCGTGCTTGAGAGGATCCCTGTGTACTCAGGAGGGCTGGGAAGTGGCTTTGAATAAGCCAGGCAGAGCGAGCTGTGCCCGGGAGAGGGAAACCAAGTCTCATGAGCCTTGCTGAAGCCACCGACCATAGGAATTCTCCAGAACCTTTCTGCAAAGCTCACCAGACACACAGTGTGTGTGTATGGGGGGAGGGGGAGTCCAAGGTTTGGTGCTGAGGTCACGGCGGTAAAGCAGGAGTGTAACACAATTTGGTCACTGCTGTGACAGGTGGCGGTGACATCAGGGAGGACCTCAGAAACCTCGCTGAGTTCAGAGTCAGCAGTGCCCCGGAGTGCTGAAGCCTGCCTGCCCAGCACCATGCCCTCTCTTTTCCGTGTGAGCACCCCGACTCCTTTGGGGACCTGCTCTTCCCTGGCATGGGCTCTGGGATGGATCAGCATGCAGAGCATCAGGGGACAGGGAGGCCAGCTTTGTGACCTTCCAGGAGAAGAAGTGTCTGCTGGGCAGGGGTGGGGGGAAGGGGGGTGGGAAGGAGGATTCAGGGAGGGGCAGAGCATCCGTGCTGGGGACGGTAGACAGCCACTCCTGTGAAGTCATTTAAACTCTTAACCTCTTCACTATTGCAAACCCATGAGTCCAGGGCTGCTGCCGGGCCGTAGTATTATTTTTCTCCTTCGAAGGTCAGTGACGTGTTGCGGCTGATTATGTCCCTGAACCGTACAGACAGGCAGACCCTGTTCGCCGACTTCCCTGTGTCCCCGCTCCGGAAGACGCGAGATCACACCGAGCCCCGTCCATCACTGGCTAGCAACTGGCACTTGGAAATGAAAGAGACTCGTTCCATATTCCCAATCAATGTCTGTCTGCCATCTCTGTCGATAACTGCCGGGCGGTCCAATCTTTCCCCTGACAGAAAGGCACCCAGGGGGTCAGCCTGAAGATGCGCTGGAGGGAAAAGGGGGCCGTTTGATTCAGAGCCTCCTCGCCGGGCTGGAATTAAGTTGGCTTCTCCTCTAATGAAACTGACTCCAAGGGTCTCCGTGTGCCAGAGGTTCAATGGCTCTCGGGAGAAGCAATGATAGTTCTGGGGCTGAAGCCGTGCACACAGGCAGCCTCGCGCTCCTACCCCCTCTGATGAGGCTCGCAAGGGGCTTGGAGCCTCGGAGGAGGTGGCCACCACCTGGCACGCCGTGCAATGCATAGTAAGCACACAGTGAATGCAGAGGGCCTGGCCCCTGGTCGCTGCCTTTCCCAGTCTTTTGATGGAGAGACCAAGGCATTAAAAGGCCTGGAAGCTCTCTCGTGGTTTGAGTCCCTTACCACGGTTCTCGTGTGTGCAAGCGGCAGAGGCCAAACCACAAAGGAGAAGGTACTAGGGGGGTTAGGGGCTCCGCCTTTAGGCAAAGCTCTATACTGGAGTCTTGAGTCCCAATTCCAAATGACCAGAGGAAAGAAAGATTCCGATCGGCCCAGCCAGGGATAGGCATCCATTCCTGTCCAGTCAGCTGTTACCAAGAGGCTCGGGGCCTCATAAGGTAAAACTGGCACCACGCGTGGCTGGGGAGGGGAGGGGCCAGGTATCTCCTGGGCCACTCTACTTCAATAGCCGCAAAATAAACCCCAGATTTGGGAGTTGCTTTCCTTGCAGCTGGGTGAGAATTTCATTCAGATTTGTGGATCAGTGAGGGTGAGAATGAGCAGACATGGTCATCAGAAATTGGGTTGAAAAACCCAACCAGAAGAATGCAGGGGGCTTCTTTTCTTGGAGAAGCATGAGGGGCAGGGGAGCCTCCTGGAGCTCGGGGCAGCCACAGGTGGAAGGGTCACGCTCAGTGGCCCTACTCTCTACCCTGGACATGGCCTGCTGGAGCTCTCAGTGGACCCTATGTCCCCGCTCCTAAACCTGTCTGTACGCTCATGCCTCGGTGAGTGTTCACAACTTCACTGGGGACACAGCCCCTACCCCACGTGGTGTCCACCCATTGGAATCTTGCCCCAGTTTCTTAAAGTGCCATCATTTACTGGAAGCCTCCTGTGATCCTCCATCAGAATGACTCCTCTTCCTCTGGTGAGCACTTGTCAATGCCTTGGGCTTCTTTTCCTGAGAGTTACTTACAGCTTGTCTACTCTCTCCCTGCAAGTCCCAGGAGCCTCCAGCACGACCAGGCCTTGTGGAAAGGAGGAGATAAGATTTACATTGAATATAAGATTGGGTTTTTAAAAGTATTTTATTTATTTGAGAGAGAGAGTGAGCACGAGAGGGGGAAGGGCAAGCAGACTCCCCACTGAGCAGGGAGCTCAATGTGGGGCTCGATCCCAGGACCCCAAGATCATGACCTGAGCCAAAGACAGAAGCTTAACCAGGCACCCCAAGATTGGATTTTTAAACTGGACTGACTTAATTGTGACTTGAAAGTGATGAAATCTGCCGAACATGTCTTTAAAGGATGGTATATTCTGGTTTGGTTGTAAGACCCACAAATAACATTGGACAAGACAAGATAGAAGTTGATTTTTCCTTCTTGTAAAAGATTTCTGGAGGTGGGAATCCAGGCCTGATGTGGTGGCTCTGTAGCATGAGGCTACCAGGGACTGGGCTTTCTACCCCACCATACTTAGAATGTGACCCTTGTCTACGTGGCCCAATATGGCTGCTAGTGCTCCAGCCAACACAACAACATTCTAAGCAGTAGGATGGAGGAAGGGAAGACTTCCTTTTGAGAATTACTCCCAGGCATACACCACTACACTTCCTCTTCTGTCTCCTTGGCCAGAAGTTAGTCACATAACCAAACTTAGCTGTGTCAGTGAGCGATGGTGTTCTGTTACTAAAGTAGAAGTAAAGACTGGTATTAGGGCAAAACCAGCGGTTTCCACTTCAGATAAGAAAAGGAGGCTGGCAAGAGTTCTGTGGAAAGCAGTGATTGGAACAATTCGCCTCTGACACCATCTCCCCCCGTTGAGACTGGGAAAGAGGAATTTAATTTGCGCTGGGAGGTTATGAGCAGGGTTACCAGATAAAATACAGATGTCTGCTTAACAAATAATTCTTTAGTATTTGTATGTCCCAAATAATACATGGGCTATACTTACACTAAAAGTGATTTGTTGTTTATCTGAAATTCAGTTTAACTGCGCGTCCTGTATTTTCATCTGCTCAATCTGGCAACTTAGTTATGAGGGGAGGTGGGAAACCCTCCGGAGGTGAGAAGATGCTGGGGTGGCGCCATCTACAGAGCTTGCCGTGGTGTTGGGAAATCACCCTCCCTCTCTCCCCCTCTTGAGGATGTTGGTCTTCTCCCTGGTGCCCCTGCAATGGGTGGTCTGTCAAGAGTCCTCAGAACTCCTCCACTAGCCAGAAAATTCGGAGGCACTGCAAATTTATCAAGCCCTGCTGATAAATTACATATGTAAGTCCGATTACTTGGGATTTATGTACTATTCCCTTCCACAAATGATTTGCAGAAATTTCACAGACTCTGCTGATGAATTACATCTATAGTTACATTTTCTTAAGATTTATGCTCCTCCTAGTTTCTTAAAGGATTTGAAGGTATTTTATAAAGTTCATCCCAAGGAAAAATCACAGGTCAATTACAAATTAAAAAAAAACAAACCCAGAGCAAAAGCTACTTGGAAGAAGCAGAGCAATGGATTTCAGGTCCACGTGGAGTGAGCTCTGTGCTGACGAAATGTGATTTGGCACCAGGGTGGAGATGAACATTACCATGGTGTGCATAGATCTCGATTCAGTGCGTGGAATTCAGTTTCTACCGAAGATAAATCATGGCGTTGTGTTGTACTTTAAACAGTGATCCTGCAGGTTAAAAATCCCTGTGGGTTTTCACTGTATCCCGGGTCTCCTTGTGGGAGGTGGTCCCAGGAGGACAAGCCTGAGGACGTCCTGCTTGCTCACACTTGGTGGGTCAGGACAACCACCTGGGAGGCTTCCAAACCTCAGAAAGCCCAGGGCACACCCCAGGCCACTACCTACTTTGCAGGTAGTAGGTGCCCAGGTGCCAGGATGATGAAGGCTCCCCAGGGGATGTCCACCTGGGAACCACAGGAGTAAAGGGTTCTCTTTCATTTTCTGGGTGGGGAAGCAGAGGCTCAGCAAGGGAGTCACTCGATCTGGTGGCACTATGACAGCTGAGACCTTTGATTCTCTGACCCCGGTTCACTGCTCACTCCGCACACACACTATTTTGTCAACGCACAGCTCTCCAAGTGCTGGTGAAAACCCGTTCTGCTGACTGACCTCAGTTGGGGGCAGAGACCATGCTGGCGGAGACGTGCGCCGGCCCTCCCGCCTGCTGGCCGTGGTGCTATCGTGAGCGCCGGGCTACTTCATACTGACGGTCCGTGTAAGCCTCGCAGCAGCTCTGCCGGGGAGGCGCCTAACCAATGAGAAGACCGAGGCCCGCAGAGGGCGACTGGCCCCAAGCCACAGATCTGGTGAGTGATGGAGCCCGGACTGGAATCCCCCCAGCCTGACTCCAGACCCTGTGCATTAACCATCTCACCCCATAAAGCACCTCCCATCCTTAAAACCGGCGCTTCCCAAATGCAGTGAACACACGAGTCACCCATACCTGCATCACACGGGTCAGCGGGTCTGGGGTGGAGCCAGGACTCCGCGTTTCTGACAAGTTCCTGGCGCTGCGGCTGCTGCTGATCCGGGGACCACACTCGGAGTTGCAAGGATGTAAAGCATCACCATCGTCATCACTGTTTTCGGTGGTTGTTTTTGGCTTGTTTTGCCTTTAAAAAACACTTTTACAGGGGTGCTTGGGTGGCTCAGTTGGCTAAGCATCTGCTTTTGGCTCAGGTCATGATCCCAGGGTCCAGGGACTGAGCCCCGCATAGGGCTCCCTGCTTAGCAGGAAATCTGCTTCTCCCTCTGCCACTCCCCCCACCCCCCATGCTCTCTTTCACATGCTCTCTCTCTCTCTCTCAAATGAATAAATAAAATCTTAAAAAAAAAAACAAAACAGAAAACACTTCTACAAAATGAGTGAATGCTGAGCGCAAGTATGGATTTTGTCACATGTCCCCACCTGGATTCAACAAGGGTCATTATGACTTCGTAAGGGTGAAATTAATCAATAGCAATGTAACAGTACTTCATTTGGATTTAGATTTCTCCTGACCTTCGTTAGGTAGTCCATTTGACAGCCAGGTAAACCCAGGAGATGTTCTCAGCTCGGTTTATAAATGTTAGAGTAGATGCCCATATTAATGAGAAAAGTCAGCCCCTCGCTCTGACAAATTGGAATAATGTCTTAGTTTGGGTTCCTCTTAGAGCAGACTGAGACAAGCTTTGGGTACAAGTAGTTGATTTGGGAGGTGGGGAAGGGAAGGGAGGCAGGGAAGGAGGAAAACCAATCCATGGGGGAATAATGCGGGGGGTAACTGGGCGCAGCCCTCCTGGGGTCCCTCCAAGGTACTATGTGGACCACTCCCTGGAATAGTCACACCAAGGAGCAAGGACGTTATGGTGCTTGGGCAAAGCTCACCTGGGCAGAGAGGTGCAGGTGCTCGTGGTCAGATGCCGCAGGGTCAGCTGTCCGCTGTAGCTGGCCGTGATGGGCCAAGCCTCAGCCACTGACAGCTGCCATCACCTGACTGAGGAAGCAGGGACATCATGCTGGGCTTGTGTTATTAGACATTTCCAAGGGGAAGCTGGGCCTGTTTCTAGAAATGAAAAACCAGCAGAGACTCTTGGTCAGCTTGAGAAAGAAGGGGACCATTTCCCAGATGATGCCACTGAGGCAAAGCTGAGAGACTGGATGTGCATGAGTTTGGGGACATCAATCTGATACTTGCCCAAAAGAGTAAGCATTTCATCAACCATAACCTCTTTGTGATCATTCAACAGCAGGACAGGGAGAGGCACGGGGACGGATCTAGGGTACAAAATTTAAGGAGGCACTCACTTCTAGGGTCATCCAAGTGGGCCCTTAAATTACCTTGGCATCTTTGTGGAAAATCAATGGACTCTGTAAGTAAGGATCTATTTCTTGCATCTAGTCTGTCCTATTGGCTTGTTTGTCGAACTCTCTGTCGATACTGCACTGTCTTGAATACTGTAGCTTTATGGTAAATCTTGAAATTGGGCATCATGAGTTTAAAGTTTTCTTTAACGTCCTGCTGAAATTCCCAACAAGCTTTTTGTAGAAATGGACAAGCTACTTCTAAAATTCATATGGTAGTGCAAAGGCACTAGAATAGACGCCCTTCCATCTCTATCTCCTGCCTGACAACCTGCCTTGAGCTTTAATTGCAATGCAGGGCCGTTGGCGACCAGTCCTTCCGCATTTGTATGTCTGAAAAGTCTCTATTTCATTTTTATTTTTGAAAGGTATTTTTTTCTGGGCATAGAAAGATAGGTTTAGTTTTCTTATTTTCTTTAGTACTTTATTTTTTTTTTAAAGATTTTATTTATTTAAGAGAGAGAAAGTGAGCATGAGCTGGGGGAGGGGCAGAGGGAGAAGCAGACTCCCCGCTGAGCAGGGAGCCCGATGCGGGGCTCAACCCCACGACCCTGGGATCATGACCTGAGCCGAAGGCAGATGCTTAACCAACTGAGCCACCCAGGCGCCCCTTCTTTAGTTTAAGATGTTACTCTGTTGTTTTCTGGCTTGCATTACCCCCGCGCCCCACTCCGAGACACCTATTGTCAACCTTCTGTTTGTTGCTCTTTATGTAAGGTGCTTGAGCTGCTTTTAAGACATTTTTATCACCTGTTTTGTGCTACTTGATCATGATGTACCTTTTTAACATATTTCTCGGGCTTGGTGTTCATTGAGCTTCCTGGTTCTGTGGGTTTATAGTTTTCATCAAATTTGGGAAAAAAATCCCAGCCATGAATTCTTCTGATCTTTTTCCTATTCTCCTCTTTCTCAGGGTACTGCAAGTGTACATATATTGGGATGCCTGAAGTGGTCCCTGAGCTAACTGGGGCTCTGCTCATTTTTCCCCCATTCACTTATCTCTGTGTGGATGATTTTGGGTAGTTCCTATTGTTACGGCTTCAAGTTCACTAATATTTGGTCCGGCCGTGTCTAAGCTGCCATTAATCCTACTCAGTACATCTAATAGTTTTTGTGTCTCTACTGTATATCATTGAGAGTCTGGATATTGTGTCTTTTTTTTTTTCAAAGAACATTAGGTTTTATTATAGCAGGAAATTAATTTCCTGGAAGATCACCTTCAGTCTACTGTGACTTGGTTTTGGACTTTCTTGGGTTGAGTGTGCAGTAACCCCACAGTCTATTTGCAAGAGTGGATTTTGTGGGCTGTCCCCTGAATAAGGGCACACAGTGCCTCTCCATCTGGGTTGGTCTGAACTCCAGCGTCTCTTAGCTCTGCCCAAAGTTAGACTCTCTATTCACCCCCTGTCCTCTGGCTCCCCGCTCGTCTCCACCAGACCTCACAGAAACTCGCTCTGTACATATGCAGCTTGATATTCAGCCAAAGACTGAAGGGATTCCTCATGTAGATTTCTGGAGCTCCTTCTCTATACAACTGCTTCCTCTGGGGTTCTCTGCTCTGCATATTCCGGCTGCCTTGGGATGCCGAATGCCGATCTCTCTTTCCTCTGTCCGGTGGGAACACTGCTGTGTTTGAGCTCCTCTTCCCTGCACCAGAGTTTGTAAAGATCCCCAGTCAGTGACTCCGGATATCCATGGGGCTCCCTTATGGGAAACCACTCAAAGATCACAGCTCTATATGGTCAGTTGTCCAATGAAACAGTCGCTTTATAAGAACGCCTCGTTCGCCCCTGCTGGTGGCAGAGGGTAAGTCTCAGTCGTTACACCCCGAGGGCTGGATCTGGGAGTCTGGCGTTCTGTTTCTCTATGGGACCAGCCCCAGTGGAGTGTTTGGAGCAGAAGGGCTGTGCTGAAGCCTGAGCTCCCGTGCCATCTTGCCGGGAAGCACACAGTGGTTTCAAGAGAAGTTTCCAGAGGTGTTCTTGGAGACGCTGGTTGAGTGACATCTGATGACACAAAAGAGCTTCTGTTGGCTTTCCCTGGTGCCAGTCCTTTGCTGTCGTTTTCAAGGGCCTCCAGCACTAGGGTCACTCTGGGTCCCAAAGGGGAGGAAGCCGTCAGTGTCACCAAGCCCACCTTTCACCCACTCTGCCTCTGGTGAAGGGAGCCAAGGAGACAGGATCTAAGTCAGAAACACAAACATCTCCTGTGGAAAAAGCTACCAGTTTTCTCCCAGAACTGCCATCTTGGCAGCATACCATTGTGAGCCTGGGGCCCGCGGGACCCCAGGTCGGCTGGAAGATGATGGAGGACAGGGCAGCCCCCCGGTGGCGGTGACTCCAGGGGGCCATGGGATCTTGCAGTGTTCACTCCAGCCCAGAAACAGAGCAGGGACTGTGTCCATGGGTGCTGTTTCGGGGATCCTGGTGGGACTTTTGGATTTCTGGGCATTCCACAGAAACCAGCGTGGTCAAGATAAGTGAATGTTCAAACTAGTTATGTGTAATTTCTACCTTTATAGAGTGCCTGCTGTTCGTGAGCCACATGCTAATTGCTTTACATGCATGGGACAGGCACTCTCTCTCCTTTCTCCAGGTAGGGAAAATGAAAGTCAGAGAGGTAAATGCACCAGCCCAAGAGCACACAGCTTGTATGTGGCAGTCGCGAGGGGATGAACCATGACGTGAGGCTGCCTTCTGTGTTCAGGGTTTAAGCTTGAAAGGGTTTCTAAGTCTAAACATGTTGTTGGGGGAAGAAAAAAAATGGGGAATTAACATCCAATCAAGTCCTTTAGTAAAACAAATGACAGTATAGTTCGTTGAACTTTCCAAGTACCTTTCTTTTTCTTCACGTTTTATCGTCTCTGAGATTTGGATTCATCTCCCACCGATGGTGGGTCATAGATGAATTGCTGGAATCCTTCTCTTTCCCAGCAACACCTGAAATGACAGCGTGCCTCGCCGTCTGCAGCTTGGTCGGCAAGCTTTCTCCGTAAAGGGCCAGGTGGTAAATATTTTGGACTCTGAGAGCCCAGTGGTGTCCATCACGACTCAACTCTACCTGCCACTGTAGTGTGCAAGCAGCGAGACACCGAGCGAGCAAGCAGGGGTGCCCGTGTCCCGGTTCGGCGTGATGTGCAGAAACCCGGGAAGGGCAGATGTGGCCCGTGGGCCATGTTTGCGGGCTACTTCTCCAAGGCACCTTGGGTTTGCTGAAGCCTGGGGTTAACAGTAGCCATGCGGCAGCAAGGACACATGGAGGCCGTTGAGCCCGCAGTGCTGAGCTCTGCTCTGGGGTTTCACACGGGCTGCGCCGCAATCTGACATGGGGATGCTCTTACCCTACACCTGTTTTCAAATGCGAGAACAGCTTCAGAGAGGTTAAGGTGCCTGCCTCGGGTCATCTGCAGTGAGGGCTATCAGCAGCTGGCCTGAGCGGTGAGCACGGAGTTGGGGGCACGCTGAGCCCTCTCTGGGGGACCCCCGAGGCACACAGTCCCCTAGCTCCACGTATTCATGTCTGGCGCCTTCTGTTGTCTAATTCAATTAAGTATCAGGTGGCAACAAGAAAGAACATTTGCCTTTGAAAGAACCAACAGCTCTCCTTGCTGGATTCAGAACTGTGGATGGAGGAAGAACAGAAAAACAACACAGCTGACTGCACGTGTGGGGGTGAAGATGCGCAGGGCAGCCGTGGCCCTGGCACCAGGGACGGTGACATCAGTGACATCAGAGCGAGGGTCTGGCAGTTTACCCATGAACTTGGGCTGGCGTCTTGTTCCTGCAAGCCAGGCCTGCCGCTGTGCAGAAGACACCAAGGGCCAGTGCTTGTTGTCCCAGCTGAGGAGGTCTCTTTAGTCTATGAGTTCTAGACTATGTGATTCTACAAGTTCATTTCTAGATCATGGAACCATGAATCCAATTTTCCAGTTCAGGTCCCACTTCTATGAGACGCGGGCACAAAATAGGAGGGAAATGCCCTGACCGAGGAGACGATCTGGACCTCACAGACACTGTTAGGTTGTCCCTTGGACAACCCCTGCTGTCCAAAGCCAAGTTCAAATACACAGACTTTGGTCAGTGAGGTCATTGCTTTGAATGCTGCTCTCTGCCCAGCAGTGTGCTGTCGGGCAAATTCCTTGGTTTCGCAGAACATGAAATGTGGACGACACTAGCAGTTTCGCCTTGGCTGGTTGTTCTGTGCTGGTTCCCAGGGAGCGTGCCTGGTGCACAATGAGGCTATTATTATTATTTGTGGTTATTCTTATTGATGAGCTTTTTAAAAGATTTTATTTATTTATTTGAGAGAAAGAGAGCGAGTGGGAGGGAGAGGGAGAGAGAATCTGAAGCTGACTCCATGCTGAGTGCAGAGCCCGATGCGGGGCTCGATCCCATGACCACAAGGTCAGGACCTGAGCTGAAACCAAGAGCCAGGTGCTCAATGGACTGAGCCACCCAGGCGCCCCTCCTACTGATGATTTCATGAGGTAACATACAAACCACAGTGCCGCGCATGGAGTGCTTCATAAATGGTCACCATCATTGTTATGATTATTATCTTCTGCAGTGGGTGTGATCGAGACCAGACAGTATCATGTGAATCTGAGGAGCAGGAGTGGCTGCAGAAGCTCGAACAACACGTTTCATCCCATGATGTCAACATGAGAAATGGAAAGTTCCCTCAGGAAGGGCCTGGACTTGGAGAAGGTGACTTCATGCTGTCTTCATGCCCCAGGCTGCAACCCGCCTCTCCCCGTGACCTCTTTCCCACCATCATGCTTGGGCTGTGACCCAGGCAGGGGGAGAGCATGCCAGAGGTCCTGGCGGGAGCAGGACAGGTGCCAGGCTGGGATTAGGAGTCCCTCAGCCTGGAGGGACTCAGGCTTGTTTAATCAGAAGGCAAGGCAGCCCAAGGAGGATTATCATGGGGCTGAGCCTGGGCCAGTTACCCTGCCCCAAAGATCCCCATGCCTCCCCTGGAGAAAGCCCAGGTCCTCCACCCAGGCCGCATGGGAGCCTCCTCCCATCTGGCTCCTGACGCCTGGTCCCAGCTAGCTCAGACTCCTGGGCTCACTTGTCCTCCTCCTTTCCTGCTCCTCCCCTCAGTGACACTCCACTCCTGCCTCTGGGTGTCCATCATGGTGCTTTTTATGCTACCTGGAGGAGTTTGCCCATTCCCTGGTCACCTCCCTGGGCTGTGGGCTTCTTTCTTCAGCTGGTTCTGCCCAGATCCTCAGTTTCTCTCTCTGTAGAATAGGGATAACAAACATTCTTCCTTACAGGGTTGTGGTGATAGAAATAAAAAGCTCAGAATGTTACTTGGCTTATAGTAAGTGCTCAATAAACCCTGGCTGTTACTATCATTGCTCTTGTTATTCTCATCTGCATCCTCCAAGTCCAGCATGGGTTGGCACAGGGCAGGTATGTCAGTTCGTAAATGTATGCCTTTCTAGCAGAGACCTTCCAACGTTCATGACAAAATGGCTTCTGGGTATGTTTTGTGGATATTAAAACTAGGATTTATAGCTTGTCAGTGACCTCCTGCCTCCCCAGGGCTCCTAAGGGCATTTAGCTCTTCTTTCTCCCTCCCTAGATCCCTCTCTTCTTTCTTTCCTTTTTCCTCCTTTTCCTCCCCTCTCCTCTCTGTTCCATTCTTTCCAATATGAGGAGCAGAGCCGTGCTGTGATGATTACATACATCCTTGTGGCTATTTCTGCCTTTATCTTTGGGCTTGGTTTCTAGCAGAGGACCTGATCACTCAATAAAACCAACTAACTGCTCCTAAGAAGCCCAAGAAACCCTGAGCCATGCTGGCACTCAGTGGATGCCTGTCTATCCACCGTTGAATGCCTCTGTCCTTCTGTTGTCCATGGGACACCACATGCTCTGGGTCCCACACCAGCCCTTGAACCCGTCCCTTATTGATTCAGATTCTTTCAGGAACACCAGTGATCTTGCCCCAGGGCCCTGTCCTCAGCAGACAAACAAGTCATTTGGTTATGCCTTGGGCCTGGCGAGTCCTATGACTCATGCAGAATCCAAAGGAGCTGCCCCAGGAGGGGCACTGTGGGTGGTGATGTCATGAGCAGCCAGATGTCAGGAGACTGGGTGGCCTCAGATGGCAAGCTTTGGATTTTAACTCTTCTTTGTTCCTAACAATTGGAAACTCCAAAAGCACTCAATGAATGCCCAACCGGAAGACTCGACATGCATAAATAGGCTTTGAAAGCAACCCCTGACTCAGTCACAGCTCCCCTTGTGTGGAATGTGCATGGAGATAGGTTCGTGGCTGTAGATTTTAAGCCAGGGCATCCCTGGGAGGAGCCTGACCTTCACCTTCGTGTTGGCGTCCATTCCTGGAATCACCAGTCTGACCCCCCTACCAGGATCCCTGTGAGGAAGCCAAGAATACAGGCTTTGCCGCCAGTTGGTGCTGGGTTTGACTGTGATTCTGCCACCTGCCTGGGAGCCTCTTAACTTCCCTGAGTCTGTTTCCTTCCCTGAAACATGGGACGGTAGTAGTATTTCACTCCCAGAATGCTTCTGAGGGCTGACACATAGCAAATACATTATGAATTATTATTATTTCTATTGTTGTCATTCTAACTTCAAGAACAACCTGGCTAAATTATTCAAAGCACATTTTCAGCAGGAAACTGAGTTCAATCATTATATTCTTCCTGCTAATAGCCTGGCTATAAACAATTACTCTTCCCAATTTCCTTGGCTTAGACAGGGTTTCCTCTGAGTCAGTCTGTAAACAAACTGCATCCTAATTAATCCTCATTATCCAACCACTCAGAGCAGGTTGAATGAGGACAACTACCTGTCCCTGCTCCCAGAAATATCTGTTCTCTCATCACCAGCAGGCTAACTGGGTGCATGGCTACCCAGACTACAAGACTACATTTCCCAGAAGGCCCTGCAGCTGGTAGGGGCTGTGTGACCACGTGTTAGCCAATGAGAAGCCATAGGGACAAGTTCCTAGTTATGTCCTTTAAGGAGTGGGAGCTGCCCTCCCCTCCCTTTCTCTCTGCCAGGACAGGGACATGCTGGCATTTTTGGTCAAGGGCTACACGCCAGGGGAGGTGGAGAAAGAAGATGGAAGGAGTTTTGGTGCTCCATGAAACTGCTTTATCAGCCATAGGTGGTTACTGAGGAGAGAAAGTAACTATTTTTTTTTTTTTGGTGTTGTGATGAATGATGCTGACCACCTTTTCCCATATGTTTTGGCTGTTTGTGTATCTTCTTTCAACATATGCCAATTTGGATCATTTACCCATGTTTTAATTGGGTGTCTTCATTGCTGAGTTGCAAGGGGTCCTTTATATATTCTGGATATAAGATCCTTTCCAGATATATGATTTCCAAATATTTTCTCCTGTTTTGTGGATTGTTTTCACTCTCTTGATAGTGTCTGTTGAAGCACAAAAGCTTTTAATTTTGATAAAGTACAATTTATCTACTTTTTTCTCTGGTTGCTTATAATTTAGTTGTTATAGCTCATAAAGCATTCAAAGGTAGGGTCTGTGCTGAATCTATAGATCAACTTGGAGAGTGTCCAGGTTTTTGACAATATTAAATCTTCTGATCCATGACCTTGGTATGTCTTTCCATTTATTCAGGTCTTCTTTGGTTCCTTCCAGCAATGTCTTGTAGTTTTCAGTATACATATCTTCTCTTCTTTTGTTAAATTTATTCCCAAGTATTTTATTCTTTTTAATGCTATTATGAATGGAGTTACTTTCTTAATTCCAGTTTTGGATTATTTATTGCTGATGTGTAGAAAAACAATTGAATTATATATATATATATCTTTTATCCTGCAAACTTTCTCAACTTGTTTGTTGGCTCTAATAGTTTATCTGTGGGTTCGTTAGGATTTCCTATACACAAGATCATGTCATTTCCAAATAGAGATGGCTTTACTTCTTCCTTTTTATTTCCTTTTCTTGCCTAATTTCCTGGCTAGAACCTACAGGATGATGTTGTATAAGAGTGGTGAGATAGAAATTTTTGCTTGTTCCTGATTTTAGAGAGAAAGCTAGCATTTCGCATTAAGTATAGCTATGAGTTTTTCATAGGTGCCCCTTATCAGATTGAGGAAGTTCCTTATTTCTAGTCTGTTGAGTGTTTTTATCATGAAAGAAATTTTTCTGTGTCTATTGAGATGATCATGTGGCTTTTGCCCTTAATTCTATTAATGTAGTGTATTGCATTGTTTTTCATGTGTGGCCACTGAAGTCTCTGCTCAGCTAGCTGACTGGTAAGCTAATGATTGGACAGAGATTTCCTTAAGTGATTGGGACGATGGTACTCTGTGTGTATGTTGGGGCACATCTTCAACACTTGGCAGATTTGTCTTCCTGCTTGTGCTGACCTTCAAGGTCAAACAGAGGTGAGATCATAGGGCTTTCTCAGGTCTTTCCTAAACATTCACACAGACCTATATGGCCTTCCAAATTGTCAGGAATATGTTGGAAATTTTCAAAGCCCCTGTGGGCATATTCTCCAGCTTTTTATTTTAAGCTTTTCAGCTATTGTTTGCCCCAACTATTACTCACCACCTCAGGGGGCCAGGAAGCCAATCAATTACTTCTCATAGTTTCTGACGGATGCCCAGGCTTTTCACACTGGGCAAGGTTCAAGTAGGGTCAAATAAAGACAGCCTTGCAAGTAGAATCATCCAGGGACCTACCAGACAAGTCCCGTGATGACAGTTCTCTGGGAATGAGACTTCAAAGGAGCTCCAACCTTGTCTTGCCCCTTCCAGTGGCTCCAGACTATTATTTTTCACTGTGATTGCAGGCTGTTGTTTTTCAAAGCTAACTCAGAATTGGAAAGGAGGGGATGGAAATAGAGCAAGTTAATATGCCATGAAACTCACTGTTCTTACTGAGATTCAGCCATTTTTCTTGAATAAATGCTCTCTAGATTTCTTTAAGCCTCCGGTTAATTTCTGTAGTTCTGAAAAAAGTTGATTCTAACATTTCTGCCAGTTTTTGTCTTGACTTTTATAGAATAGAGAATTTTCAGAGATCTTTTGTCTGCCATTTTTACTGAATCTCTATGGTTTCCTTTTATTCATTCTAAATGAATATCCACCTTTTATTCATGTTAAATGAATCTAAATCTCTACTTGATGATGATAAAAGATTCCCTTTTAAATAAATTTATTTAAGTAAAAAAATAAAGTGATTTGAGGAAGCCAGTCTGAAAGGCTACATCTTGTATGCATCCAACTATATGACATTCTGGAAAAGGCAAAACTATAAAGATAGTTAAGAGATTAGTGGTTACCAGAACTTCATGGAGAGGTTATAGGAATGAGTAGGTGGAGTGCAGGGCAATTTTTAGGGTAGTAAAAGTACTCTGTATAATACTGTAATAGAGGATGTGTGTCATTACGTATTTGTCAAAACCCATAGAGCTATGCAACATAAAGAGTGAGCCTTAATGTAAACTATGGGCTTTAGGTAAAAATAATGGATCAATATTGGTTATTCAGTCATAACAAATGTATCACCCTAATGCAAGATGATAATAATAGGGAAAAGGTGTGCAGGGAGGAGAGGGAAAATACTCTCTGTACTTTCCATTTATTTTTTCTGTAAATCTAAAACTGCTCTAAAAGATAAGATCTATTAAGAATTTTTAAAAAGTGGGTTGATTTTAGGAAACATACTCAATATAGAATAGTAGGTGTTATAAGAGTATGGCAAAAATAATGTGGGAGGTATGTGGGTGCTTGACATTTGGGAAACATGATGCAAGAAATATATATTAAACTGGGGTCTCTTTTAAGGCAGGAAAATGGAGAAAAGAGCCAAATAGATTGAATAAAAAAACAAAAATATTTGTGAATAACTTGGGATCTCTTGGAACTGTCTATTCTACACTGGGTACAGCTGCTGGTGAGTTTTCTCTGCTTTGAAGGTTAAGAATAACTTGGGAAGAAACAAGAAACAGTAAAGGTAAGACTTCTAATACAAAGCGTCCACTGGCCAATGGAGAAGCTCATCAGGAAGGGGAAGAAGAGACAAGTAAGAAATGTTGGAAGTCTCAGTCGAACACTTTGGGGACTGTCAAAACCGTGAGCTGAGTGGTTAAGTCTTGTAGCTTCCCACACGAATGGCTATAGCCATTCAACATTAGCCAGCTCTGTGCCTCTTCCTGGTACCATGGACAGCAGCCAGACCTACTGGGGTGAGAGAGCTCGTGACTGAAAAGGGCAAGAATTTTACCTCCATTCCATGGTGTCTGGGTTTGCATTAGGGTCCGTTTGGTATACAGGGAAGAGCAAGGAGTTCATCTACTGGGACATCTGACCCTTTCACATAGAGCTACATAGAAGTCCAGGAGGCATGAGGGGAGTGTGCTGGACGTAGAGTAGGAAAGGTTGGTCCAAGCTGCCACTTGGCCAAGTCACAGGGTTAGTGACAGAGCATGACCCCTCTTGGAATCTCCCTTTCCTCTTCTGCAAAATGAACTTGATCCTCCACTGGTTCCCATGGCACAGAATAAGTGCCGGACAGACATTCAGTGAAAGGGCTTCAGAGGATACTTCCCTTGGGTGTGGGGCAGCAGCTGAGGTGGCCTTGTTTAGTGCTCTACCTCTGCCTCCCAGCACATCATCTGCCACATAGTCAGCACTTCAGCCAGCGCTCAAGGAAGGAAGAAAGGAGGGAGGATGCGTTGCTCATGTACCTCCCTACTCAGCCTACAGTGCTGAGACTGGCACCCAGGGGCCCACTGCCACATCCCTCCTTCCTAAGCAGCCTGTGTCTCTCTTACAGGGTGCAGAGCCCAGGAGGCAGCCTTACTGGCACATTCGACTCATCTTTAGCAGCGGCAGAGCTCAAAAGGAGTGGTGGGAGCCTACCCCCACAGCACAGGGCCCATTAGAAGGTCCAGAGTGCTAGGAGTCTTGGAAATGCTCCCTTACCTCCACCTCTCAGCCTGGAGTTCAGGAATATTCCTCCCACTTCATTTCCAACTGCAGACACCTGCTGAGGCGAGTCCCTGGGGAGTCTGGTTTGTAGAAGGCTGGCTCTCAAGGCTTTTGTGATGAAGTCACAGGCCCTTGATGTATTATTCAGGCTGGGTACCAATCAATGCCAGACGCCCATCCATCCTCCACTGGTCCCCCTGCTTGGGTTCTGCTGTTTCAGAAACAAGTGCTAAAATCCAAAGAGAAATTGCCTGCCTTTGTCTAGCTGCAGTGTAAATACCTGGCACCAGTCACTGGGGAGCGATGCTAGTTCCATATCATCTGATCCCATTATTTCCAGTTTTCTTGCTGGTTGTAATCACCCCTTGTGCCTTTAACCTTAGGGGGAGGATGCAACATTTCAGCTGCAGGTAAAAGTTGGGCTAGTTTTGGATTTGCTGAAATGCTGTATCTCGTTTTGTCTCCATGTCTAGAAAGAGATGTGATCAAAAGCAAAATACCTTGGAAAAAATCAGAATGGACCACCAGGTACCAGCCAGATACCTGGGATGTGCAGAGGGCTAGGAGAAGTGCAGCACGGTGGGGGGCTGGGTGCTGACTGGGCATTGGGGTTCGGGCTCCTGTCCACTCTACCACTTCTGAATTGGGGCAACTATGGAAAAGTTACTTAGATCTGCTTTACAGAAATGCCAAGATGTATAAGGCGAGATTAGTCCTGTCCACCCTGCCCTCCTCATGGGGTTCTTGTGCACATAAAATCCAGTAGGAACTTTGACATCATGCCCTGGGGCCAGGTTGGCCTGAATTCGAATCCCAGCTCTGTTTTTCAGGAGCTGTGTGACTTTGTAAAAGTGACTTCACCTCTCTGTGTCTCTCTACGATGGGGAAAATAATACCCCTCTCATAGGGCGGTGAGGGCTAAATGTGTTAATCTATGTAAAGCACTCAGAACAATGTTTGGAATATAGGAAATGTTTACTGAATGGTAGCCTCCATTATTAGTGAAGGATATTAGTAAGTGCTGTACTCCAGGTGGTGTACTGACTCAGTTACATGCATGATCTAATCTAATCTGCACAGAGCCTCAGAAGGGAAGTTTGATGGCCCGCCAGGAAACTGTCTCAGAGGATGAAATAAGATCTGAAGTTTCTGCTACTCACCATGTTAGACTTTAAAGCACTTTCTTAGGGGCGCCTGGGTGGCTCAGCTGGTTAAGCGGCTGCCTTTGGCTCAGGTCATGATCCCGGAGTCCTGCGACTGAGCCCCAACTCGGGCTCCCTGCTCAGCAAGGAGTCTGCTTCTCTCTCTCCCTCTGTCTGAAGCTCCCCCTGCTTGTGCTCTCTCTCTCTCTGTCAAATAAATAAATAGAATCTAAAAAAAAAAAAAAAAAGTGTTCTCCTGGTCTTGCTGGGGAAACAAGCTGAAGAAATTATTACTTATTTATTTATTTAAATAGATTTTTGCATATTTTTCAAGATTTTATTACAGGCACTTCGTAACCTGGAGTGCTCCTGGGTGCGGTGACTTCTCACCTCTAGCCCCGTGGGTTCCACCGCCCAGGTGTTCACCTAGCACGCCGGCCTCCTGCACACGGAGCCTTGACTGCTCTTCTTGGAGCCCTCGGGGCGGGCAGGTGCCTTGAGGGAGGCTTTGGGGCTCCAGACCCAGGTTTGAATCCTGGCTGTGCCTTTGTAGCTGGGAGGCCTCAAGCATGTCTTTGTCTTCTCCAAGGTCACTCCCTTCCTGTATATGGGGGCCGTAAGGGGCCACTCGGTGCTCGTGTAGGTGGGCTGGCCTGGAAGATCGGCCAGCCTGACACCCGTTTTCAAGTGTAACCTGGTCCACGGTCCCACAATGTACAATGCTGTTGTCCATTCTTCCCTTGTTGGTCACGCTTGACATTTTTCCAGATGGAGGGGAGTCCACGTCATCCCTCAAGCTCTAGAACCCACGGCTGTAAACGCCAGCTGGAGAATTCCACTGTGCGGCACTTTCTCTCACCCTGCCTCGTGCTCTCCTCTGCTCCCCCCACCTGTGCCTGTCCGATGGATGTTCTGACAAGGATGCAGGGCTGCAGTGGCCTGATCTTATCTGCCTCCACCAGTCGCTACTTCACTGCTGCCTCCTGCCTCGAAAGCCAGTCCCAGGGGCTTGGAAAAATAAATGACAGCACCTGGCTTCGGCCCCAGCACTCCCAAACTCCAACAAACCCTCTGGCACAGCGTCCTTCTGGGCAGGCCACCTCCTAGGCGGGGCCCAGCGTGGAGCTCATCTGTGAGGCACGGGCCCTGGGAACTGATGGACGCCCACCCTCTGCAGATGGGTACGGCGCAGGACGGCTGGCCAGGGCCCTGGGGGGGCTACAGCAACAGCCAAGCTGGGGCCCCACTGAGGTCCTTTGAGCCCCTCTGCACCACCTGCCCTCAGCTGTACACCCTCGGCAGGTGCTGTCCCCTGAAGTTCCTTGTTGCCCAAATAGTCCAGACCCCCTCCCCGCCAAGAGGCAGGCCCACCTCTCAGTGGGCTGAAAGACCTCTTTACCAGGCAGATATGATCAGATCAGCCCAGATTTAAACACACGAGCCTTGGAATACAGACCGAACTCTTTACCTTTGTCCCCCAGGCCCTCCAAATTTCCCAGCTTCTTCTCATCCTTCTCCGCCTTATTGTGTGCTCCCCTACCCCAGCCTTTCCTCTGCCCCCTGCCACCCAGGGCCTGTGCCCGTGTCTTAGCCTGCAAAGCACCCCCTCCCCTAGGCAGCCCCACCGTCCCGTCAGATTTCATCCCAGATGGGGCCCCTTCCAGACCCGCTCCTGCCCTGTGCCCTTTTGCAGGTTGGGGCGGCTCCCCTTCACCAGAGACTTCAGCTGCCATTTTTAATGGGTCTTTGATTCCTTCTCTGCACACGGACCAAGAGAGCAGGACAGGGACTTGCAGGTTAGGCTCTTCAGAAGCACAGAATTTGGGGTCCGGCATGTTTATCAGGGATCGGCACCTGTCAGAGGAAGTCAAAGACGGGAAGCGGGACTGAGCAGAGGGAGAAGTCCAGCACTGGCGTGGCAAGGCTGGGCCCCGCTGGCGGCGGGGGGGGCGGGGCGTGGAGGTGGAGGGGGGGTGCTGCGCCAGGGGATCCCAGCATGGTCCTGCCTCGAGCCCTGCCTCGAGCCCCGACAGCCAGACCTTTGGCCCCAGCGAGGCTCAGTTGCCAACGCCAGGTGTGCTGGGAAGGCGTGACCTTGTGAAGGACGCTCTCACAGCTGGGCAGTCCTTCCTTGAAGGGGGCAGGGCACCTCTCCTTGCACAGCACGCATGCGTCCGTGGGGCTCAGCAGAGGGTGTAAATCCAGCCCGGTGCTCCTATTCCAGTGGAGCAGCCTCCTCCGAAGGGGATGTGCTTCCGAATTTGCATGAGGGCAGCATATGGCCTGGCAGCCCCAGACATCCCAGCGGACAGAACGGAGGAAGACTCTTCAAACGTCTAGCTAGGGACCCCAGACACATGCAGCTGCCCTGGCCTGGCCCCCCATTTGCCAAAGAGTTGATACCAAGCAGGTTTGTGCTCAATTAGAATTCTACGCATCTGTTTGTTTCTTTGATGGAAACACCTTCAGTCTTGTTTTTCAAATCCATCAGCTGGCACTCCCCAGCCCCAGAGTTATGGGACAGCAGGGGCTGGCCCCGTTCGTCTCACTCTCTCCACCGCCAACAAGAACTTGTTACTGTTTTCAGGTGTGGAGATGGAAGGTGCAAAGTGTCTGTGTGTCTCTTGCACAGTATCGGGGAGGAGCAGAGTGGAGGAGCCAATGAGCTCAGCTCTCGACTTATCTCTTCATTTTCAATATCATCAGAAGCATTGAAGGACTTTTTCCTTCCCAGGGAGAGTTCGTTCAGTAATATTATCTTGGCCAGCTGGGCAGGAAGAGAGATTTTTCTAAGCCAGGACCCAAGTACATCTAAGTGCACTCTTCCCTCGAACCCCCTGCTGCCCCCTACTTGAGATTTAAATGCAATTTATGTCAACTTCACTTCTATTTGCCAAGTGACTTTCATTCTAAACATATCCCATAATACTTCACGCAGATAAAGAGTAACATTTACGAAAATGTGTGATGCGGATGTAGAGAAACCTTGGGCTAGATTTCCATGAGTCGTAGAATGGAGCAGAAAGGGGGAAGGCAGGTTGGAAAGATTACTAGGAAATAAAGTAGTGATGGGGCAGGTTGCTAATTAACTAGAAATGAAATTTTTTCTACTAGTTAATTTTTAAAATGTTTTCCATAACCAGTTAACTAGTTTAAAAGCTTAAAGGAGCCCTACGTGTGGGTCAGTAAAGCCACTTCCTGAGGCTAAGACATGTCAAGTCCCACCCACCTTGGGAGGAGGCACCACGTCAACTACCATCACATGACTGCTCTTTACTGAGCCCTTGCTGGTTACCGAGCTCCTTACACGTGTTTCAATCTTTAATCAACCCCATGGAGCTGTCATTCGATGTCTATTTCGTAGATAAGGCACCGAGGCAGAGAGAGCTGCTCCTTGCCCAAGGTCAGCACTGTCTATGTCCATGGTCCACCATCTGCTCACCCATTCGGTGCTCGTCTGAGCCCAGGAGAGTCCACCTAAATCTCCTTCCTGATCGCCCATCTGGCTTCATCTTGGCTCTGGACCCACAGGGCTTTATGAAGCGACGCTGATGCGTTGTGGATAGGAGCACCTCGGTGGGTGACAGCTGGGTTCAGATCCAACTTCTGGTATTGGCACGTTGTGTGACCAGGGCAAGAAACCGTGTCTTTCTGAGCCTCTGCTTTCCAACCTGGGAAACAGAGGGAGTTACAGGAATCCCCCAGTTTTCAAGTTTGCATATTGTGACTCTGCTTCTATAAGAGACCTGTGTTAGGATATGGCTAAAGAAAGAAATCCAAGGAGAATTTCTGCTTTTACAAAAAAGGTGAAAAGTGAAAATCGAATTCAGCGTTTGTTTTGCATTGAGGCTTCACAGAGGCTGCGAGGGTGGTGCCCCCCAGCTCCTTCCCGGGGAACCACACGCAGCCTCTCAGCCTCCAGCCTCCAGAGCCCGAACTGTGCCTGTGGGCATCCGTGCTTTATCTCGATCTATTTTGCGACTTTGTTAGCAAGATGTGTCCTAAGGTATCAGAAAAACCTGAGAGATGATTTATTGGGTCTGGGAACACTCAAAGAATTGTCCATGTAAATTAATGGTAATTGCTTCTTGGCTTTGTGCCATGGCTGCTTATGAAAGTTTTCGTAGGAACACTCTACTTTCAGAGAGCGGGGGAGACCCGTATCACCTTGTTGAGTTGTTGTTAGTAATAAGTGAAATGGTTAAAAACTGTATCTGGCACATTGCGGACACTAAACTTTTCATTGATATGGCTCTTACATGTTACCAAGTGCTTCTGAGTTCACCACCCTAGACAGTGTTTTTCAAAGTATGTTGCATGGACCACCTTCATTAGGGTGACATGGGAGGCTTGTAAAGCACACGGATTCCAGGGTCCTACCCAAGCCCTCCTGAACCTGAATAGTGGGGGCCGGGCCCGGGAGTCTGCATTCTTAGGAGGCCCCCACCCCCTGCCAGCCTGGTAATTCAGCTGCCTGCCAAGTCTGAGGACCCTGAAGTATCACAGGTCAGTGGGGATGAGGACAGTGAGCCCACACAAGTGCCAGGGACTGAATATTCGGGTCCCCCAAATTCATAAGTTGAAATCTAACCCCCAAGGTGATGGTGTTAGGAGGTGGGGCCTGTGGACGTGGTTAGGTCATGACAGGGGAGCTGGAGCCCCCATGGTGGGATTCGCGGCCTTTCAAGACCAGGAGAGCCCATCTCCCTCTCCACCACTTGAGGACACAGTGAGAAGCAGAACTTCTGCATGCCAGGGAGCGTGCCTCCACCAGGAGATTCGCTGGCCAGCGCCTTGATCTTGGACTTCCCAGTCTCCCCATGTCTGCTGTTAAGCTCCCCACTTATGGATGTTGTTACTGCCCCCCAAACAGACTAAGACAACCGGAACAAGAGAGTTAAATCAAAGAGCCTTGAATGTACTGTCTTCTACCTTCCTGGAAACTGGATAGGAGCGGAGGTAGCCGCCAACACAGGTCTTACTTGGGAGGAGGGCGAGGATCTGGCGGATGGGACGGTTCCCTGCGTTGCTCACCTCGCGTTCCCCAGAACACAGTAGGCAAAATCATACCCAACCTTCTGACCTTGAGGGAGCATGGTGACCCGCATCTTCTTCCCCAAATCTGCCCCAGCTATCCAAGCCCACTCTTTCCTTCACTTCCATCACAGGGCTGCATTTTTAGAAGGGAAAATAAATTGAGCCATTGATGCACAGCAAGTTATCATATGAAAGCAACAGGGTGTTGAGGAAAGAACTAGGACTTTGGAAGCAGACTTCCATCACCAATGCATCGACATACACACACACACACACACACACACACACACACCCGGACCATCTGCCATCTGCCAGGCACCACGTGGGCATTTGGGATGGCGTGGTGGACAGGAAAGCGGTCCTGGCCCTTCTCACAGGATTTACACTCATGTGCGTGCCTGTGTGTGCCAACAACTTACAAAGCACTTACTTCGCGGTCCAGTAAGTGCTGTGATTAGAGAAATCTGGAAGCAGGGAGACCGGGACCCTTAAAGGAACAAAGAAGCTTAGAGCAGGGAGAGAAGGGGTGAGAGAGAGACACAGGGAGGAGAGAGAGAGAGAATATGACAGAATGAGAATGGATATAAGATGTTGGTAACCGGGCTGGACGGGAGGTGGGGGTAGGTGATGAGCTCCTCTAGGAACCACATTAAGGAGTTTGTACTTTCTCCCCCAGAGCACTGGGGAGCCCCTGAAGGATACGGAGCTCTGTAGGTAGGGCTTGACCATTTAGAGAGCTCTGACTGCAGGTTGGCGGATAGACAGAAGGACTGGGGTGGGGGGTGGCGGGCGGTCAGGAGCTGTGTTGTGAGTGCGGAAGCGCCCCGTCTCACCTCTTGCTGCCTCTGACCTGTTGAGGCCCAGGACTCCCATGGCACGGAGGCAGAGGGGCTCCTTGCGTGCAGGGCTGAGTAAGTGATCATATGCGGGCCAGGCGGGCACACTGTGTACGTACATCAGCAATGGCAGCGGTCCTCTTGTGGCTGCCCTTTGGCCCCGTCCTGGGCTTGGAGTCTGGGTGACTTCCTTCATGTCCCCGTTAGTGCCTCGGGGGCTGGAGAAGCCCTGCCCACACCAGCGTCAGGACCTGCCAATCATTCCAAACCCCAGGGCTCGGGCGGGGGGGGTGGGGGGGGCAGGGCTCTGAGGTCCTGACAGCAGCTTTTCTCTGCAAGGAGACCCTGGCCCGGCCAGCAGGTTGATGTGGGTGGGGCCCCCGCACGCCCCTGGACCTGAGCCCCAGCCCTAGTCAGAAATGCGTCTTTAATAACGACTTGTACCCCTCGGCTGATGGACGGGCCGTCAACTTCCCACAGCCCGAGCGCAGAGCGAACGAGACGAAGGAGGGTTTCGGAGACGAGTGTGCAGGCGTCCAGCGCCCGGCCTCTTCCCAGGCCCTTCCTGGCATCCGTCCTCTTTGTGCAGGGTTCAAGACCAGACGCGGCCAAGTTTCTGCCTGCGTCTCTTGCCGTGGCAGCCGGTCAACATCTTAATAGCTCAAGCAGCTGACAAAAGCAAGGGGAAGCCGAGTGTGCACAGAGAACTGTTCACTCCCCGGCCGCAGGGCAGAGGGCGAGGTGGGGTGGCAGGGGGGCCAGAGAGAGGCCCTCTCCTCAAAACTACAGAGGATGCTGGCTGCCTGGGCGTTCAGAGGGGGGCCTATGCTCAGCACAAGCCTTCAGGCCCTTCTTAGGGGATGAGATGCTCCGAGGAAGCTGGCCAAGGAAGAGGAAATCCACCGGGTCAGAGACGGTGCGAGTGGCAATTCCCCCGTGCAGAGGGACTCCTCTCTGTCCACTTGCTGACTCGCTGTCCACAACGCGGTGGCCTGCTGCTCTCTACAGAGAGGCTGTGTTCTGTGGCGGTTCTGGGGGGGGCGTGGTGCAGACGGCCCAAGTTCAGGTCTGGCTGTGTGCTTCCGAGGGAGGGAGGCCAGCCTGAACTCGAGCCTCTGCACCCGGGATGCAGGATGTTGGGAGGATGAAGTGAGCCACTGGCCGATCGGAAGCCAGGACAGTGCATGTGGGATGAATGTGCTAACACAGGTTTGGGCAGCGCAACAAGAATGTGATGGGCGCTGGAGCTGGGAGTGAAGCAGAGAACAAGACGCTGATGTCGTTCCGGTGGGACAGACAGACCCAGGAGGAGTTGCAAGTGCAAAGGCCCTGGGGTGGGAGGGAGTGTGGTGTGTTTGAGGATGCACAGGGAGGCCATGGGGCTGGAGGGGAGTGGTTGCAGGGGGAGGGGCAGAGAGCGCTTGAGGGCGGGCAGAGCCTGAGAGTCATGGTAAGGACTGGCTGCCAATGAGGGAGGAAGGCATGCGGGGTTACAAGATACGTGTTATAGAGCACCTGCGGTGTGCCGGGTGCTGGGGATCCAAGAGTAGGAGGGCAGGTATGGCTCCCCTTCAGAATCCAAGGGGACTTTCTTCTGAAGAGCTCCAAGGCCATCTGTGAGGATTGCCTCACTTACGCCCCAACCACCATGTCCAGCAGCTTACACCCATTTGGCAGGTAGAGAAACCGAGGCCAGAGGGGACTCCCATACCCAGGAAGACTGCTGTGTGGCCCGGCTCCCTTGCTCTCTGGTTTCTGGTTGGGTTGCCTAACGGGAGCCTCCAGCACTTGTTCAGGGGGTGGGAGGAGAGAGGGGCTGTGGTATCTATGTCTCTGGTTGCCTCTTTTGGAGCTGGGGTTGACTGCACCTGCATTCCTCCACCTCTGTGGGGTGACCACTAGCTGCAGGTCTTGCCAGGGGCCAAGAGCCCTTCCTTGGAAAGGGGGTAACAGCTTCCGTGGTTGCTAGTCTAGGGTGGGAGCCCTGCGTCTTGTGGTTCCCACACCTTTGTAAAGAAGACTGTCATTAAGTTCATGGTTTTCACCCCTTTTGAGTGGGTGCTGTTCTACCCAGGACCTGCCGGAGACACAATGAACAGGGAACAAAACAGGAAGATACCAGGGAGGGTCCCCATGACATCACCAAGTTGCTGAAGCCCATCCTTTGCTGGATGTCCTGTTACAAGAGCCAGTTACAGTCCTCATGCCATTCGGAGGTCGATTTGCTGTTCCTTGCAAAGCGATTCAGTCATGCTGAATTACTTCCCCCAGGCACCCAGCATCTGGTGAAGAACATAGACTCCAGGCCACACAGAAGTAGGATCAAATCCCAACCTGGCCACTTAAGAGCTGTGTGACCTTGGGCAGGTTACTTAACCTCTCTGTGCATCAGCTTTCTGTTTCCTACCCTGGGAAGGATAACGGTTCCTACCCCACGGGAGTTACGGTTGTAAGATTCAATGAACGACTTCACAGTGCCTGGCACATAGTGAACCCTCTAAAGGTTGCTTAGCGCTGCTTTTTTACCCTTACTTTTGCACACTGAAAACAATTTTGCTGCATTTCCATTACTGAAATGAAGAAATGGTGCTCATAATTTTTTTCTGCCTCAACATACCCATTAGTAAATAGCACTTAGATGCTGCCCTCGGTGGCAGTGGCATTCATGAGGATTCTGTCTGTGACTTGAACACTGCTCCATCTCTGAATCCTGTGCCACCTGTGACATGCTGGGTGGCACTCTGCTCTGAGCCACCGTGGGGTCTGGGGGTGGTTGTCTTAATGCGGAGGAGGGCGCGTCCCAGGGTGCTCACGTAGGACAGCAGGTTGTGTCCTTCCCGCGTCTTCTGTGGGGCATATACCCAGCAATGTCCCTGAGCCTGGCTGTCTCCGGACAGAGGGGCCAGCGCTTAAGGAACCCATGACGTGCAGCCCAGGACCTCAGAGCACCAGCTGGGGAGGCAGCAATGAGTTTTGATGGATGAGTCCATTGTTTTCTGAAGAGGACTGATGTGAGGATGCCAATTATTTTTCCCCTTCCAGGATGTTTAAACTTTCTGGATCCATCATCCGTTCCTTTATTGCATCAATACGTATTGACTGCCCTTTATATTCTGGTGACTGTTTTAGGTGCTGGGGATATAATGGTTAACAAGACAGAAAATTCCAAATACAGACCTTTCCTCCCTCTGGGACACCCAATTAAAAGCTGAAAGATGAAACAAGTAGAAAATAGACACATAATTTTTTCCTCCGATTACAAGGCCGCAGTGGAAAATATGGAAAGGCGCTAGGAAGAAAGGATCCCGTTCCCCAGAGACCATCACTGTCATATTTCAGGGGATTTTCTTCTGTTCTTCCAACATGTGTATTTTAAGTACCATCAAGACAATTCAGTGTTTGCAGGGTTTTAACCTTCCTTTATTGTAAAGTAAAGCAGACCGAAAGCCACTCTAAACAAGTGTATAGCTGGGTGTGTTACTATACTCTGGACATCCTCGCAGCTCCCCCGGAGCGAAGGAGCAGGACTTTGCCTTCCATCCTCAAAGACCCTCCGCTATCCCCTCCCCTGCCTCCAAAAGGAAGGGTTCCCGCCTTTCAAGCAACCGCTTTCTTGCATTTCTCTATGGTTTTACCGCCCGGGTGGGCTGCCCTAGCCACTATGGTTCAGGGCTGCCCATTTGAGAAAATCTGTTATGTCTTTCAAATCTCTTTTAACCTACTGTTTCCTCCTCTTCCCCTGCCACCCTTCCCTGGATTTGTTATAATCTGTAGCAGAGCCCAAGAAGATTGACCTGTGGAATTTCCCACGGTCTGGGGCACTTTAACATATTTCTTTGTCCTCAGCGTTCTCTGCAAATTGGCAGCCGGTTCACTGGCCATTTAGGCAAAAGCAGCAAATGACTGAGAAGAGAAATTATGTGATTATACTTCTTTGAGTCTTGCAATTTTACTTTAGAATATGACCCAGGGATGGTCCTTCTGGGTGAATATCCTCAGGTACCGTGTACCCTCGCAGTATGTAATTTTAAATCATTTTTTTAAACGGACGTATAGTTTGCCTACAGTGAAATTCACGCTTCATGTTGTACATTTTTATTAGCCTTGACAGGGCCATGTAGCCACCGCCACGATACAGATCTAAAACAGTTCCATCCTTCCTTCCGTAGGAGGAGTCCAATCTCCTTGTGTTCAGCGATGTTTCCTGTTGGTTGCGTGTCCTTGCTTTGCTGGGTTTCCTGGGAGACTCCTGTTATCTCTTCCTTACAGCTTCTTCTCCACGCTTCAAATCTCATCACTTTTCCAGAAATCCTCTTCTTTTTGTTGTTCTTAGTTCTCTCTGCCTTTTTGGGTATTTTCTATTGTTAAGTATTTAGGTTCACGCCTCTTTTCTTCTGTGGTGTCTGGTCTGTTAGGAATCGCATCCAGGGTGTTTCTCTTGTCAGACATTCTTAGTTTCATCTCTAGAAGTTTGGGTTCTTTTTTATATTTTCCATGTATCTCCTTGATGCTTTCCCCCATCTTCTTGACAATCGATGTCACCTCAAACCAAAGTAGTTACCTGGATGTTTTTCCCCATCCTTCTCTCTGGATCCCATTCTTTCTCTGGTGTGACCACTCGCCATACAGAAAAGGCTTGTTGTTCATTTGTCCAGCCCTCTATCTGTTCAGTGTACGTTTATTGAGCACCTACTGCATGCTGGTCACTGGGCTCACGGAACAGGGCAGACGAGGTGCAGTCTCTGCTCTTACAGAGCTTTCATTCCACTATGAGAAGATAGAAAACAAACAAGGAAGCCGATGTATAATCAGAAATTATGACGATGCTATGAAGCACAAGAATTTTGGGGGAAATCTACAAAGAGGTCTGAGAGGTGGTGACATTGAAGCTAATCCTGAAAGAGCAGAAGGATCCAATCGTGGGGGCAAAAAGAGATTCTGGGCAGAGAGGATGGCTTGACAAAAGGCCCTGGGGCAGGAAATGGGTCTGAACCAAGGCCAGCGTGTGGTTTTTGGTGCTGGGAGAGAAGAATAATGAAAGGGGAGGTTGGAGTCTTGATTCATAGAGTTTGGTCTTAATCCTAAGAATGAAGGGAAACCATGGAAAGTGTTCAAGTAGGAGAGTAAGATAATAAATTAAATTTCCTGGAGACATCAGTGGTAGTGCAGAGGATGGACTGGGAAGAAGGAAAGTGAAACAGGGGGGACAGGTAGGGAGTGACCTTTTCAGAGGGGATGGCGCTGGCCTTGCTCAAGGAGCCAGTGAGCAGTAAGGGACTTGGGTAAGTTTGGGCGGTAGAAGAGATGGGCTTGTGGTGTTGGGGGAAAGAAACTTGATTCCATCCTTGGGTTGGCCAGTGGTCAGCTGGATGGACCTGGAAATTTCTCATCCCTCCCCTCCCTTTCCTCAATTTTCCAAATTGTGGTAAAACTTACATAACGTAAACTTTACCATCCAAACCATTTTTAAGAACACAGTTCAGTGGTATTAAATACGTTCCCAGTGCTGGGCCGGCACCACCACCACCATCTCTAGAACTCCTTCATCTTCTAAAACTGAAACTCTGTGCACGTTAAATTATAGCCCCTCACTCCCTCCTCCCCCAGCCCCTGGCCACCACCACTCTACTGTCTGTCTCTATGGTTTTGACTACTCTAGGTATTTCGTATAAATGGAAGCATATAGCACTCATCTTGTTGTGACTAGCTTACTAACTTAGCATAATGTCCTCAAGATTCATCCAGGTGGTAGCAAGTGTCAGAATTTCCTTCCTTTTTAAGGCTGAATAATATTCTGCTGTATGTACGGACCACATTTTGTTATCTCTGTGTGCCTCAGCACCTGATAGGTGGTGCTTCATGTGTTTCACGAGTGAATGGAAAGAGACATGGATGGATGAACTGATAAGTTGGTGGGTGGATCCATCCATGCATGATGGATGGGTGGATGGATGGATGGGTGGATAGATGGATGAGTGATGCATGGGTGGATGGACACACGGATGGATGATGGCTGGTTGGGTGGATGAATCAGTGGGCAGGTGAACGATGACGAATGGATGGATGGAATGGTGAATGCAGGTGGATGATAGATGCATGGATGGATTGATGCATAAACAGCCTTTCTGCAAGAGGCATTTCCTGAATGGCTCTTTCTAAAGCTCTCTGGTGTGGCAGAGGGAGCCACCGATGGAAAGAATGTGCTTTGCTTGATCCTAGGCAGTGTAGAATAGAGAAGAGTTCTCAAACCAGAGGCCTGGGGGCCGTAGTCAGCCTGCAAATGGTGAACGCTTTCATCAGATTAGTTGTCAACTCTAAATGTGAGGTTATTTCCCACAAAAATCCAGATGTTCTGACTCTCCTGGGAACTTCTTAGCTCTGGCCTCAGTGGGCTCACATTTCTGCCTTTTTGAAAGTAAGTGGTTGCAGCTGAATGGCAGACGTTCCCTCTGGGGGCCCGGGCACCCCATTCCTCGGTCCCCCAGCATGTCCACCCTCCGGCCTCCTTCATTCTGTATTCACAACTGAGTTAGCCAGCCCTGGAGTGGTGGGTTTGGGTACAGAGGGGCCTGGGTCAGAGTCTAACCCCATCCTAGTCTCTGCGTCCTTAAGCACATCACTTCCCCTCCTCGTCCTGCTTAAGAGGCAGTGGAAGAACAATGAGCTACCACCTTACACCAGTCAGAATGGCTAAAATTAACAAGACAGGGAGCCACCAATGTTGGTGAGGATGCGGAGAAAGGGGAACCCTCTTACACAGTTGACCTGGATGGAAATGGAGGGGATTATGCTGAGTGAAATAAGTCAGTCAGAGAAAGACAATTATCATATGGTTTCACTCATATGTGGAACGTAAGAAACAGCACAGAGGACCATAGGGGAAGGGAGGGAAAACCGAATGGGAAGAAATCAGAGAAGGAGACAAACCATGATGGACTCTTGACTCCAAGAAACAAACTGAGGGTTGCTGGAGAGGAGGGGCGGGGGCTGGGGTAACTGGGGGATGGGCATGAAGGAGGGCACGAGATGTGGTGAGCACTGGGTGTTATACGCAACTGATGAATCATTGAGCACTACATCAAACACTAATGCTGTACTCTATGTTGGCTAATTGAATTTAAGTAAATAAAAAGTAAATTGAAAAAACAAAAAGAGGCAGTGGGAGAATCAGCTTTTGCTAAAGAGAGTCCCTCAGCTGGCTGCTCGTCCTTGCTTTGCCACAGATTCGGCATCTGAGATGTGGGGTGATGACCACGGCGGGGGCTCTTACTACCTGCATCAGCTGGCGAATCCTTCAGTGGGGCGGGTCGTGCTGCCACCCCACTACATGAGGAGACCCAGGCCTCCCAAATCCGCCCCGCCAGGAAGCGGCTGAGCCGGGATCGGAGCTGAGTCCTCGGTTCCCAGAGTGTCTGTCTGCTTCCTACAAGAATGCGCGTGACGCGCTGAGCCGAGGCCCCTCTGGGCAACCCACGGCTCCCCTTTATTGTGCGTTTGCGACAACCTTGGGACAGGCAGTGCGACCCTGGGGCCTCTTCTCTGTGGAAAGTCCCGATGTAGAATCTCTGGCATGTGATTCTTCCTCTCTGGTCCCACTCCAGGCGCCTGGCTGCTGGGCTGTCCCTTTCCCACACAAAAGGGCCTGGTGGGTACTTGAGCAGCATGTCAGACAGAGCAGAGGCCTGTGTTCCCAGCCTCTGGGAGCCCCAGGGACTGGCCAGCACGTTGGAAGCTGCCCAGCTTCAGAGCGCTTCCCAGTCAAATGTGTCCAGCTGCCTGTGTTCCCAGGGGACAGTGTGCTTCCCACGGCCGCACGGGTCCCTGGAGTGGCCTTGGCCACCGGCTTGTCTCTGAGGTCCTCCCAGAGGGGTCCTTCTCTCCCTGGGAGGCAGTGGGGACAGGAGTGAGAGCGCAGGACGGGGGACTCAGTGAGATCTGGGTTTGACTCTGGGCAAATGCCTTCTCTTGTCTGAGCGTCACTCTCTTCATCTGTAGGTTGGGGTTGATTATGCTTTCCCGGGGGCATCAAAGAAGGTGCCTCTGACAAGTCTTTCTGCCAAAGCAGCCTCAGACTGCATGTCCCCTGGGAAAGGCCCTTAAATCACATACACCTCCTCGTGTCACTGGTCAATCCATGTGCTCTGGAGTCTGCAAAGTTATTGGGCTTGTAAGTTCTCTGCTGGGCCCAGGAGCCAGACTCTAGCCACCTGATGTGACTGTCAGGTCTCATCCTAAAAGGACACAGGGCCCCTCTTTGGTGCCGCTTCCTGCTGGTGAAGCAAAGCAGGCTCGGTTCAGAAGTGGGTGTACGTTTCTTGAGGGGCAGCTCCTGGGGACCAAGGACATCATTTCTGGGCAAAGTGGGAAGAAAAGGAAATGTCGCATCGTCTGCTGTCCTTACCTAAACGAGATGGAAAGGAGATAAGATCAACCCCCCAAACATGATGGGCATGATATAAAGTTAGTGCACGAGATTCTAAAATGGAAAAAAAAAATCTGATGACTAGACAAAAATATTACCCAAATTTCAGGTCAATTTAAGCCTTGAAGTTGGGAGCTGCGAGATTGCCTGAGAGAAGGTAACATCACCGAGAAACAGCGGGCATTTGCCCTGACTCCGCTGAACGTTAGCTGAAGTATTAATAGGGCTGCCAAACAAAGAGTCTTAAAACTGAAGGCCTCCAGCCCCTCATCTCTGTTTTATATTAAACAAAAATAAAAGCATATTCCTCAAAGAACATGCTGCCCATCCATTTCAAATGAACAGATGAAGAAAACATGAAAGTGTGGACTTCTTTGGAAGACCCTGAAGGCCCTCCAGCCTCATCATGAAGTTAACGTGCTTTCCCTCCACCGTGGGAAGCATCATTTGTATGTTATGGGGATACATGCCTTTTCCAGAAAGGGCACTGGAAATATTCCAGCCACTGTCAGGGGACATGCTTGCCGGCATCCCTGATGTGGCCTCTGGGAAGCAGGACAGTCTGTCTGTCTGCTGCACCTGCCTCTAAAGAGGTCACATGCAGTGACCGGGGAGTGTCTGAGGGGGGCAGGATGCCTCCCCGTGGGAAAGAGTCACTGATGTGGGCCCGACACTCTGGGGACCCCTTCAAAATGGGGGCCAGAACTACTCAGACTTTAAAAAGAAATCACACCAGAAGAAGGTTAAAACCATGTGAGTGATTTCTGAATGATAATTCATATGGCTTTGTGTAGGTAATTGTGAAGGCCAGTAGAGGTGTCCGCCTGACGAGGTGACAGTCCCCAGGTGTTCCTTCAATCCCTCATCCAGGTGCCACAGTGGAGGTATTTTGTAGATGTGATTACAGTCCACAATCAGGTGACTATATGGAAAGGAGACTGTCCTGGATGCTCTGGGTGGGCTTGGTATAATCAGTTGAAAGGCTTTAAGAGCTGGGCTTAGGATCTCCTATAAAGAAGGAATTCTGCCTGTGGACAGTGGCCTTGGCCCGTGCCTGAGGGTCACAGCCCTTCCCCAAGGCCCGTGTCACGGATTCTAGACCTGCCTAGCCAACCCCAGTCACCCATGCCTACACCTGGCAATAAATCCCTTATTTGTCTCCTACTAGTTCTTTTTTTTTTTTAAGATTTTATTTATTTATTTGAGAGAGAGCGAGAGAGAGCGCGCATGAACAAGGGGGGAGGGGCAGAGGCAGAGGGAGAAGCAGACTCCCAGCTGAGCAGGGAGCCCGATGCGGGGCTCCGTCCCAGGACCCTGGGATCATGACCTGAGCTGACGGCAGACGCTTAACCGACTGAGCCACCCAGGTGCCTCCTTACTGGTTCTTTTTTGCTATTAGAACCATGACTGTTACAGTAATAAAGGGGAAATAGAAAAACAAAAAACAAAAAAACACCACCTTTTTTTTTTTTTTACTGACCTTTTGAGCTATGTCCTAAAATTTTCACCTAGTCACTAAGTTTGAAACAAGCTAGATCTTGTCCCCCTAAGCTCTCCCCATCTTGGATCTTTGCCCTCGCTGGCGCCTCTGTCAGGGACAGCTCTCCCAGGAGCTGGCTCTCACATGGCTGGAACCCTGTCCTATGCAGGTTGCTGAAGGCATTCCACCTTGTGGGGGCAGCGGGGAGGGGGAGGGAGAGTGGGTGCTAAAGTAGCCCCTCCCCCACTGTCCCTCTCAGACCCTCTGGTGCATTTCTTGCTTTGCATTTGTTTTCGCCTTATTTGACATTATCTCATTGATGTTCCTGCTTCCTGGTCTATTGTTCACCCCTCTCCCTCCTAACACTTAAGTCCCTTGGAACTTGTGTTTTCTTTCTGCTCTATCCAGATAGCATGGCCCAGAGTCATGGCCAATGACCACGGTGGAACACAAGGATGAGTAAATACATGAATGATCTGGAGGCAGAACGGTGAGGGCTGCGGACATGGCCAGCCTTCTCTCAGCCTGGTTCCTGCTTTTGCCTCTTGCTCTCTGGGGAAGAGCCTCAGCATGGCTTGGCCCACCCTCCTGCTCCAGAGGTCCCAGAGGCATCTTGGAGGGAGCGGGCTCCGGCATGTCCCTGCCCTGGTTACCGGGCACCTGGCCTCTCTCCAGTTCCCGTGGTTCCCACAGAAACTCTCATCTGCAGCAGGATTGCCAACAGCTCTGGGCCACACAATGTGTTCAACCTACTTGTTCTGATGGAGACGCCTCGTTTTCTGTTAAGACAGTGGGCTGCACATGGCCGGAGAAAAGAGTCTGGCCCGGTCCAGGAAGTAAGTACTTCAGTGGACTTGAACCTGTCTCCTGGCCTGGGCTCCGAGGTCATGAATCAGGCTGGGAACGCAGTAAGCTCAGAGTCCTGCAGAGGTTGCAGGGTCTGGAGTCAGCCCTTCCCTGAGCCCGGGCTGTGCGTCCAGATTTTTATTCCTCAGCCCTGGAAGCTTCTTGAGAACATGCCCCATCTTCGCTCCACGCCAAGACCACACACCCCATAATAATAGAAATACTCCTGCAGAGCCGTGTGCAAGCTCACCACACACAGGGTCCCATGGTACCCCCAAAGCCCGGTAAGAGGGTATCATACCTATGGTACAGAGTTGGAAAATGAGCCTCAGGAAGGTGAACAGACATCATGCCCAAGGGCGGGCAGTGGGGACGGTAGCCCAGGCGTTCTGATTCTGTGGGTATGGGGACAGCGAGTTACCCCCACTCCAAGGAGGAGGAGGGGGTCCCTCATTTCACATGAGATGAGGGGCTTTGTGGGACCCCTCAGAGAGCTCGAGGTGCATCCCTGCTTTTGGGTGGCTCAAGAGACTCATTTCTGATGGGGCCAAGCTGTCCTGGGTTGGAGACTCGAGGCTCTGTCTGGGAAGATGGTCAGTGCTGTTAGATCCTGGGCACCGGGAGCCTGCGGGCCGTGTAGGGGCAGAGGGCTCCTCCCGGACAGTGGTCCCGGGGTGCAGCCAGGGCCAGCTATGAGAGGCTCTGGTCACCACCCAGGGGTCCTAGTTCACCACCCAGGGGTCTTAGAACCCCTGCCCCGAGAGGGAGCCCCACGCAGTGCAGGACCGTCCACCTTACTGAGCCTCCCCACCCCGCTCTACCCCTGGGCCTGGGGTGAGGGCACCCTCCCCGCAAGCAGCCTGCTCACTGCAGGCCCCTGGGAACTAGGGTCCTATTAAACCAAAGAGCAAGTTTTGCTGATTGCCCAGGACTGGGCTCCCTGAAGGCAGTGCACGGTGCCTTCCCTACCCGCATTGGCCTGGCACCTCACCCGGGGCTTGGCACATTCTAGGTTGTCAAAAGGACTTATGGAGGAAACAGGGAAACGTGATGTCTGATGGGTCTGCTGGTGTGGAGTATCTTGAAGTAAGCGGATGTCCTCACTGTCGGTCATCGTGGGACCAAGTCAACCCTGGGGCAAGGGCCAGGGCTGCAGGCGAGGTGGGGGACGGGGAGCCCCACTTCCCGCTTACTTCCCACCGACTCCTCGCGGCAGGCCCCCTCTCTGAGTGCCTTTGGTGGTGGGGGCTGGGATGCCTCCGGCCACAGGGAGTGGGATGGAAGGGGGCCCCTTGTGGTGGGAGGGGCCCTCTGTGTCGCTCCCCTCCGGGCTCCAAACCTAAGTGGCACTATCATTTCTCTCTGTCCTTTCCTTCCCCCACCTCACTGCCCCCTCCCCCCACATCCCTGAGAACCTTCTACGTGCAAGGCCTCCCACTAGCCCTTGGGTGATCTGTTTGCTCCGCCAACGGGGCTAGCTCCTTCCCTGGGGGCGCTCCGTCCCTGGTGCCTGGGCACGATGGTGAGCGGCCAGGAGCGAGCGGGGAGCCAGGGTGGGGAAGGGGAGGCGTGTCCCGGCAGAAGGACCAGTGCGTCTCAGGGTCGGAGATCAGGCAGGTGTGAGCAAAGGGCAGAGGGGAGGTTTGGGGTCAAATCATGGAGGGCTCTGTGTGAAGAATTTTGATTTTATTCTTTTTTTTTAAAGATTTTATTCATTTATTTGAGAGAGAGAGCTCGCAAGCAAGTGGGGAGAGGAGAGGCAGAGGGAGAGGGAGAAGCAGACTCCCCCCTGAGCAGGGAGCCAGACGTGGGGCTCCATCCCAGCACCCTGGGATCATGACCTGAGCCGAAGGCAGACATTCAACCAACTGAGCCCCCCAGGAGCCCCTGATTTTATTCTAAGTGCAGTGGGAAGCCGCTCAGAACTTTAAGCAGGGGAGCGACGAAACACGGATTTTTTTGAAAAAGGCACTGTTCGTTTCTAAGGAAGCCCCTCTGAGCTGGAGACAGAGCTGGTCCCTGCAAGGGGGCAGCAAGCAGGTCTGTTCACGGGCACCTCTGAGAGCCGACTGTCCCCCATCCCACTTCCTCCCATCTGCCTCACTCCGCGGCCCCTCCTGGGGGAGAGGATGTTGTCATCATTTCCCTTTGGAGGTGGCCTCTGGAGGGACCCACCAGCATGACCTCCCATTGACCCATCTTCTGCCCCAAGTCCATGGCTGTTGGGTTGTCTGAATAGCCAAGAGATGAACTCATCGCCACCTCCCGCAGGGCCACTGTCTGAGCGTGTCTGCGGCTTAATCGAGGGACAAGCATACTGTGTCCCAGGGTTGGGCCCGCCAACGTCCTTGATGAGTAACTGGGACAGTCGAGGGGACGGGGAAGTGGCGACAATGTTACTATTGTTCTTTGGCTCCAGGGCCCCGAGCGCTGGGTCTGCACGGCCGGCTGGGCTGGGCTGGGCTGGGCTGGCGGCCACAGCTGCTGGCTCAAACCGCCGGGCAGCCTGGTCAGCGCAGCGGGGGGCAAGGGGGCAGGTCCAGCTGCTCGGGCGGCACCACCCCCGCAGACCCACCAGAGGCTCACAAAGCAAACATCTCTTCTTGTCTGCAAACCACAGAGTTCCTTTCTGCAAAAGGCCTGGGCATCTATGCACCATGGAGGCCATCCAGATTCATTTGCGCATTCATTCATTCTTTCCTCATTCAATATTCATCCAGCCCCTTTGAGCATTTTACCCAAAAGACAAAAATAAGCAGTCAATGCTGAACTGACATACAGTTTTTTGGGGGCTGAGAGGCTGACTTCATTATGACATTGAATCCTCACAATGTACAGAAGCCTGGGGCCAGTGGCTGGGTTTGGACTCTCCCCGCCCCTCCTGATGGTGTGGCCTTGGGCTGAGTCCTCCACCTCATGACATACAGCACAGTGTGGGGATATTAGACACCTTATTCAGTTTCTATTCGCAGATGTAGAGACAAAAGTAGACCCATAGAGGGTCTGTATAATTTAATTAACAAACGCGATCTTATCGGTGGCTAAAAAAAATGAAAGGATACATAGAGAATATACTTTCTCTTCCATGAGATATCTATGGGACAATTTTTTTAAAGTCACAAATAAACCCTACAACCTCAATACATTCCAAAAAAGAAATAATGCAGACCTATTTTGACGATAACATTGAAAATCAGTCATAACTAATGAAAACAAAACCCAAAAAGAAGGTAAGTATTTGTGATTCACTGACTTTGGGAAACTATTAGGCATGTCTAGTAGGTCTAGAGATGAATAAATGTCTGCCCCCACCCCACGATTTTCTTCCTCGGTGCACGAGCCCAGAGAAACACGGGTACGCGCTCCCAGAAAGCAGCAATGGGCTAAGCTGCTCACACGGGGCAGAGCCAATTGCCCACATCTCTTTACACCTCCTCCTTTAGGGACCTCACCATGGCAGTTTGGAGGTGGGAGGATTTACACCATGGAAGTTGGCAAACACCAATCAGGGCTCATCGTCTGAAGAGTCTTTGCCAGTGCACTACCTTTCAAAAGCCACAAAGAGAATGTTCATAGCAGTGATTCATCATCACCCCAAAGTGGGTGCTACCTGGATGTTCATCGGCAGTAGAAGGATAGATAAAGCATGGTAGCCTTTCACGCACTAGAACACTCAGCAGAGTGAAAGTGAGCGCACGCCACCATGTACAGCAACATGGATGAATCCCACAGACACAAAAGAATTTGCATTTTGGGGTTCCATTTATGTAAAAGAAGCAGGCAAAACTAGTCTATGGGGTTAGAAGTCATGATAATGGTTATCCCTGGATGGCGGGGCATGGGGTGCATCCGGAAGGGGCACCAGTGGGCTTTCAGAGGTGATGGCAATATTCCATTCCCGCATCTAACTGCTGGTTACATGCATATGTTTATGTGGTGAAGACTCATTGAGTTGACATTTATGATTTGATGTGTTTTGGTAAGTATGTTAATATTCAAGAAAAAGTGTACTAAGAATATAAGATTTATGAATAAAATAGAGCACGACAAACCAAAATAAAGAATTATCTCCTAAATAACTCTCAGGCCAAAGAGAAAACCAAAAGTGAGCTGGAAAATATGATTTGTCCTGCGAAATTAATCATGAGGCTGCTGATTACAAGGTGGTTCAGAATAGTAAAAAATGGAGTATCATCCAAGTGCTTAACAGAGGAAATTAGGTAAACATATTATGGCATAGTCATGCAATGGAATATTATACAGTTATTAAAATTATATTGTACAGAAAAATGTTTGATGATGTGGAGAGGTTCATAATGTATTATTAAGTGGTTATGATAGTTTTTTAAAAAACATGCATTTTATATAAGGAAAAATAAGTGGATACAAGTACATCACAATATTAATAGTCATCTCTGAATAACTGAACAGCAGGTTACAAAATTATTTTTTATTCTTTTTTTTACATTTTCCAAATACCCTGTGAACATGTATTATCACTGTAATCCCCCCAAAGTTTATTTAAAACAAGATAGCTTTATTATTATTATAGCACCTAGAAGGTGCCTCCAAGAGAATGAATTCCCGGTGGATGTTTGTCGAATGACTGAGTGATTGATTGCTAGAGTGAAATCTGAATGCTGTGACAGAAGACGGGGGACAGGGACGTTTTCCTGGAGGATATGGGGAGAATGGCAGTGAATAATCACCGTTTGTGGGAGGAGAGAAGAATAAAGAGGATTGTGGTCTGGGGGACTCAGAAGCTTTCCAGGTTTAGAAACAGCAGGACAGAGCAGAACGGACAGGGTTTTACGAGTGTGATTTTTGACATCAGGAGACTCTGCCCCGCCCCCTGACCTTCTGCGGCCCCCGGGGTTACAGATGGTGGCATACTTCATCCATTTTCGTTTAATAAGTGATAACTTATGGACAGAAACTGAGCGGATGCCAGCTGGAAGAGGTTGTGAGGGTCTACTGTTAAATATTTGGACGATTCGAGAGCTGGTTCTTGAACCACTGATGGCCTGTAATCAGCCATTGCAGAGCATTTACACCCCCCCGCCCCGGGTGTAAAAACTGGTAAACGCTACGAACCAGGGGATTTCTGCCCCTTTGCTCTGAAGAGCTGGCTTACCAACACAGCCCTGGATTTCATCTGCTGTTCATAAAATCATTGCAGCACTCAAAAAATCCCCTGCTAATTCTGGTGGGGGTCAGGGTTTAAGATGCACTGTGCATCTTCCTGTTTCAGTCAACCCAGGGTAGCCCCACCACCCAGTAAAGCTCCACAGGACAGCTGGCTTGGGCCTAGCGGCCCTTTCACACACTAGCTCCTGCCCACCAGCCCCTCAACAGATGCGAGACCCTCCCCCAGCCCCTCTACCCAAAGTCTCCTGGTATTTCTCCTCATGTCCAAACCTGCCCACCAGTCAGTTCCTGTGATTCCTCTGCTGAGGTGGTCGTGAGTGTGGGAGTGGGGCCAGACCATGGCAGTT
Organism: Halichoerus grypus; assembly: GCF_964656455.1. Taxonomy (NCBI): domain Eukaryota; kingdom Metazoa; phylum Chordata; class Mammalia; order Carnivora; family Phocidae; genus Halichoerus; species Halichoerus grypus. The sequence goes on along the minus strand of NC_135721.1, from coordinate 133,993,400 downwards.
CGTGAAATTCTTTGGGGCAAATGATGCCTCTTTATGCGGAGGGTGAATGCCCCAGACCAGCCACTGGGGAAAAGTAAACTGCTGGAGAAGCCACCAATCACCCTACAAATAGTAACTTCCTTCTGAGCTGTATCTCCAAAGACGTTAAGTTAGCTGTGTGACCTGAAGAAGACACTTTCTGAAAGAGAGGAGCTCTCTCCTCCCTCCACTTCCCTCCCCCCTCCCCCCTGCTCCCCTTTCTCTCTCTTCTCCTGCCCTCCCTTCCCCTCCTCCCCCATCCTGTCTCCCCTCTTTCTGTCTCCTTCCCTTCTTCCCTTGCCTTCCAGCAAACTGCAGCTGTCCTGGGCTCTGTGCTGGGCTGGGCCTAAAGGGGGTACAGACCCTCGCAGCCCCCACACCCCACTATCTGACATGTGCTCATCACGATGACCTGTAATCAGAAGGGTGACCCCAGACTGTGGCGCAGCCTGGAACATTCTTCTCCTACCTCCCCCAGCGGTCCATCACCTCTGCTTTCAGCTGGGCAAGTCTCTCTCTTCCTCAGGGCCGCCTTGCCAAATGCACCAATTTTTATGCCTCAAAGGTTTAACAATAACATCCCCCAAATATCTGTTGAGCACCTACTATGTGCCAGACTTACATTAGATGTGAGAAACCCCTTTCTTGTTTTTTTTGGGCCTCTGCCCCAAAGCACCTGAACTTCCTTCCTTCTAGGACCTTCTATGTGCGTCTCTCGGACTTATATAGAGCTTGTGGCATGGTGGGAGCTCGGTATAGATTGAGGGCCCACTACGTTCTGTTTCTGTTAGTCACTCACTGAATATTTACGCAGAGCCACTGTTGACAGCCCTGAGCCTGCTGAAAAGACGTGGATTTGCCTCGATTGAGGGTCTGACACAATTTTTTCTTCCCTCTCCCTTCCTGTTTCAGCTCAATTTTCCCAGAAAGTGGTATTTTCCAACTTGATGAACAGATGCCATTTTTACCTTTGATCAAGGTTAACAACTACGATCGAGATGTGCAATGTTGTAATAAAATTACACTAATTTACTTAGTGCTGCAGGTGTCCCGGGGTTCCTTTATCTGAACATGTTTTGCTCATGAAATTTCTGCGCTCAGCACTCACTGATGCAGCCATTAATTGCCAAGACCTCTGAGCTCTGACCCACTTAGCAGATCGATGCAATAGAGTGCGAGCTTCTCAAACATTCCCGAATTTTCTGGTCATGAGAACAAGCTGGTGGCAGACAGGTGGCCGAAAGTGCCCGATAGTTTATCTGGACGGCACTGGGATGGCGATTACTCATACTTCCACGGAAAACCCTAATATTGTTTCAGTAAGTGGCGTTCTTTTCTCTAAGTAGGGGCATTTGGAGAAGGAGCACTCACAGGACACGTTGGACTGGGAAAAACAATGGCTTCCCAGCGAAGCAAACACCGAGTGGAAGGGCTCCAACCTTGAGGCCAAGAGAAACCACCACCTCTGAGACACGCCGCCAAAATCCACCTTCCGCAAACAGTCTGTGTGATTCTGGCCAGTCAAGCTGGAGGCTTTGTTTGCCTTCAGATAATTAATCTGACTGCAGTGGGTTTGCGGGCTCTGAGCACCTAACCTGGCTGGGGTGGGAGAAACCATCCTGAGGGCCCCAGCTCCAGGGTTTTCTGCCCAGACGGGCTTCCTGGGAGCACCATGGCCATTTTCCTTCTGGAGACACACAGCTTCTCCACCCTGAAGCTGGCCAAGCAGGCCCCATCTTTGTAGGCAGCACCAGCCAGACTTATTTCCTTATTAATTATTAATTAATAATAAGCCACTCATTTCCTTGCCTCCATCACCACCTGCCACCTCTAGCCTCAGCCGGTGCGCTGCTCTGTGTGATGAGCGGTTACACACGCAGGCTCTTCCCTGCACCGCCTGGGGTGGGATCTTGACCCTGCGCCTCTAACTCTGTGATCTCAGGCATGCTGGCTCACCTTTCTGTTCCTTTGGTTCGTCATTTATAAAATGGTGACAGTGATGATAACCAACACCCAGACTGAACTCGGGATTAAATATAGTAATTTGCATAATGCCATTAGTGCTTGGTGCTGGGAGGCAGGGTAATGGTGGCGAGTGGGGGCCTCTGTGACTATCGAAACATATCTCCATGTCCCCCTCTTCCTCTCTCCCCTTTGTCCCTGCCTTGACTCAAGCTGTTATCCTGCTCCAGGAGGGCCAGGGGACAGCTTCTGATGGGGCTCTCTGCTTCCTCCCCTGCCCCCGGAAACCCGTTCTGCAGGTTTCAGCCAGAGGGAACTTTTAAACATTGCTTTAGTTTCCAAGAATGTCATTCAAATTATCACACACTTGGTGGCTGGAAACAACAGATATTTATCCTCCTATCTTTCTGGAGGTCAGAGTCTGAAATCAAGATGCCAGCAGGGCTGTGCCCCCTCCTGAGGCTCTAGACAAATCCCCAAGACCCCCGTTCTGTGCATTCCTATGGACTCAGTCAATGATGGATCCTGGGGGTGGGGGGGTTGGCGGTGAGACCTTACAGGGGCACTGTCTGGTCACTGAGGTTGCAAAAACTGTTAATAACTGTCACAAGAAGGGCGCCTGGGTGGCTCAGTCGTTAAGCGTCTGCCTTCGGCTGAGGTCATGATCCCAGGGTCCTGGGACCGAGCCCCGCATCGGGCTCCCTGCTCAGCGGGAAGCCTGCTTCTTCCTCTCCCACTACCCCTGCTTGTGTTCCCTCTTTCACTATGTCTCTCCCTGTCAAATAAATAAATAAAATCTTTAAAAAAAATAACCGTCACAAGGAGAATGCAGTCAGAGCACTGCCCAGGGGCCAGGCCAGGTGCGCCCTGTAGGTCAGGATAGGATCCAGATTATATTCTAATTGTGACGAAAAAAATCACTGAAGGTTTTGAGCAAGGAGCAAATAATCCGATTTGTACTCTACAAAAGTCTCCCTCACTTAGGGTTGCCGAATTTAGCAAACAAAAACACAAGGTATCCAGTTAAGTTTCAGTTTCAGATCAATAACGAATACATTTTAAGCCTAAGTATGGGCTAAATTGGGGCATACTTATGCTAAAAATGTATTCGTTATTGATCTGAAACCCACGCTCAGCTTGACATCCTGTATTTTGTGCAGGGATCTGGCTGCGGCTCCTGCATGAAGAGAGGGTCAGAGGAGGGCAAGGCTGGAGACTGGACACCGCGAGTCTGGGCCATTGCCCAAGGGGGCGAGGATGGCGGCTTGGGTGAGGTGGCGTCCATGCGGATGGAGAGCAGGGAACGGAGCGGAGAATGTTTTAAGAACAGCTCACGTCTACGCGAGCTTTATCTGGATTATCTCATGTGATCTGTACAATCACCGTCTAGGTGGGTACTGGACCCACTATACAGATGAGAAAAACAGAGGCCTGGAGAGTAACTGGCTAGTTTGCGGGAGAACCAGGATTCGAGGCAGGTTCCCAGGGTCTAGTCCTAACTATTCTAGGCTAGTGCTTGTGTAGACGGACCCCCCCACCACACCGTAGCCCCCTACGCTGCCCCCTGCGCCGAGACCCCAGCTGTGCGGAGGACAGGGTGTGGGCAGATGGGAGCAGTGAGACGGTGCAGGGGCCCCTCCACGGAGTGACGAAGGCCATTCAGGGCAGTGACGGTGGGATGGGGAAGTGGAGAGGGGGGCACTCCATATTCAAGAGACTTGGGGAGACAGACGTGGCCCCTCGGCACTCAGCTGTTTGCCTGGAAATGAGCTGTCTGCGCCCCTGCTCCTAAGATACGCGGAAACACGAGGGGCCCGTGAAGAACTGTCTCCCCACACCCTCCCCGCAGGCAGGGGAATGGACTGCGGGGCGGCACCGGGGAGCCCTCACTGAGCCCTGCCCGGAGTCACGCTGCCTCACCCCGGCGCCGCTCTGACGGCGGTGTGCGCAGACGTCACCTGGGGATCCGGGTCAGGGGCCCGGGAACCTGCATTTGTAACACGCTCCCACGCTCCTGCAGCGGGGGGCAGGGCTCTAGGTCAGTGGTCCTTGGAGTCTGGTGCCGAGACCAGCTGCATCCGGGTCACCTGGGCCGCGCGCTGGGCTTTCCCATCAAGGCGTGCTATGCCAAGCCCTCCAGGGGAGGCTGATGCTCGCTGAGTGTGGAGAGCTGAGGGCCACGCAGCTGTGACAGAGGAGGGGCCCCCTGGAGGAGGGGTGGGGAGCTGCAGGCCCCAGTACTTCCCAGCAAATGCCCCCAGTCCTGGAGCGGTCTCCCATAGGTGACCGTGTGACACAACGCGGCCAGGGAGAAGGAGGAGGGAGACGGAGAGACAGAGAGGAAGGGGGTGCACCTCCAGCCACTGTCCCCCAAAGCTCTCCCCCAGGGAGGTTCACACAGAGCCATCTGTCTGTCCGTCTAGCTGGCTACCTGGTCAAGACTTTGGGCGTCACACTAATTTCTCTACGTGAGACTTGGGCACCCCTGAACCACTGGCCTCTCGCACTTCACGCAGGGAAGAGAGGCCGCAGTAAATGCCCCCTCCCCATGATCATGGGGGAGGCGATGCTGTTTCCCATGGGTCCCTGTTTCTGAGCCTCTTGCCCCTGCTTCCAGCCGCGTGCATCTGGGGCCCCTGGTGGGAGTGCTGGGAGCCCGTCCTCCTCTTCCTTTGTTCACTTATGTCAGATGAGTCAGGTCACCTTGGCACCCAGTCTCACAATTGAGTCACATTCAAATAAACAATGGCTGAGGGGCAGAAATAATGGCAAAGCAATTTCAATGTTTTGCTGAAATCTCTCAAAAAGGCTCAAGGAGCTCCCAGTCTTGGTGCACACTGACACTCTGTGACACCCTCTATCCAGGAGGGGCCCGCCCTACCCAGATGGATAGGTGCAGAATTCCCGGCGCCTGGGCATGCCCTTTGCTAAAACTCCCAGTGTCCCCAAGCCCCAGCCAAGTGGGAGAACCTCCCCAGATTTGCTCCCAGCCCACCCTCCTCTCACTCCCCTGAGTCCCCTTTACCTTGCGCTTCTCTTCATTCCCTCTTTGCTTCTGCTTCTCTGCCCTCCCTGTCACTCGTGAATCCTGTTTTTAGGACAAGGACCAGAAATGAGCTGGCAAAGCCAAAGGTTCTTCTTGATAGGTAGAAGGAAGGACAGGAGTTGTGGGTTTGCCTATTAATTTGGGGGAACACACTGGTCTGCCAACATTCCTTAATGCTCACTATGTGCCAGGCATTGTGTGAGGCCCATGGGGGCAAAGGTATTGAAATAAGAGGATGAGAAAGGGCTGTGGTTTGAGGCAAGCAAGTGTGAGGCAAGGACAATAAAGGTCGAGACAGAGCGTAAGAACCGTGGCCGGTTCTAAGTACCAACCACCTGCTGGATTCTGTGCTCAGTCAGTAACGTGGGTTAACCTGTTTGATTCTTGTAACAAACCTGTGGTTTAGGTACTGATGTGAACTCTCATTTTATAGATGATGAAACCAAAGAACTGAGAGTTTACTTATTTGCTTAAGGTTACACAGCAGGTAAGAGGTGGAGCTGGGATTCTAATCGGGGACTTCTGGATTCCAGAGTCTGGCTCTTTCCCATAGTGCTATCTACACAGAAGGCTGTGGGGTGAGAGATGGGATTTTGAACAGCCTGGGAAAGCATGCTAGGGCACCAGGGAAGGCTTCCTGGAGGAGGCAAAGCCTGAGCTGAGTCTTGAAAGATGAAATGTTTCATCAGAGTTCCTCTGTCTCTGTCACATCTAGTATCTAGGCTGTGCCTGGATTAAGGCAGGACATGAAGGTCAAGGGGAAGGAAGGTGGCCAAGATACCCAGAGGGATGTTTCCTGACTGTGACTTGAACAAGGGAAGGAAATATAAAAAACTAGATTAACAACAACAACAAAACCCCAGAAAATTTGCTGACACGTGCGTCTTCAAAGTTGAGCAGTTTGGCAGCCTTCAGGCACGGTTGTATCTAGGGGGTCATTTGACAGCAGCAAGACTTGACTCTTCTCCCACAATCTCTAGGCTTTTCTTATTTCTAGTTGGTTTCATTCCAAAGCAGGCTGGGTTCCAAATGACAACAGAGATGGCCTCCAACAGCCCTGAGCCTCCATTTCCTCCACAGCTGGGGGAAGTCAGAGAAAAAAGATCACAAGCTTTTCCTCCAAAGGGGGAATCCATTTCATTCCCCCAAAGACTCTGATTGGCCAGCTTGGGTCACATGCCCAGTGGCATCCGTGCAAAGGGGACTCTGGCTCCTGATGGAAGAAGAAGGATGTAGACCAGCCACACGTTTGTACACGATTAGACACAAACAGGACTGGTCCCATTGCTGGAACTGTCGGAAAAAGAAAAAGAGAAGATGAAGGCACCCTTGAAGGTGAAATGAGATGGACTGTGAGGCTGAGCACCATGAAACTGAAAAAATTTCGTATGAAGCTCGTGCATCATTGTCTGGCTTTCTGATTAGCATTTGGGGCACCTGTGACAACAGCATATGCCCGACTGAGGACGTGGAGGGAGGGGGACCTCGGCTGGGAGGGTGGGCCGGGTGCCCGGGGGCTCAGTGGCTGGGCCCCAGGATGTGGGGCTGCTCCTGTCTCCATGGAGACAGACCTGCCCCCCCCATGGTTCCACAGACAGGTGGGAAGATGATCGTCAGGCCAGGTCCAGGTGAAGCAGTGCCGGAATCAGAGTCCAGGGCTCCTGGATCCCCGAATGACCTGAGGGAAAACACGTCCCCTTCGGAACTTCAGCGTCCTCACTCTGTAAATTAGCAGTGGATCCCAGACGGTACGGGCCGACGCCGGGTACGGTGTCGGTAGGTGTGATGATCAGTCCAGTGGTACAGAAGCAAGTTAAAAAAATGTTTAATATCGATGTGCTGATCTTTACAGCCTCCTTCTATTTCTGTTTCTCCATCCATAGCTGTGATACAGGTTTTTATTTAAAAATAAGTCTGGCGGTGGCTCAGTCAGTTGTGTCTGCCTCTTGGTTTTGGCTCAGGTGGTGATCTCAGGGTGGTGAGATCAAGCCCTGCCTTGGGCTCCATGCTGGGCGTGGAGTCCGCTTGGGATTCTCTCTCCTTCTGCCCCTCCCCCTCCCTTGCATGCGCATGCACGCGCTGTCTCTCAAATCAATAAATTAATTAATTAATTAAATAAAATAAGTTTGCTTTTTGTGAAAAGGGTGTGTCAACTGAAAGAATAATTCTCAGGAAATTATAGTGCTGGTGCCCAAATTGGTAAGGCCGTCCCCACATGGTCAACATGTGGGAAATGCCAGTGGGCTGCCCTGGGATTTGGGGCAGGTGAAGGGTCAGAATCTTGGTGTTATGCCAACAGGTATGAGTACTTATTGTATTTGCACGCCGGCCATGGGCAGAAGTGTGCAAAGAGCCCCGGCGCCCGGCTGTAACGCTTGGAGGGAGCACTGAGCTTCCTGGGGGTGCCGTCCCCGCGATGCTCCCGCTCACCTCCTACATACGCAGCTGTCACCCCCAATGACACGCCGTTCCGAATCCTGCTTTTCGAGACTAACATTTGCCGACAGTCACTGCATGCTGTCAGACGGATTCCTCCAACAGGCTTGTCGGTGCTGCTCCCAGGTCCCGCTTCGGGATGCCCTAGAATAGGCTTAACTAGCTGTTTTTTTGAAAGGATACTTCTATTTCTCATGATGATAAACAACGGTGTTCTGAGCTTCCCGCACGGCTCTCTTGCCTGATGATTCCTGAGGATGCCTTCCTTGGAGGGGTCTTGGCTGGATGCCTCTGTTTAAAGTGGGGGGGGGGTGGCTGCCCCGGCTGCAGCCCCAAGCTGCTGTGTCCCACGGCAGGAGGCCATTCAGCTCCCAGCTCTGTCTAGACAGCGAGCGTGCCAGCCAGTGCCAGGCCCGAGCTGGCTCTGTGTGTGTGTGTGCGTGTGTGTGTCTGTGTGTGTGTTTGTTAATTACCCTGGAATGTCTGCTCCGGCCGCCACCGTGGAAATGTAGGTCATCCCAGTGAGGCGCGCGGTCATGAGAAGGGGGGTCGGGCCAGCCGGCGGCGCACACACCGTATCGAGGTCACAGCCGTCTGGGAGCCAGCCTAACAGGGCCCAGGCACGTGAGAAGCAGACCGGCTGGTTTCTTTCTGTGGCTCTTTCTCTTTGTGCGTTTCATAGTATTGCTCACATTTTCAGCCTCAAGCATGTCGCTTTCCTGTGGCAGAGGCGAGGACAAGTGTCCCATTGTACACCTCAAATTGGATCTTTCATGTAGCAATCTTTTACGGAGCCAGGACATTCTATTAAGCAACTTCCCCTGCATGGTCAATGGCCTTTCATCCTTCAGAAGCCCTAGGAGGAGGGTCCGGTTATCCTCACAGAATATAGTACATAATCTCCATAGACACTTTACAGATGAAGAAATGAGACTCAGACACATTACCCAGCTACTAATGATAATAGGGAACAGTTATTTGTCACTGACTACATGCTGCTTTCATCTGGTCTCAGCTCTTTGTATGTAGTATCTCTGTTGATCCTCCAACAAGCCAACAATGGTTGTTCCCATTTTATAGATGAGGAGATAGAGGCGCAGAGAGCCAGCCTATCACAGCATTAGTGGGATTCAGACCCAGGAGGTCCAGCTAGAGGCTGAGCCCTCAAACCCTGTACTCTCCATCACTGTGTTAAGGTCCCCGAGTTGGGTTGGGGTCAGTCTTTGGCTTGGATAAACCATTTGGACTTAAAAACCCAGGAGTGAGAACAGGACTATTATACCTCCTGCAAAGAAGCCTTGGGTTGGAAAGCTTTAAACCCGAGTCCTGGTAAACTGAGGCGGCTCTGGGGGAAGTCGCTTAGAAGCCGGATCTTCTCAATGTGCTTGCTCAAGAGCCCAGGTCTGAGACATCTCTTACGGACACACATCCCCACCCTCCTCGCCCTGGGTTTAAAAAATCATCTCATCTAACAGACTTTCCCATCTGTGGAACAACACACTGCTGTGTGGGGGCTTTGTTTGTGAACCTGCCAGTAATAATTGTTCAAACATTTATAAACTGTGTGGTTATGAGCAAAAGGTTTTAAGAAACTAAAAGAAATGTGAGGAAATGATGCTTTAACCACCCTCCCCTGGAGGGCTGGGGCAGACTGCGTTTCCCTCCCAAAGTTGCATCATAAAAATTTTCAAAATGACAGAAACGTTGAAGGAACAAGACGGTGAACACCCAGATGCCCGCCATCGAGATGCTACCTTGAACCATTCTTGCTTTGTCACACATCTATCCATCCCTCTGTCCGAGGCAGGCTGCACTTTAAAACGACACGTATAATCTGGGGTGGCTTTCTCTCCAGAGGGAAGGTATTCCCAGGCCTATGGGGGTTCAGCCATGACTTTGAAAGGATAGTTGAATATAATGTTTGAGAAGGCGGTAACAGTGGTGGCTCCCAGGGGTTGTCTGTGCCCCGGCCGGGTACCACGCACTCCGCGAACACCATTGCTTTCAGCCCTCACGACACCCTGAGCTTCTAGTACTATCACCCTTCTCCCTATCACCCCCCAGCGTGGAAGCGGCAGGGTAGGGATGTGCCCCCAGACACGGTGCCGCGCCTCCAGGACTGTGCCTTCTGATCCTCCTCCCAGCCTGGCACAGTGTAGACGCTCCATCAGTGTTTGCCTAATTCACCAAGAAAAGATAAAGTCTCTGCCAGGTTCAGGATGAAACACCTGACATGCGTTATCTCATTCAATGCTCATGCCAACTGTAGGAGATGGCTGAGAACATGGAGGCTTATAAATCAAGTGGAGCGAGGGTTAGAAGACCCGCCCATTGGACCTTTCACCTTCTTGGTCTGGGTGCTGGCCACGTCTGTCCTGAATGCTGCAGGGCAATAGGCTTCTTTGCTCAAAAGGTCATTCTCACGCCACTCTCCCTCCTCCTTCCAGAGGGAGGCCTTCCAGCTGCCCCAGGCGGGATCAACCTGCTAGTGCTGATTTCCGTCTTCCTGAATGGGCCTGTGAGAATGTGGAAGAGCCAGTCTTTGGGAGTCCTACAAACCTAGATCTAAGTCTAACTGCTGTCTGTGATCAACTGTGCAAACTTGGACAAGTTTCTTTGTGTGTAAAAAGGTAGGGATCATGCTTTCTGAAAAAAAGCTGATGTGAGGTTTTGAAATGAAAAGGAGGGTATGTGAACAGCATCTTGCACATGGCAGATACTCAGTAGAAGGTCATTCTCTCTACTAACTTCTGCTGAGCTTATGGGCTGTGGTGTGTGATTTGCACATGAAGGGGTTGGTACTGGGACTTCTGTGACACATGGCCAGGAGGATAGTTAGATCTTGGACAAAGTGACAGAAAGGACCCCTCCTCCCCAAAGCCTCACAGGGGTGCATCATACCCTGTGGGGTTGCTCAAGGAGAAATGTGACTTAGCTTGATAATCTGACCACAATTTAACAATGAATCATATATGATTCTGGTCTGTTTCTTGTGTATTTATGCCTGTTTCTGCCCTCAAGGAGCTTGAAGTCTATAGAGATATTTTACCTCTTTCTTATGAGACCACAAGTACCTAGCAGAGGGCTCAGTGTGACTCAGTGCTGCTCAATGCACCCCATGCCAACTAAATATAATCTAACCTAACCCTATCCCACTCAACCCAACCCAACCCAACTCAACCCAACCCAACCCAGCTCAACCCAATCCAATCCAACCTAACTCAAACCATCTCAACCCAACCCAGCCCAGTGCCACCCAGTCCAACCCAGTCTAACTCAAACCAACTCAACCTAACCAGCTCAGCTCAACCCAATCCAACCCAACCTAACTCAAACCAATTCAACTCAACCCAGCTCAACCCAACACAACTCAATGGCAATAGTTGTTCAGTGGAAAGCACACACAATTTAAAGTCAGAAAGTCCTGAGGTAAAATCTCAGTTCTTTCCTTTACAAGCTGTGTGCCCTTGGGCAGGTCACTTCACTTCTGAGTCTGTTTGTTCATCTTTAAAATGGAGATTAAAATCCTACATTTGCCAGTATATAAGATTAATTTTCTGTTCAGGGGTGCTTGGGTGGCTCAGTTGTTAAGCGTCTGCCTTCAGCGCAGGTCATGATCCCAGGGTCCTGGAATCAAGCCCCGCATCAGGCTCCCTGCTCAGCAGGAAGCCTGCTTCTCCCTCTCCCACTCCCCCTGCTTGTGTTCACTCTCTCATTGTGTCTCTCTCTGTCAAATAAATAAATAAAATCTTTAAAAAATTTTTTTCTGTTCATCAGGTGCCTCCTTATGTGATACCATCAAGCCCACCCTAAGCCATTGAATGGAATAAATCTCAGCAATGTGCCCCTTTCCTCCCCTGGCCCACCTTCTGCCCCAGCAAAAACGAGCAAGAGGAGCACCTCCAACCCAGTCCTCCTGGTTGCTTGGCATTTCTCTGGGAGGACTTGGAGTAGGAGTTAATATTTTTCAGAAAAGCTTCCTGGTAAAATTGAGTGACTTCATATGCACTAGCTAATCTTTAGACTGCAAATATGGTACTTTCAAAGTGTTGTTGTGAGGTCAGACATTAATGCAGGGCACTCCCACTAAATATGTAGAAATTACTGCAGCGGCCACAGCCCCCTTACCACCCATCGGGACACGGGAGTGGAAGCTCTCTTTACCTGCCTCTACATTACAAGACACGAGACTAACTCTGTAAACATCATGTGGATGCCCACAGCACCTTAAATGTCTGAGGATGGTCAGCAACACCCCAATGAGCCCTCCGCTTCTACTCCCGTGACTCTAACGAGTCATCTGGTTACCAAGAGTCAGATGGATTTGTTCCTGAAGTTGCTTATGCCAGTTACACGTGTAATTTTAATTCTGTAATTCAATGGAGTTATTATACAAGATGAAACACCGTGAGTGTGAAGAGAAAGATAATAGTCATTTCTATGAAAAATAAGTCAAGTGCTTTGGAATGACTTGATCAATATGAGTTGCTAAAAATCTTGCTAGAGAATTAGGTGTGGGAGAGACTACTGCAAAGATAAAAAACTACCTGAACTATGAAGAATTCTATATTCTGAAACTTTGCAAACATCTGTCAGTTCTTTTAAGTTTTCATTTATTCATTCAAGTAATCTCTACACCCAACGTGGGGCTTGAACTCACAACCCCAAGACCAAGAGTAGCACACTCCTCCGACTGAGCCAGCCAGGCACCCCTGGCTTCAGTTCTTTACTTCATTTTAATCATTTTTTAAAGGGGCACCTGGGTGGCTCAGTTGGTTAAGCATCTGTCTTCAGCTCAGATCATGATCTCAGGGTCCTGGGATTGAGTCCCGCATCGGGCTCTTTGCTCAGTGGGGAGCCTGTTTCTCCCTCTCCCTCTCCCTGCCTGTCTGCCTACTTGTGATCTCTCTCTGTCAGATAAATAAATAAAATCTTTTTTAAAAAGTCTTTTTTTAAAAAGATTTTATTTATTTGAGAGAGAGAGAGAGAGAGTGAGTAAAAGCAGGGGGAGCAGCAGAGGGAGAGGGAGAAGCAGACTCCCCATTGAGCAGGGAACCAGACATAGGGCTCAATCCCAGGACCTTGGGATCATGACCTGAGCTGAAAGCAGACATTTAACTGACTGAGCCCCCCAGACATGCACATATGATGTCCCGGAGCTTGGCTCTGCAGTGGGCTTCAAACATGTGTATGACCCATGTGTGACCAGTTACATTAGTAGAAAGAACACAGCCTGGCAGATGGATTCCCTCCCTCCCTCTGCTACTTGCTTGCATGTCTGGGTGACCATGTCACTTTCCAGGGCTGAGATTTCTCCCTCAGCAGAAGGGGGTGCTAAGAACTACCTCACAGGGTGTGAAGGTCAAGGGAGGGGTAAGGAGAGTTCATAGCTGGTTTCTGACCCAGGAGAGGGGCTGTTAGGAGCACCTTCCCTCCTCACTGCAGGCTTCCCTGTCCCAGAGGTCCCATGTGGGTCTGACTTCTTTGTCTCCCAGCCCTGAGTGGATGATTTCAGCTCTCAGCTGAAGGACACTCCGGGGCGCGATGTCTATGAAATTGTAAAGATGTCTATGAAACACACCATCCCTCCAGCTCAGAAAATGCACTTGACACATTGGTCCCTTGGGGAGCCTGAAGTTTGGGTAAGGCTGAGACACTGTAGAGAGCAGAGCTGTACAAGGGGAGGGGGGAGGTCCCAGGAACGGGGGGGAGGAGTTGCCTTCTGGCTGTGTGCAGGATTACAGAAGCGTTGCCTCATGGATTAATTAATGATGGCAAGCTCATTAACCACTGTCTGACCTCCGACGGGCAGGCACTCTGGGTGGGCAGTGCTGTCCAGGGTCATTAACAATGACGTGTGTGGATTTATTGGAAGGACAACCATTTTTCTCAAGACCCAGTTTCAAATTGAAAATTGAAAAGGCACTTGGCTTCTGGGTCTGCATTATTCCTGGTATAGAAATAAAGAGAGAAAGGCTGTGGGCTTTCTTGGAAACATGAGAGAAAAGTCTGGACACAGTGGGCCTGGGGAGGGTGGGCCAGAGAGAAGACCCACCATGTGTCCAGACTTCAGGGAGGGTCTTGAGAAAGGCCCTCCCTCCAACTTCCCTGACTTTTAAAATGCAGCTAGCCCACCCTTGTGTGCTGACTTGTGCCTGGCACTGTGCTAAATCCTTTCCATGTGTGACTCAGTGTCATCCTCAACAACTCAGGGTGGTAAGTTCTATAACGTACCCATTTTATGGAGGAGCAAACTGAGGCACAGAGAAGTTCAAAGACATGCCCAAGATTGGTAAGAGGTGGATCTAGGGCTGAACCAGTTCTGTCGGACTTCAGGAATGATACTGTAATGATGAAACTTTACTGTGTCCTTGATGATGATTCTAATAAATCATCTAATACTAATAAAGTATTTGTCCAGTCATGATGAAGGTCCAGGTACTTAATGCACATGAAGTTACGAAGCCACCCAACAACCCTATGAAGATGGTGGAATGGTCTCCTGATATCTTTTGATACTTGCTACCCCCCACCCCGAAATTGAGGGTGGCCTTTGGCCTTCTAGGTGGGATCTTGTCAAGCAGTGGGGTCGCCTGATGAAGGTAACTGGCTTATACATCAGGCAGATCTGGGCTGTGGCCATCCACCAGCCTCACACTTCACTCCACCTGCCCGAACCTTACTCTTTTAATCTTCAAAGTGGAACAGGAGTGCACATGGGACCAACCAATCTAGAGAGGCTTCTGCCAGGAAGCTGAAGGTGGGAAGATGGGACACCTTCTTCCCCATCATGGGTCAATACACTGGTTTGCTTATGGACTAAAGGAGGATTTTTGTTTTTTTTCCTTTTAGGTCTTGGTAGTTGGATTTCATGAATTGGGAATTTTGGTTTGAGTGCTCAGATATCTCGACGTGGACTTGACTTGACACCTTCTGCTCAGATATCTTGAGTCCCTCCTCCCATCTGACACCTTAGAGCCTCTGTTCCCCACTTTGTCCCTACCTGGTAGGGTTGCCAGATCAAACACAGGATGCCCAGATAAACTTGAATTTCAACTAAAAAGGAAAGAAATTTTTAGTAGAAGTATGTCCTATGCAATATTTGGGACATATTTATACTAAAAAATTATTCTGGTTTATCTGAAATTCGATTTTAACTGGGTGTCCTGTATCTTTATTTGCTCAATCTGGCAACTCTACCACCTCCTGTGGGGTGGAGGGGGGAGGCCTCAGGGCACCTTAGTTGGGACTTGATCCTATTAATGACCATGTTTAAGATTTGTTTCTTAAGAGCCACTCTGCCAGGCATCTGCTGAGTCCTTGATGTCCACCTTCCCACCTTTAACCCTCAGGATCTTTCTGCAGATGTGGAAACAGAGGAAGAGACCTGCCCTAGGACACATGTCACTGAAGCCTGTGCCCTTACCTGCTCTAACCCCTGCACCCTCCAGCACCAAGACCCAGGGGTTCCCAGACTCCCTGTTCGCCCCACTCTGGTCCCTCCACCAGAGATGCTGGACGGCTGGACCGCATCCTCCTGCTGCCGGGACCTGATTTAGATCACTGCTATTTTTAATCCAGGGCCTGTGCCAACACATAAAGCCTGTATTTGTCCCATCCAAATCAGTTCCTGGAGAGACCCAACACCCTCCCCGGCTTTTAGATGCCTCAATTTGGCTCATGACGGGAAAGATGTAGCCCAAACAGCCCCGCCAGCTCTCCAACGAGGCGGTCGAGTGTCCCTGCTCTTGGCTGCAGCCCCGGCCTGGTTCTCCGTGAAATGTCTGCAGGAGACCGAGTGCCTTCGCAGCCGTCAGATGGTACGGATGGGGCGGAATCGCCTCTTCCCTGGGCCCGTCCCGTCTCAGGGGCCGTGAGTGCCCTGAGACCCACAGTTTGGTGTTGCTGGTGACTCCTTCAAGAACAAGCAGCTCACTCTGACCCAAAAGGTTGGCTCTCCCTCTGTTTTGTGTTTGATGTGGTCAGCCTTATGGGCGTGGTTGCCCGCGGAGAACCAGCTCGAGAGTCGTGCTCCAAACCCAGGCTCCGCAGAGAACCGAATTTCGGACACAGGTTGGCCTGTTCTGTGTGACTTTGCCCCGGGCTCTCTGAAGCCCACCCAGCTCCAGCTCGGAAAGAGAAGTCATTATGGAGTGAGCTGGAAGGTGGCAGAGTGATCAGATGAAGCCAATGATACCATGTTGCAAATGCTTGGGGACAAGCAGCTCTGGGAACGATATCATCGTCGAGGCAATAAGGTTCATGGCCACTGAGGGTACGCTCATGTATTCACTCATCTGATAGATGTTTACTGAGCACTTACTTTGTGCCTGGCATGCTAGCGCCAGTGATACATGGAGATAGTTAAGGCACGTTCAAGGCACGTTCATTGCTGTCCGGGGTTCTATCAGCTTCAGGGGAGTTGGACACACACAGACGGTCTAAACCCACATGATGAAGGCCATTGCGTGAAGACCACTGAGCACCTACAAGGGGACCCCCCTCCCCACGCCCCTTTGCCTGACACCGTATTTTCCAGCCCCTGCTGCATCCACAAATGAGACGCAAGTTGAGGTCTGACAGGGAGTGTCTGAGAAATAGTGTGCTCTCCTGCTAAAAAGGCCATATTCACTGGCTTCCCCTTTTGCTTTCCTTTCATCTTGAAAATGTCTGACTCCAGCAGCCATCTTGAGACCAAGAGGCCCCCAAACCAAGGACAAAAAGCCACGGTGCCTGGAATGCTGGAGGGGTGGGCAGCGACAGCCTTGGTCCCTGAGGGCGTCACCAAACCCGGGCCCCAACCCAGCAGCCCCCCTCCTTACTCCTCGACATACAAGAAAAATAAACTCCATTTGTTTACTCCCCTGTTAGTTGAGTTTCGTGTGACTTGCAGACTCTAGCATTTTTAACTGAAGCAGAATTCAGTGACTTTTAGCTGAAAGATTCTGGAAAATCTAGACAGAAGAGGTTAAAAAAAAAAAAAGCACAAAGTCCCTTGTTCTCAAAAATTCACCACCAGTCGGGGATAAATAACATGAAACCACGGCGGCTTGTGCATTCGGCAGATGGAGGAACCACACCTTGTCTGCAGGTCTTCTAGATTATTCCCTCTTGCAGTCTGACAGGACTTCTCAGCTGTGGATTCTAAACCAATTCCCTGGGGTTCGGATAGACTCGGAGTGGCCAGCAGTCCTGGTTTGCCTGGGCCAGGGGGCTTCCCAGGATATGGGACTTTCAGTCCTGGCAGACTGGGAAGGGTGGGTCGCCTTGTCTAGACTGAAGCCTGAATGATTAAACGCAAGGCAAGACAACTCAGTCAAGTCCTTGGAAGCAAACAGGGTAGACGGCTGCTGGTGTCCGTCAGGGATTAGAGCACCCCAGGCAGATGAGGGCATCAGTCACAGCACCACTCCAATGAAGTGGGACAAGACTGCTCTTTGGAATTTCCTCTACATGTCCCAGACCTGGGTCTGGAGGCCTGGACAGTTGGGGGGATACAAAAAGCAAGCCCCCAACCCCCTTGGGCTTGCTGCTGCCATGTGGGGCTGGAGGCGGCGGCCCCGTCACTGCTCCTTGCCTCGGCCCTGAAGACTGGGGTTGGGACAGAATGAGGTCGTGGATCCTCTGCACCTCCGGGGTTTATAGGGGCCTCCCCGCCTCCCACGGCACTGGGCTCGTAATGACTCGCTCAGCTCCTTAACGGAAAAAAATGTGCACTCGTTCGCAGCTGAATGTCCTTAATTTGCCTCATTTGTGCCTAAAGCACGGGGTACAAGAGTGTTAAGCTAAAAGGCTCTTGCCAGAATGTGGTGTCCCTCCTTCCGAAAGCGTGTTCTTCCCCTAACCAGACGGGGTGGTGGGGAGGGCAGCGCTGACCCGGAGACCACAGGCGGTGGTGAGATTCTGCCCTTTCTGCTCAGAGTAGAGCACTTTTACTTTGGGGCCCTTTTTTGTTTTGTGTTTGTGATTTTAAGAAGTGGCAAATATTTACAAATGAGAAGATTTTAAGTAAAAATCCGTATTTCTGATTTCTCTTAAATCTAGCAGTACTGACTCCAGATTGGGACACATAGATGCCTCTTCGCTGGGGCTGAGGACAGACCGCCTGCCCCTCCGGGGCGGTGGGGGCCGGGGGGGGAGCACCGGGAAAGGGGATGGGAATACGAGCTCCCCAGCCAGCCTGGCCCCTGTGGCAGTGAGTTAAGGCCTTCTCTGAATTGTTTCTTGGGTTATTTTATTCAGTGAGCAACATAGGATTAGTAGCATGATCAGCACGTTATCAGTATTGGATTCACTTTCACAAGTAATTTCTGATTCACTGCCCCTCTGAAGACGGGACTCCCCACATGGGCTGGACTTTGCACGAACGCAGGAACGGAAGCACAAAGTCGTGAGGCTCAGGTCAGCTCAGGGGCTGCGTCCAGGGCCGTGGGGTGGAATTTCAGAATTAAAGTTTCACATTTCCTATAATTGTGCAAAAGTGCATATTCATTGTGAAAATCTGTATGAATTTTTCATAGAAATACTTGGAAAGAACATAATGAGTATTTATTAAGGGAGAGATGATTCCACATGTCCTCCAAGGCATCCTAAGAAGCCATCCAGAAAACACCCCTCACCAGCGGCTCTGAAGTCTTTCCCTAACGCACTTTGAACAGGAAGGGTTCGTTTAGGTATCTGTGGGGCGGAGGTCTGCTTGAATAATGTAAAGACCTGCTCCTTAGTAGGCAGATCTGGAGTAACTGAAGGATCGGGGTCATCTCATTGCTTGATTTATTATTTTTATTGGGAAGCAAATTCAATGCCATGAAAAAAGTGTTACCATGAGCTACAAGAAAAGTAGCAAGGCAGAGTGCGGTGCATGATCCCATGATAACTGAGTAAATACTTAAATGTGTCTGCAAAAAGAAAGACGAAGCGCTCCAAGTCAAAGTGTTCGCTTTTACTGGTGGATAGATAGTTGGGTCATGTTTTCTTTTGATTCTGATTTTTTAACAAATCTCGGCAATCAATTCTATTTCTCAAGTTAAATTTCCTTCAAACTGCTCAATGATATTAGCAAATGCTTGCCAAGGATCCAGTTTGAGGCCTTAGTGAGGGTCAGAAATGGCCAGTAACAATAGCTGTTGTCGTGGTGGTGTGCTGATTTGGATTGTGTTAGGCTACATGAAACAGAAACTCAACAACAACTCAACAAAATCGGGTTCACCCCCAACCCCTAGGCCCCATGTAACATGAAGCTCAGAAACAGGTAATGCAAACAATGACTCCATAATTCTACAGGAGTCCAGCCACCCTCTTTCTCTCACTCATCCTATGGTGTGTGCTTCGGCCTCATGAGAGCAAAGTGGTTGCTTCATCTGCAGACATTGCATCCATAGTCTCAGAGAGAGAAAGGAAGGGAAGAGGGCAAATGCTAAAATTCCTTTTTAAAAAAAATTTTAAATTTAAAACCCTGCCAAAGGATTGCTTCTGACTTCCCACTGTCCTGAACCACATGGTCATTTCTAATTGCAAAGAGGTCTAGGAAGGTGAATATTTTTAAACAGGTACCTTACTGCCTAAGCAAAATTGAGATTCTGTTAGTGAAGAAGAAAGAGAGTGGATACTCGTTAGGGACCTTGCAATATCCTTCTCCACACATAGTGATGTCCCTAACATCACTTCCTGTGGTTTCACCACCTGCTGTGCTCTGTGCTGGGTGTCCGACATGGTTCGGATCAGTGATGCAGGACTACTATTACTTCCTACCACAGAGAGAGAAACTGAGGCTCCGAGAGGCAAAGCCGCTCACTCCACTGTGTCAGGCAGACCGGGATTCTAGCGTTGTCTCATCTGAGTCCAGAGCCCACGCGCCTGATCACCAGGCATACCAAGAAAAACAGTCACTTGGGTATCAGCACAGACGTGTCGAAGAAGAGTCATTTCTTCTTGAATCCGGACCTGTGGCCTCTTGGGTCCTGTAAGACCAGCGCTTCTCGAACAGAATGTGTATCCAAATCATCTGAGGATCCCATGAAGATGCAGATATGATTCCTGGTGGGCCTGGGACTCTGCCCTCCTGACAAGCTCCCAGGTGATGCCCTTGCTTGTGGTTGCAGACCACACTCTGAGCTGGAGTCCCACCTCCCTAGAGCTGGCCTCCTGGATTCATACTGGGCCCACAGAATGCAGGGCCACGGGGAGCAGAGGCCACTGCACAGGACCCAGTAGGACGACTCTTCACACGATGAAACCAGGCCAAGGCGAGCTTTGCTCCTGCTGTTTCCTCCAGGAAGAGTCTGCTCCCTGCAATAAGTGAAGTCCAGGCCTCCAGAAGGACCAGGAGGCAGGTCCCAGCCCACGAGGGCCTTGAGAACTTGGTGCTCTTGAGACGTCGGCCCCCATGTTCATCTTCAGAGTCTCAGGAACTGGTGGGTCATGACCTTAGCTCTTTGCACTAAGATGGCAATGAGGAGGAGGATGGGGAAGAGGGCTATGACGAAGAAGATGAGGAAGCAGAGTAGGAGGAGCGAGCAGAAAGAGGGAAGAGCACGCAACGAGGAAGAGGAGGAGGAGGTGGTAGATGTTGAGGGAGGAGGAGGAGGGAGGTGACTGAGTTTACTGATTATGCCTGACGTCATACAATCCTCAGAGTCGCATAGGGAGGGTTGTACTACCTTTGTCCCCATTTCACAGATCAGGAAGCTGAGCCCAGAGACACCGAGGAGCCTGCTAAAGCCCAGGCTGTGGGCAGGTGATGGATCTGGAGTGGAATTCGGACGCTCCCTCATCCTGAAGCTTTGAAGGGCGCACCCCCCATCGTGGGCCTCTCTTCCGCTGGGTTCAGCTGGATCTTATTCTCCCCGCCACGGCACGCCATGACTCCCACCCACCCCATGTACCTCAGTAGAACCCCTGGAGCCAGGCTACCATGGAGGAAAAGCAGGAAAAGTTTGTAGAAACGTACCGTGGAAAAGAACGATCTGGATGCCAGAAACAAGCCAGCATTCCCCTGACAGCCCCACCGTTGGCTGGATGCAGTGGGGCTTCCGACAGCGGCTTGGGAAAACACAGATGTGCTCCAATGGGGTCGATAGATTAGTGCGCAGTCTGAACACAACAGGCCTTTCGTGTTTGCTCAGATGCGACACTGACCTTAAGAAATACTAGGTGAACGTGGACAAGTGCTCCCGGCTGGATCAAGGTATCTTTTTTTTTTAATGTGTTACTGATGACATTTTGCGTGCTGCGTTCCTCACCCCATTTTTACCGTAAGCCCTGCGGTTGTGATTGTGTCACTTTGCATGGCGTGGTGATTTTAGGAGCCATATGTCACCTCAAGGCAGAACTGACTGCGCTTCGGCGACACCATGTTCCTGATGAGACTATGCAGCTTCATGGCCACCGTCTCGAAAACCTCCTCCATCCCCCAACAATAACTAATGTAGTTCGAGTGTATATTTTCCTATAAGGAAAGGAAATCAAGTTAATTTTTAAAATTGGGAAGAAAAAATCCGAAAGGTGTAAAGGAGGAATGGGAAATTCCACGTGTTCGACCCCTGATCTATCTCTCAGTAGATTTGATTCCAGGCCCTTCTCTACGACACGTCTTCTCTGGGTGACATGGGCTAAGGATCCGGTGTTCACTCAGCATTATGTCCCAAGCATGCCATTTTCCCTTTATTAAGAATGCTTTGTAGACATCAGTTTTAATAATTGTATAAATATTCCACCGCAAGGACATTCTATAATTTATTTAACCATTTTTTTTGCAGGGTTGGACATTTAATTTTTTAAAAAGTCAAATAACGCCATGATTAATGTCTGTTTATATTAACCTGTTTTCATTTCCTGATTATTTTCTTGGGCCAGATTCCCAAAAGTGGAACTACCGAATAAAGTCCATGAGTGTTTTAAATATATTTCAGGTGCACATACATCAACAAGTTGCTTTTCATCGTGAAGGTGTGTCTAATAATGTGTGAGACTCTGTTGTTCTCCACTCTCCAGGCTCTGAGTATTATTATTTTAAAAGACCTTTCTTCCATTAAGTTCTAAAATGGTCTCTCACTGTCTTGATTACATTTATCAATTCTGAATATACTTTTTCCACAGGTCCATTGCTAATAATTTTATAAATTAGAGCCCTCAAGGGAACATCTCAGCTGGGTTCAAGGGCTTGTCCTCCCTGAATGAGCTCGAAGGGGCCCCACTAAGATACCCGCCTGCCTTCGCAGTCCAGGGCAGCTGGGCCGGAATGCCAACAGCCCCAGGGGAAGGAGGTTACCTTTGTGATTCTGCAGCGATCTGAGCTTTAAGGCTGCACTGGCATTGGAGGCCCTGAGTGGGGATGGATGGTCTGGGTTTTTCAGGCTAGGGGACCGGGGCATCAGGCACAATTTGGGGTTTGCTGTGCTCTGGAGAGAACCCTGCGCACAGTTGTGGTGTGATGGTTCTGTCGAGTGGGTCTGAAGAATACTTTGGTCGGCATAGAGGATTATAAAGACAACAGGAACAGGGATATCTTTTCATGGGTTACACTACATGGCCCAGCTGGGGGTGGAGAACTCCGGGTGACTGGCCCACAGGGCCCTGGGTGACTTTCATGACTTTATTCAGCTGTAACCTTCGGGAGGCGTCTCAATGAGACCAGCGGTTCAGCTGGCTTACCAGACATGCTTTTTCTTCCCAGGACTACATCCATCATGGACCTAAATTCAGGAACTGCCTTGGCATTTATCAGTCAGCCAGAAAGCAGATCCAGCACCTAGAAGACATCTCATTAATTCTGCAACTTTGATTTATGCCCTATTTAAACTATGGATTAAATTCCACGCGAGGGGAAAGAGAAATCAAACAATTAAAGTAGTCTTCTCTCTGGGACAATTTTGAGGTTCGTGGAACGGTAAGTGAGCACCGTGGGGAGGCAGAGGAGCTGATGGGCTGTGGCATTTGGAGTCAGGAGATCCAAGTTCAAGTCCAGCTGGGTGACCGCAGGCAAGTCAGAAGCCCCTGACCTTCAGTGTTCTCACCTGATGTGTAAAATAAAGCAGCGTGGTAAAAGACACCTCGTGACCAGCAAAGCAGCATCCATACAGCGGGGGTGCGGGGAGGGGAGGTGCAGCCTACCTCCCTTCCACGATGGTTTTGGCACAACCAACCGACTTTGTAAAGTAGTGGAATTATATAAAAAAGACTACTTTTTATTTTTATTTTTTTAAAGATTTTATGTATTTATTTGACAGAGAGAGAGAGGGGGAGAGAGAGAGCACAAGCAGGGGGAGCAGCAGAGGGAGAGAGAGAAGCAGGCTTCCCGCTGATCAGGGAGCCCGACACAGGGCTCAATCCCAAGACCCTGGATCATGACCTGAGAGGAAGGCAGATGCTTAACCGACTGAACCACCCAGGCACCCCCAGACTACTTTTTAAAATGAGAGAAACTTTTCTTTTTTTGTAAACCCTGTTGGTTACTTCACCATTGCTTCCTTCATCAGAATGCTTTTTGAAGAAAAACCTACAACGGAAAATAAAAAATCGGACTGAGCCAGAGTTTCCTTCATAACACTGGCTGGGCTGGAGTAATTTTAGCTGGCGATGTGGGCAAAACAGACGCTAGGATAAGCCTGCCCCTGGAATGAGCCCCACAGTGGCCAGATAGAGGCTCCTGGTGACAGATTTAGCATCTAAACTCTAGCTTCATGGTCATCGAGTGGCTGCAGACTTTCTCTGTGTTTACAACAACCTCAACAACTCATTCGTGCTTTTATGGTGATGATAATATTTATCTCTCCAGGCAGATGGCCACGTTCATGCTCATTTAGCCACAACAGACTGTCCAGTGTGGGGCTGGCTTGCTTCCTTCCCCAGCATTATCCGCTTGGCTAATTGAGTTTGGTTAATCGAGGTCGTGATGAATTGAGCCCGAAGTGGCTGCCTGGGGCATTGCTTGTTGGCGAAGTCAGGTGGGGAGACCAGTCCTTCCAAGGGTGGGCAGCTTCAGAAAACCTGAACAGGGCATCTCGACAGGACCCCTGGCATGGGGTCGATTTCTCCCTAAGCACAGTGCCTAGGGAACCCAGGACTATCAGGGGCCCATGGGAATGGTCCAACATCTTCTGGAATCAGGAGAAACAGTGGCTCGGAGGAGACAGAGAGCAGGGTGTCTGGAAAGCTCTGGGAGGCTGAGTGTGGGAGGGGCTGACAGGGGTGGGGGAAGGAGGGTCCCACAAGCATGCTGGAGACTTGGGGGGTCTAACCAGGGGGCACAGGGACCCGGGGTACATACAAGATGACACTGGGGTAAGGACAGGGTGGGAGCCCTGGGGATGGAGTGCAGGGGTACGAGACTGCGGGGCTGTGCAGGGGGAGGTGGAGGGTCTGGGTCTGGGACGTGGAGAGAAGTGGAGAGCTGTTGTAGCCAGACCAGCACATGCTCCCACCTCCCTTCCCCATTTGTGCCCCACTCTTCCTGCCGCAACCCCACGGACTTTTATGCCTCCTTGTGCCGCCTGCCAGCTCACCCTAGCCCCTGGCCGCACCCCTCCACCTGCTCCCCACCCTCTGCAGAGGTGCTGCTCGTGAGCATCTCCGCGACCTCCCGGTGTCCCAGTCCCATGCCTGCTCTCTGCTTCTCATCCGACGACATGGTTTTCAGGAGCTCGAAGCGCGAACTAAATGACCCCTCTGTCTTCTAATCTTCATCCCAGCTGAGTTGGAACTTCTCTAACGTTTCCACCCAGATTCCACTAGAAGTCAAAGCCAGGGCTTGTCTCCCCGGGACCTGGGGAGGGGCTGCAAGGTTGGAATTTATTTAGAGCTTGTGTTTTACCTGGAAAACTCTCACAGTTCTCATTCTTCTACAATATATGTCTGTAGCTTCCTCAAGGAGCAATAAGTCTCCCTGGCAAGTCTCTGCGTGAACTCTGCACTCCACGAAGACCAGCTCTGGGCGAGGCCGGCAAGGAGTCCGGGCTCCAAATGTAAAGAGGGGTCCCTGTCCGTGCGGACCCTGGGCGAGCACGACCCTGAAGCTGACACCTCCCTACGTTGTGCACCTGTCTGCGTCTTCCTCACTGTACGCCCGGCCTGCCTGCGCCGCATTTCGGGAGATGGGAGTAAAGGTAAGGGGTGCTGCTACAGCTGCGCCCAGCATCCATCGCCCGTGCACCAGAGCAGATGAGATTCTTACAAAGCGCCTCCTTGAAGATCTCAAGTGGGGATAACACAGAGACAATTAGGTCCTTCACCAGGTTAGCATCCTAACATTTACTTATTCACTCTTGAGAAATAGTTTCTGAAAGCTGACTGTGTCCAAACGCCTTGCTAGACACTTGGGAAACAGCAGTGCCCAGACAGGCCAGGTGTCTCTCGGGGTCTGGCATTCCAGAGGCTTCTGTGTATTTGCTCGAGCAAAACCAGACTGGAAGGTAGAAAAATGCGTCTGCGTCTGGGTGAAGCTGGGCGCGTTCCTGGCCATGCCCAGCTTTCCTGCTTCAGCATTTGCAAAAGTGGCTGGTCCTTGGGGGCGCGCGCCCCAAGAGTAAAAGGGGGTGCAGTGTCAAACAGACTTGGGAAATGCTGGCTAGTCGATGCCCTTGAGAGATTGGCTGATGTGCATTTGCAGATTAGATTCTGCATTTCCACAGGTAGCCCCCTTTTCCTGCAACATCTGTTAACATCTTGCCACCGAGGTCCTGCCACGCCCACTTCCAGAAATGCTGATCTTGAACTTTTCCACTAGTTTGTTGGGCTCAGCATTTTCCTCATTTGTCTATATCTGAGGGATAGCTTACCGCTTTCCTCCTTCTGAGAACTTGTGAAGCTGCGTGGACATAGCTACGGTGTTGTTCCGGATTGTGCACTTGGGGCCAAGGTTGCTGGGTGCACAGCCCGCCTTGGGGAGCCGTTGCCCCGAGCTTAGGAACGACGTAGTGATAAAGAGGATTTTGCTGCTTCAGACAGCTCTGGTATAGCCCCTAACGTGGTAACAATCAGGCAGAAACATTAAAAATCGCACCAACAGAACAGAATGCGGGGCGGGGGGGTGGGGGCATGGAGGCCCACAGGAAGGGAAACACAAAGAAGCCCGGGCAGCCGAGAAAGGTAATTTAGAAATAAAATGGAAGCAGTTTCCCTGAGACTGCCCTGCTAGGCTGTGAGCTGGAGGAGAAACTGGCCCTCGCCCTGGCGCGCGCGCGCAACCCCGAACGGGGGTGGGGAGGAGGGGGGGAGAGGGGGAGGGGCGAGGGGGAAGAAGGGGTGATGCCCCCTTGCTCCCAGCTGGCCCGGCTGTCCTTGCAGCCAACGCTGAGAAGCAGCGCTCCCCAGGCCCGCAGTGGGGACCCAGGGAGCACCACCTCCCGGTCCCCTCCCTCTTTGTCCCAGGGAACTTTTCTGGCATCTTACTAAGTTTCCAGGTGATAAAACAATCCTTGCGTCCCATCCTTCTCTTCTTCCAGACCCTATTTCCATCCCGATTGCTCCTCCTGCTTTGTGGTTCTCCTTCCCGAATGTCTCCCCGCCCCCAGCCCTCGCCCCCCACGCACCCTCCCTGGCGCGCCCCTGCGCCCTCCGCTTACACAGAGGAACCGAGCAGCTCCCCAAGTCACCCCAGCCTGGGTATTTTTGACAGCGCAGCTGCAGTCTCTCCGGGAACTGGGCTACACAAACCCGGGGAGAGGCGGGACCCTAAATAGCTCTTGTACCTCTGCTTCTTCCCGCCTGGGCTCTGCGCGTCCCAGAGTGACCCCCAGCAGTGCCGAGACGTAGGTGTGGGAGCGCCCCCGGGGACGGCTGCGCTCCCTCCTCCCCTCCAGCCTTCTTAGCTTGTAGCCCTGTTGCTGGGTTCCTCTGCGGGTCAGTGGCCAGGAGGATTCCAAGAACGACAGTTCTCACCCGGGACATGCGGCAGTGGCTGGGGACATTTGACTGTCACTCCTGGGGGTGGCGGGTGTTGCTGGCATCTGGTGGAGAGAGGCCAGGGATGCTGCCCAGCGCTACAATGCACAGAACAACCCTCGCCCCCTGAGGATGAATGCTCTGGTCACAAACCTCACTAGTGCTCAGGCGGAGAGACCTTGAACTCCACCCTTTCTCTCCCTTCCTTGGCAGCCCTATGGTTGATTCCAGCAGAACTTGGGCTAGAATTGGGTCCAATCGGCCTCAGTTATTTCCTTCATAGATTTCTTTACACTGAGGCACTCTGCTTTCTCAAGTCAAATAAATGTATCTGAAGTGAGAACTTCCTGTGACTACTGTATCTGGGAAATCAGTATCACATGCCACCAATAGATGGTACTCCTCAAAATAAGAACAACGAAGATACGGCCGAAGTTATTCATCACATTGGCTGGAGATGGTTGCCTGTGAAGATTCTGAGCACAAGGCTCCCTTTTTTTGTGGTTGCTGTTACTCATGTGTCAGAAGGAGGTTAAAGACATGCTAGCATCTCCAGGAGACTTTCTCCACGAAGGAGGAAGGACCTGCAGGAATGAGCTTTCTTTGAGAGACGGTATTCCCTCCAGTGCTGTCTGCCTGTCACCTGGGTCTTCTCGGGGGCTGTGGGTGGTGCATATCTCATATTAGGGGAGAACACAGCCTGCCCTTCTTAGGCCTACCAGGGAGCCGGACCTCTGCTCTGGGAGACTCCAGGAGGGAGTGCGGGACAGCCACCCCTAGCTCTGCAATCCCAAGCAAGCTACTCAAGCTTCCTCGGCCTCAGTTTCTTTACCTGTAAAATAGGGGTGTTGCCGTACCCACGGCCAGTGTAGTTGTGAGCATTCAGTGAGAGAACACACACACATTCCAACTCAGCTCAGTGCTGAGCATGATTACTGCTGAATGATTCCACTCTTATCATGATGTATCATCTGAAAACAAGGAAGACAGTCTCTACTACGATGTTGAGCAACAAATGCCTACATATGTTTAGTGAGATTTATACATTATATTAATATACACATGCACGCATGCACAGATGGCTATAAATGCTCTAAAAGCCAAATCACCCTGCCTGGGACACCTGGGTGGCTCAGATGGTTAAGCGTCTGCCTTCGACTCAGGTCACGATCCCAAGGTCCTGGGATCGAGCCCCGCATCGGGCTCCCTGCTCCGCGGGAAGCCTGCTTCTCCCTCTCCCACTCCCCCTGCTTGTGTTCCCTCTCTCACTGTCTCTCTCTGTCAAATAAATAAAATATTAAAAAAAAAAAAGCCAAATCACCCTGCCTAATCTTCAGATCCCTCAAGGACTGTAGATGAAGCTTTGATTTCCCTGCCGGCTTCCTCCTTCTAATGTGCCTGGAGAACAGCTCCCTTGGGGCTCCAAAGAGCCCAGATCTCTACTCTTAGCCCTGAAGAAATTCCCAGGAGGCCTGGACAGTCTTAGAATCCACGAGCCTGGAGAGGTGTTGGCCAAAGACCCAGGAGGGTGGAGTGTCATGTCTGAGTTCCCTTGTCCCCTGTCCCAAGCGAGGCTTCCACCCATGCCCCAGACCCCAAAACCCTCACCAAGCCTCCCTGCCCAAGCAAAGCCCAAGGAGCCTGGGTTTGGCCTGGCTGAGGGTGGAGCCCACCTGTCCTGGCTCTGACGTGAATGGGTGGCATTTGGACTTGAAGTTTGGGAGCTGTTCCACGGCTGTGAGTGTGAGTCCCCAGTACTTAAATGCTTGAGAGGGATGACATCCCTATCTACAGAATGAAGATAATAATCCTTCCAGTCTCCGAGAGCTGACTTGAGGATTTGGTGGGACAGTGTCATTAGACACTTTGCGTGGAGCTGGGATGCAGTGAACCTGCAATAAATGGCAGCTACTATGAATATTTTTAGGTCACACGGAGCTTTACCCATGAGAAAGAGACCCTCATAGCCCAGAGTAGTCAATAAAGAGAAAAAGGGGAAACTCGAGCTGGAATTGTCTCTAAAGAGCAAGCATTGGTGAGGCTATTGGACTTTCTGCTGCCAGGTGCTGGTAAGTGCTACAGAGAAAAATGAAGGCAGGAGGGAGATGTGTATGTGTGTGCGTGAGTGTGTGTGCAAGTGTGTGTGTGCGCAATTTACATGTACGGTGGTTAGATAAAGCCTCAAAGGGAAGGCAGGATTTGTGTAACAATCTAAAGAAAATAAGGGAGTAACCCACTGGAATAGCAAGGAGCCTGTTTCAAGTGGCCAAAACAGCCAGTGCAAAGACCCTGGGGTATCGAAGGACTGGCAAGGAGGCAGGTGGGCTGGAGCAGAGGGAAGCCGGGGGAAAAGTGGGCAGAGTGTGCAAAAAGGCAAGGGGAGGTGGTGTGGGACCTAGGTCTCGGCCAAGACGTCATGAGATGTGGATTGGTGGGAAGATAGAGAGCAAAGAATTGATAGGACTCAACTTGCACCTTAATGGGATCCTTTTGGCTGCTGAGATGCAGATTTGAGGCCCAGGCAGGCTCAGGAGCCCGGGAGGAGGCAACTGCAGGTATCTGGGTAGGAAAGGGTGTGGGTTGCAGCACGGTGGGATCTTCTGAAAGAAGTGCTCATATTCAGAATCTATTTGTTGACCAATTCGGAGCCAAACGAATGTGGGGGAACAAGGGCGACATGTATCCAGAAGGGCTCCTGTGTTCCATGCCTGAGCTCCCTGAGTCTGGGCCGTTGTGCTTTCTTTCTAGCCTGGTCCCCTTGTGCCTTCACGGTGGGGGCTGAGAGAGAGGACGGGGCAAGGACAGAGCTGGTTCGAGGTGCCGGGAATGGCCGCAAAGGGTATGAAAGCTGGCAGAGACCAAGCCCTTGAACCTGGGTTGGCAAGGCTGTAGGCCCGGCAGGAGCCAGGACCTCACGGCCGGATGCTGGCCAGCAGGTCAGGTAAACAGAAATTCAGAGAGGCTTCCCAGGCTGAGCGGGGGCATGGCTGTCTCCACGGCCCCTCTCCCGCAGAGGCTTGGATCCATGCAGGCCTAGTGTTATTTCAGCTGAAGGCGGCAGGAACCCCCCGAGGAACGGCACAGCGACAGGATGGGAAGGACATTCCTGCGCTGGGTGCGGGCCAGGCCATGGGGGTGCAGATGCTCTGTGTCCCCTTGTGGAATATTCCACGTGGACCGGGTTGCGGGGACCGGGTTGGGGGGAAAGTGGGGAGACAGGTCAGGCAGAGCCGGAGATGAGCATTGCCTCCTGCACACCTCTGCGTAACTCATGTCCTGGTGTTTACCGAGCGCCTGCGTGGAGGCGAAGCTGGTCCAGCTGCGCAGCACCCCACCCGGCCTCCTGTGCTCACCCCACAGCCTGGGATGTTCTCTCCGCTCCTCCCGACCTGAGGACTCCCCCCCGCTTCTCTAACTCCAGGGTCCTGTCGTGGCTCTTGTCTGTCTTCTGTGGGCTCAGTGCTTCTCCGTCAGGGATCCTCCTGCCCTCTGGGGGCATTTGGTGCTGTCTGGGGGCAGGGTTGGTTGTCAAGAGTTGGTGGGGCAGGGGGCGTGCTCCCGGCATGGGGTGGGTGGGTGAAGGCCAGGATGCTGCTGAAATCCAGCGAAGCCCAGGATGGCCCGCCGCAGGGAATGGGCTGCCTCAGAGGTCCGTGGTGGAGGCCGGGAAGGCCTGTGCTGAGGACGATGATGGGTGGCTGGCCGGCTCTCGGCACTTTTCATAAGCCAGGTGCTGTCCTGACCTCATTACGATGACATCCTCTTTTTTCTCTCGGCCCTTTCAGGGAGACCTGTAAACCACCCCATTTGACAGGCGAGGAGCCGAGGGGGGCTGTCCCTGGCCTGGGAGGTGGGCACAGAGGGAGGCGGAGAGCTCCCAGAGCTGAGACACGACCGCAGCGGGCATTTTAAAAGAGTACACCAGCCCCACACTGATCGGGGCCGGCGCCACCTCCGCACCCGTGTCCAGTGGATGCTTCTCTGGGCTCACGGCTGTCACGGGTGCAGAAGCATGCCTGCCTGTGATGGACACAGATGTGCCTCCCAGATCCCCGCAGGGAGGGATTGGCCGCCTCAGTTGCTAGGATCTCCATCAGCAGGCAGACCTCCGTGGTCAGCCCCGGGGGCTTGCCTCAGCTTAGACTGCTGACCTGCCCAATGCCTCATCCCTCCCCTGCTGGCCAGTGTCCACTGACTGATGGATGCAGGGCTATAAAGACCTGGCCAACACGGCCCTACTCAGGACGAGTCCCCCTGGGGCAGGCTGAGGCTGTCATGGAGCCTGGACCTCCACCTACTCCTCTTCCTCCTCAACCTCTTCACCCGTGTGGGATCTCAAGAGCCCCTAATAATCCTTCTGGTGCTTACCTACCTGCATCTCAGAGCCTGCTTCCCGGGAGCCTTGGCCAAGGCAGTCCCCATTTCTCTGCAAAATCCTCCTCCTGGAAGTCTCTGTTCTCACACCTGCTCGATGGAGACAAAAGTGACCTGAAAGCCTAAACAGAATCCTGCCACATCCTAGATTGACCCCTTCTATCACTTCCTATTGCATTTAAAATAAAATTCCGGGCACCTGGGTGGCTCAGTTGGTTAAGCGACTGCCTTCGGCTCAAGTCATGATCCTGGAGTCCCTGGATCGAGTCCTGCATCGGGCTCCCTGCTCGGCAGGGAGTCTGCTTCTCCCTCTGACCCTCCCCCCCTCATGTGCTCTCTCATTCTCTCTCTCTCAAATAAATAAATAAAATCTTTAAAAAAAATAATAAAATAAAATAAAATTCCATTTCCATTTAGCCTGTACACACTGAAATGTCACCTCCTCCAGGAAGTCCATCCTGACCACTCCGGCCAAACCACGCTCTGCTCTTTGTCAGCAAATGGATGTAAGTGTCACATGTACTCCCGCAGACATTCATTGGGCAGTATTATTGTTATTCTATTAGTTCATTTTTCCATCCATCCTGCAGAGTGAAGGTCACCACGAGGAAGCTCTGTATGTTGCAGCCAGCCTGATGCTTTGACCAGCAATGTCTGGAACCCCAGGGGTATATGGGCTCCATCGTGGGATGTCCCTTGTCTGCACGTGATTAGCAGACCAGCTTTGACCAGCTTTGAGAAGGCACTGAGAGTCTTACCATCTAAATCTGATCTCAGGAAAATTAGAAGTATTTTTTAAATTATAAAAAATTAAAAGTAAATTATAAGTATTAAAATTAAAGGTGTGTGTGCACGTGTGTGCGTGTGTGTGTGTGTCTATGCGTGCAGTTGGTCAAGGGCAGGGTAGGCAAAACAGCATTACTCTCCCTCCCACTGACTTGAGCTCAAGCCCTGAGCGGCTGCAGGGTGTGAGTGCGGGAACAGGGAAGCGACTGCGTGGGTCCTGATCTCTGGCTGGCCGTCAGCGGGGACACCGGACACAGATGTCAGTATCTACAGCAAATGCGAGACTATTTAGGTACACTTTGGCAGAAACGAGTCATCCTGCAGACATAAACATTTTAATCAGAGTGACAATTTATTCAAACAATTTGACAATGCTCACACATGCAGAACAGATGGGCCGGGGTGGGGGGCCCAGCAAGCGAGCTGGTGGGGGGGGAACCCCCAGCAGATACTGGGCAGCCTGCTGGGGGTGCAAAATGGAAGATAAGGGGCTCCCTGCCCCTTCCTGCCAGCAGATAGGCTCCTGGAATGAGCACAGGTCCTTCCCCGTGGGGAAACCTGCCTGTCTGTTCAGGCACCTCTGTTTGATGTCCAGACTGCTGGAGTGCGAAGGAGATTATGGATAGAGGAAAGCCAATCATTAATTCATTCACCTATTTGGAGAATTTGCTGAGCATCTGTTATGGGCCAGGTACCGTATTGGCTGGTGTGTGTGTGTGCACGCACATGTATGAGTGGGTGCACATAAATGTGAGTGGGTACGTGTGTGGTGTGCATGCACACGTGTGTGTGCAAAGCCTAATCCATCATTAACGTCTTCGGGTTTTTGCATTTGGAGTCCATAGCTGTCTGAAACTGGCCCAGAAGCAGCCCCAGGACAAGGACTTTAGTCAAGGGGTTCATTTGGGAGGTAAGCCTGGGATGCTCCCACAGGGTGTGAGGAAATGAGGGAAGGAAGGGCTGGAGGCTGACCCAGGGTATGTTAATGTGCAGGTCACCCTGCAGGCAACTGGGGCTCAATCTCGCTGGACCCCTGGGAGGTGGAATAGGGCACGCCTCCGGGGCGTCCTTCCCCAGGGGTGAGGCAGCTAGGCACTGTCCTTCACTCCCACTCCCTTTCTCTTGTATCACTTGTTCTGGACAAAGACACCGCCATGTTGAGGACACTCAAGGAGTCTGTAGAGAGATGCTCGTGGCAAGGAGCTGAGGCCTTCTGCCAACAGCCGCGTGAGGTGCCATCTTGGAAATGGGCCCTCCAGCCCCAGCCTATCTTCAGATGATACAGCTCCTGTCGACATCCTGACCCCTACCTCACAAGAGACGCTGAGCCAAACCCACCTAGATAAGCTCCATCCAAATTCCCAGTCCACAGAAAATGTGACACAATGTCTGCGGGGTAATTAGTTACACAATAAGTAACTTGTACAATACCTATTTCTCCAATTAATCCTAAAGGAACTTGCAAAGTACTTAAGGACTGTCATTATCCTCATTTTGCAGAGGAGGGGATAGGGGCAGAGTGACACAGCCAAACATTTTCAGAGCTGGGATTAGATCCCGGGTCTGTCCCCCTCTGAGACTGCATTAGTCAGGGTACTCCAGAGAAACAGATCCATAAGACATATAAAGGAGAACATATAGGATAGAAATTGCCTCATGCGGTTATGGAGGCCAGGAAGTCCCATGATCTGCCATCTGCAAACAAGAGACCCAGGAGAGCTGTTGGTATAATTCAGTCCTAGTCCGAAAGCCTGAAAACCAGTGGGGTGTGGGGTGAGAGAGCTAGGGGGTCAATGGTGGAAGAGCCCTGGTCTACCTCTCAAAGCCCAAGGACCAAGAGCACTGACGGATGTCTCAGCTCAGGCAGAGAGAGCAAGTTTGCCCATCCTCTGCCATTTTGCTGTGTTCAGGCTCCCAGTGGATTGGGTGCTGCCTAGGGGCAACGGGGAGGGCATCTTCTTTACCCAGACCACTGATTCCCATGCTAATCTCTTCCAGAAACACACACACACACAGAAATAAGGTTTTATCAGCTGTTTTGCACATAAAATTCACCATCACAGAGACCAATTGTCTTAACCCAGCGCATACACCTCTGTCTGTCCCAACACTTGGTTTACAGCCAAGAGGAAAAGCGGGGAGTGACACTGAACTGCATGCAAGTAATTTCGGCCTACATTTTTCTTTTCCTCAGTGATAAGTTCACCGGGAAAGAGCCGCGAGGAACGGGCGAGCCCCCGGCGTGCAGGGTAGACGTGCTGTAAGACCCCCTCCTCTGAGCAAGGGTGAGCTGCAACCCCTCCTCCCGCCGCATGTGTTCT
The DNA here is from genome assembly GCF_964656455.1 of Halichoerus grypus. Classification (NCBI taxonomy): domain Eukaryota; kingdom Metazoa; phylum Chordata; class Mammalia; order Carnivora; family Phocidae; genus Halichoerus; species Halichoerus grypus. Next base: position 133,959,578 of record NC_135721.1, on the reverse strand, counting down.
GAGGACAGACTCTTCCCATTTATCTCTAAATATAATCACCAGTTACCCACATCCCCCCTCCCAAGCAAGTGGAATGGTTTTGCAATTTAATTTAATCACCCACTGAGTTTCCAAAATTAATTTCCTCTTAGAAATAAATATTGTACTATGAATTATAAATCAGACCAGGCGGTAATTTACGGAGAACCTGTAAATTAAAATTTTGACTGTTGTTCTCTGCCGCAAATTGAAGCGGGAACACTGAGGGTGTCCCCAGGATTGAGAATACTCGTGGACTCCCAGGGAAGGTCAGGTCCGAAGGGACACGTCGTCAACAAAGGAAGGCCCGGGCTGCCTGGGGTGGTTTCCCAAATGATCTGCTTCTATTTCATGTGATTCGGATCGTCCAGCGCTTGGAGCGTGTTCCCTGTGTGTGGGCCACTGGGCGTAAATGATGAATAGCACGGTCCCTGCCCCAGGCCCCGGGAACCTCCTGGTGGCGTCCCCGTGGAGTGGTTGTGGTGGTCAGGCCCACGGGAAGGGCTCGGGTTGTGCTCAGCCCTTGCAATGTCAGCTTCTATAATCTTCATGGGCACCCAGCATGGTAGGTTCTATGATGAGTCCCTTTCATGGATGAAGAAACAGAGGCCCAGAGAGCTCCAGTCACATGTCAAAGATGGTGAGTCTGCAGGTGGTGGTGTCCAGGGTGCGTGAGGCCGCCAGGTTCCAGAGTTGGGGTCCCCATTCCCACACTCAGTCCTGGCTGGTCCCCTCTCCCTGCCCCACTGCCCACCTGAGGCCAGACCACTGCTGTCCATCTCCACCTGGGGGGCCATGTTGCCTCCCAACCAGTCCCCCAGCGGTCACTTGTCCCCCTCCTGTCCCCTCTCACACACACACACCAAAGAACTCAGGGAGAGCTTTAAAAATGTAAATTTGAATGCGAAAATCCACAGTGTCTCCCTGCCCTCTGCTCTCACAGGAACAAGACCGCATCCCCGCCCCAAACACCTCCCGGGGGGCAGGGGAGACAAACCCACAGCAGACGGACCCGCTAGCTGGAACCTGGCAGAGGGATGCCGGTTGTTTGCACTGTTCACAGAAAAGTGATGATCTTGCAGGTTATGGGGGGGTGGTCCTGGGGGCCGTTAGCATTTACACATGTAAGCATTTCTTGGGTGAGCAACTGTCACAAATCAGTGGTGCAAAGCCTCAGCAACATATTTATTGACTGGGTGCAAAACTTTCAAAAGTGGGGGGCGTTTATGATGAATGGGACAGACAAGACCCTTGCGCCAAAGTAGTTCCCAGTTCAAGGAAGAAGATAGAAAATCTGCGGATGACCCCGGGGCAGTGTGAGGAGTGCGGGTGATGGGGAATAGGAGGCCTGAGGGGGGCTCCTAATGGCTTCTCACTTGCGTCCCCCTGCAGCCCTATGAGCCTGGAGGTGCTACTATCATTGTCCCATCTTGCAGGTGTGGGGGGTTCTGAGAACTGAAGTGACTTCCCCTAGTCCACATTGCCAGGGCATGGCAGACCCCAGGCCTGACCGAGCAGCTGGGTCATCATGAGCCCTGCCTCTTCTTCCCCAGTTCTCAGTAAATTGTTGAGTGAGCTGGTCAGGTGAGGCCCACAGCTGAGAGGCCCTGCGCCCCAGGCAGATTACTCTCTCCTTCCAGACAATATTTGCTTATCAGTTAGGCTTTCTATAGCAGGTGCAGAAGCCTAAGAAATAAACTGAGCTAGTAAACTAGCTGAGAAACGAAAGGAAATTTGCTGGCTCATTTTTATCAGGAATTCCAGGAGTATTTGGCTGCAGGTATGGCTGGATCCAGGGACTCAAGCTCTGTCTTCTGGATTCTTTGTCTCTTCTCATCTGATTCTGCTTGGCTTCTGCTGTCTTCCAGTGAAGAGGCTGCCCTGCCCCACAGTAGAATGGCAGTCCCCAGTGTCTGCAGGTGTTCTTTTTCTCCACCTCCAAACCCAGCCGTAAAGGCCCTGACTGGCCATCTGAGTCACCTGCCCACAAAGCTTCGCTGACTGGGATTGGTTGGACAGAAGGTTGCTATCATCACCATCCCTCCCTCCTCCTCTTCCTCCTCCTTCAGCCTTACGATCCATGGAGGCTGAGTTACAGCCGGCAAGGAGCACAGCCCCAGCCCCAGTATGAGTGCCGTGCCCTCCAGGTCAGCTCAGAGGGCAGAGCTGGCACCCAGGTCTCCGACAGCAAGCCTGTGCTCTTTGACTTCTCCCCACGAGACGGAAGTGGTGTCCCTTTACAAGGGGCCACCTCCCACGCAGTGAAAGGGCCAGCATGGTCCCCAAGAATGTGACCGGCTGTGGCCGGAACAGCTGGGCAGAACATCTGGCTTTGCTTCTTGCCCAATTTTTCTCAGTGCATAAATTCCTCTTTCTTTGCTGCTTTCATCTGGCCCCAGGCCTGGTCCCCTGGGGGCACAGAGAAGCAAAGCAAATATTTACCTGAAGCATACTTGGCTTCAGTTTAGGCTCAAAGCCTTCTTAAAATGTGGAGTGGAAACAGCCAGACCCTCTGGGCGATGTCCTCGTGGCCCCGTCCTGTTGGTCCTAGAACAGAGAGCCCTGTGGGGTGGCCTTGCTGGGGCCAGGCTCCGGCAGTCCATCACTGCGGTCTCAGGGGTTGGGGGCCATGGTGTGGTGGGGGCTCTGAGGGGAGGCAAGAACTGGAGGCGCCTGGGACCCCAATCTGTAGCAACTCGGGTTCTAGGCAAGGAGGTGAAGCTTCCAAGCTGTTGATGGAAGCTTCAGGCAAATCAGTGTCCACTGTTAACCCCCAAGGGTCATGTTTGCAAAGTCAAGAGTGGCCTTTGGGGGAACTTTTTAAAAAAATTGTGGTAAAATATACATAACACAAAGTTTACCTAAAAAGTGTACGGTTCATTAAGTACATTAAGTACACTTCATGGGGTTGTGTCACCGTCACCACCACCCATCTCCAGAACTTTCCATTTTCCCAAACTGAAACTCTGTCCCCACAAAACAACTCCCCATCTCCCTTCTCCCCTCAGCCCCTGGTGTCACCGGTCTACTTCCTGTCCTCACGAATCTCCACCAGAACCCAGCCATGCTCGGCACTCCGCTCTTGGACTTCCAGCCTCCAGACTGTGAGAAATGAGTGTCTGTTGTTTGAGCCCCCAGCCTGTGGGATTTCGTTACAGCGGACCCAATGGGTTAAGACCCTCCTGTAAGCGAAGCCCACAGCACCTGTCCTTTTGTGACTGGCTTCTTCCACGGAGGACAACTAGTTTCGAGCTTCATCCATGTTGGAGCCGGAAACTTTTTGTCAGTCCTTCCGGCTGGAATGTTTGACTTGTTTACTTAGGGACCAAACAGAATGATCCTGGGTGCATTGAGAGTGGGCATAACCATGTCCTTGAATGATGGACATTCAGGGCTGACCCTGTGACAAATTTCCATTTATATGACCAAGAATAAACCTCACGAGAGACCCTCCTAACTTGGGCCACACCAATGTTAACTGTTGGTTTTGAGTGACAACAGAAATGGTTTGGGAAATTTTCTCCAACCTCCAGTCTGCAGACCTTCTCTGTATTTGCAGTGCTGTGGTCCCCTGGGACCCCCCTCCATCTGGGTACTCGGCAGCAAGGCTGCACTCAGACTCCCTCAGGAACGGCTCTTTCTGTTGGGGCTGCACCAGTTTGCCCGAGTCTCTCTTTCCTTGGCGGGAGTTCTCTCCCTGCAAGATGCATCTAATTCAGAAGGAGAGGTGCATATTGACTTTGCCGATCAGCATTTCTCACAGTGCACCCCATGGGCCACCTGCCCCCAAATCACCCGAGGGCAGGGGGTCACCCACAGAACCTGCGGTCTTAATCATTTCCCCAGAACATTCTTTGCCCACCAAAGGCTAAGGACCAACAGATTCTTTTATGTTTAAATTTTTTACAGCAAAGTTGTGTTACTTTTATAGTCAAATAAAAATCAAGATACATAGAGGTTTTCCTTCTTCCTTTTCAGTCTGTTTCCCTTCTTCCTTTTCGGTCTGTTTCCCTCTCTCTCCCTCAACGCCTGCCTGCCTTCCATCCTTCCTCCCTCCCTCCCTCCTTCCCTCCCTTCCTGCCTTCCTTTTAGAGAACAGAAGTTAAGACCTTGCTCAGAGATGTCCCAGCCCCTCCCTGCCCTCCCCTCCTGATTCAGGGATGGTTCCCAGATGCTGTTGAGTGACATGGGTTTGAGGTGAACAGGGAGGAGAGTTTGTCCTCCAGGAAGCTAGGAAGCTCAGGAACCAGGCCGCTCGCTGTGCTCCCTGGGAAATCTTCCTGCGCACCAGGCTCACTGCCGGTGTGGGGCACCAGGGCCCAGATGAGCTCGAGCAGACCAGCAGGACCAGAGGCCTTTGGGCGGCCATCCTCTTATTCTTTTCTAGAGAGCAAACAATACAGCTGATAAATTTGGGGGCCCTTCCAGCAACTTCTTAAAGGAGCTGCCCCAAGCCTCCGTGGTCCCGGCAGACAGGCCTTCGGAGAGAGGGCTGGGCGTCAGCAGCCCTATCTTCCGTTCTGAGGCTCTTCCCTGCTTTTTACCTTCAGAGCATTCGGCCCAGCGGTTAGCACACCAGTGATTTCTTCATCTTCCACGGCGTCAGTCCCCTGCCCTGTGCGGCATGCTCCCCAGGGCTGGGGACTAGGGCCGGGGCCACGACTGTGGTGTTTGCCACTGTGTCCCCAGGGCCAGGCACACAGTAGGCCTGCAGTGTGTGTTGCTCGGTTAACAGATGAAGGGCATACAATCCCCCAATCCTCCGAGTTCGCTGGATCACAGAACGCAGTCCTCCCGTATCTCCTGAGGGCCTGCTCTGTGCCAGGAACTTTGCTGAGCCCCGCTGGATCTCTGCGTCTGTGAGCTGAGTGAGCTCATGGAACAGACACAGGCTTTGGAATCAGAGAGACAGGATTTTGAACATCGTAGGCCACTTACCTGGGTGTGCTTGAGCAGCAAAGCACCCTGAGCCTCAGTTTCCCCAGCTATAAGATAGACATAGTGGGAGTATCTATTATGTCTGATCGTCGGGCAGATTGGAGAAATGTCTGTACTGCACTCGACAAAATGCTTAGCATGTAGTAAGTGCTCAGTAAATTACCTCCTGTATTAATTTCCTAGGGCTGTTATAAATACCACAAATTGGGTGGCTTAAAACAACAATTTATTTCCTTATGTTTCTAGCGGCCAGACGTCTGAAATCTGGTGCCTTGTAGAGGCTCAGAGAGAGAGTCTGTCCATGCAACCCCCCTAGCACCTGCTGGCTGCCTGTTCCTTGACTCGTAGCAGTAAAACACCAATCTCTGACTCCATTGTCACCTGCCCCCTTTCCTGCATGTCCCTATGTCTTCGTGTCCCTCCACTCTTATAAGGACATCAGTCACTGAATTTAAAGCCCACCCTAATCCAACATGACCTCAACTTAACTAATTATACTTGCAAAGATCCTATTTCCACATAAGGTCACATTCTGAGACTCCAGGTAGATGTGAATTCTGGGTGAACATTGGTCAGCCCAGAACACCTTCTATTGTTCTCGTGCTTGGTGCTTTGTAGACATCATTTCATTCCATCCTCCAACCCCCCTGGGAAGAAGGGATGGCGAGGAGGGGCAGGCAGCCCTCAGGACGGGCCCCTGTTTTTGCCTGGGCTTTGAATGCATGTGATTTTCAGAGACAGACCTGCACTGAGCCCCCACCTGGACCCCTCTCTCAAGATGGCATCTTCCCCTGAAAGCACAGGGAACAACATGGTGCTGGCTCCAAAGCGCCCTGCGTTCTCAGGCCCCACGGCCAGAAGAAACGTCTTGGTTATAAAACAGACTCGGAGCCGACCAGCTGGAGGCCCCCCAAGAGAGCAGGAGCGCGCGGCCTACTTCCAAGTTGATGTTGGCGCAGAGAGCAGAGCCGGGAGCTCTGCGTGGGGGGTGCTTTCTTGGGGCACAGGCAGAGGCCCGGCCGGGCGTCCAGCCTGGCTCGCGGGTTCTGGGTTTACACGCCCCGGTGTGAAGAGCTCTTGCTTTCTCCAACATTCCGGGAACCTGGCCTCAGCCTGGCACAGGCCTCATCCTTCCTGAGGACACGATGAGTGTTTGCTGCTTGACGTCAGCAAAATTCAACCCCAGGTTGTTTCCCCTGAGGGCGCATTTGTGGTGGGTTGATGTGAACCCGTTCTGAGGACAGAGGCAGAGGGATTCGCTGTGGCTCTTGGGAGGAGCCCGCCGGGTAGCTCAACCCCCACCCAGAAGAGAACCGTTTCTGTGCATGGATGTGCCGCAGCTGACCCCGGGAGGGTAACCCAGACAGATCCTGGCTCTTGAAACTTGACTTTTTCAGCACCTGTTCAAGTATGGGCCTGCTCTCGTCAGCCTCCGGACAAGCACCCGTCCTGTTTCTCTAACCTGAACGCCACTCCTTACACTCCAATCCCGGGGTGGGGGGCTGGTGACAGGCAGACTCTGGGGCCCCTCAGCCCGTGATTCTGACTTAGTAGGTGGGGTTCAGGAATCTGCCTCTATAACAGGTTCTCTGGGTCACTGATCCGAGCCGTCTGTGCAAAACCCTGGGACGAACACTGAGCTAGCTCTGAGGGGAGCTCTGGCAAGATTCTAGACCTCCCAAGTATTATGCAAAATTAGATTTTTTTTTTTTTTAAGGGAAGATCCAAACCAGTGTTTTCCAAAGCATAGGGTCCCTGGTTGCGGGTGAAGTGGTTTTCAGTGGTGCATGCACGTGGCGTTGAATGACACTGGCTCAGGCGGTGCAGAAATTATGCCCCTTTCCATCCCTCTGGGTGGTTCGGGGGGACGCCTCCTGGGGCATGAAGAGCCTTTAGCGCCTCCTGATGCTTCTAATCTCCCTTGTGACCCAAGAGACGGGCCCCAGGCCCGAAGACTTCAACAGGCAGCCACACCAGGCTGGCACGGAGTGATACTAGTTTAGAAATACTTATTTCTCGGAGTTGTGAATAATAGAGAAATTATTATTTAAAATAATCGTTTCAAGGCATGTGCTTCTGTAGTTACCTTCTATTAATGGCAAGGGACGCTCATTTCCATGTAGGATGGTGATACCGAGATTCCTTTTAAATTAAATTAAATTCCTTTTAAATTAAAAGTTGGTGAAAAACCTGAGGTGATTCGCAGAAACAGTGGCTGGGCCAAAAGTGTGGGGGTGATTCAGGAAATGCTAATCCAGGGGAAGCTTCGAGTTTTGTGTATGGGAAGAGAGAGGCCTCGGGTGGGGAAGGGACCTGCCCAAGATCACATAGCATCTGGGGACAGCCTGCGGTCCCCTCTAGGTCCCCACTGTGGATGCCTGTGAGGCCAACGCTGCCCAGGCCGGTTCCTGTGAACCTGGAGTGATTCTCAAGACACCAACAGCTTTAAAACAGACCCAAACGAAGCGGCCAGAGGGACCTCCCCCCAGCATGTGGTGGCTGCTAGGAGCGGAGGGCTGTGTATCTGGGTGACCTGCTGCACGGGCACGCCTCTCCGTTCCCGGTCACCCAAAAGGCGGGGTGGGGGGGCAGGGGCAGGGGGGCGAGAACATTCTTTGGGACTGACACAGTGGTTCCACACTGACCTCACCCCAACGACTGAAGGCTTGTTATTCAAAACTGAATTTCATTTCGTTTCTAAGTGCTCAGGAGCTGTGGCTCATGAGCAGCTTTTGTCTCCAAAACGGAGATCCAGGTGGCTCTCCACGGCTGCAGAAGGCTGACTTTGGCATTCGCTGGTTCTGGTTCTTCCCCAGCCCTGGGAGAGACACCCTGCTGGTCTTATGGGGCCCAGGTGTGGTTGGAGGGAACCCCCGGGGGCACACCCATGTGGGAGCCGTGGGAGGTGGGGTCGCCAGTCAGGCTCCAGGAAGCAGAGCCTGAGACAGGGGTTCTGGTGCGGGTGCCGAATCCCGGAGCAGCTGGAGAGGCAGCGAGGGCAGGGAAGGAGGTGAGGTCTCAGCTAGTGTCCAGCCTCAGCCGGGTCCCACGGGGAAGGACCCCAGGAGTGTAAACTGCCTCGGGTGGGAGGCAAGGCATTCGAACCCCCTTGTCAATCAGTCGTGGGCTGTGGGGTGCCCTTGCGGTGGGTGGGGAGGCTCCCCCCAGTCAAGGACATGTTTCCAGAGAAGGGGTGGTAGTCCTAGGGAGTGACAGTGTGCTGGGAAACCAGTTTTCCGGGCGTGGGAGGACCAAAGTCCTGATTTGTAGCTTTTGCCATTTCTGCGGTGTCCACACTCCCTCTGTGGCCGATTTCAAAGCTACCAGTGGTGTAATAACTGGCCCACAAATTCCTGGCTATTTGACAGTTAGCTCTCACAAGCCAGGAGGAGCTGAGCCCGCACAGCCTCGCCGCAGCTGGAGGGAGCAGGGCGGGTGGAAAGCGGCCGGGCGGCACCGGGACAGCATCCCTTTGGCCCAGTGACCACAGCTGCCTCCCTGCTTCCTCTCTCAGCCCTGGAATCTTTCCTTCCACCACGAGCAGAAGCGCATTTCGCACACAGCTCCAGCATGCCACCCCTGAATTACACCTTTCAGGCCTCCCCATCACCTCCAGGGTAAAGTACCCCCTCTGCACCTGGGTCCATGGAGCCCTGCCCTGCTGACGCCTGCCCACCTCCCCAGCCTCGTCTCTGCCACTCCCTCTCTCGTGGACCTCCCACTCGGCCACTCTGGGCTCTCTTCCATCCTCAAAGTCTTGACACCCCCCTCACTGCCAGGCCTCTAAGCCCCTCCCCACACAGCTGTCCCAGCCAGGAACACCATTTCCCTGCCCCGTCCTCTTCGCCCAACCAGCTTCTATGCAGCTTTGCTAGAACGTCCTTCTTGTTCCTGAGCAGGGCATTCAGGCCTTGCTGGGCCAGCTTGGGCCAGTGCACCCCTGTCTCTGGGCTCAGTCCCCAGTGTCTTCTGCTCTGGACTGGCTACTCCTTGACCATAAAGACCTTGCTTGGCTTCAGTACGCCTGAGTCCACGTCACTCAGCGTGGGGCCTCAATGTAGATAAATGAATGAATGAACAATTCAGTCTATCAAGAACTTTTAATGACTGAGTGATCAAGGCACCGGCCCGGTCACAAATGTCACACAGAGGAGCCACCATCTGTCCCCATCTGCTCCGGAGGACTCCATCCTGGGGACTTGAGAATGCAGGCGTGGCGTGGAGCTCAGAGCTGTCCCGGCACAGCCCCCACGTTGCACCTGCTGCTCCCTATGTGTGGCTCCCAGGCTGGGGGAGGGCAGAGAGCTGCCCCATTTTAGAGACAAGGACATTGAGGAGGTCAAGAGATTAAATCACTTGCTCAGGGCCACACGACTTCTCAGTAGCGAGGGTTTGACAACTTGTCTTCCAACCAACAACATGCCCTTGGCCTCTTTCTACATCACGCACAGAGCAGGGCCTCCTCATTTTATCTGCCGCTCTGTATTCCACGGGATGGGCGTGTCTTTCTCTGTTTAAATGTGCCCTGGTCCTGAGCATTTGTTTGGTTTCTTTCTTTATCCCTTTTCTAACTGGAGTTACAGTGGACACGTTTGTGTCCATCCAGTGGCATCACTGGCCTGGCTGGAAGGGGACGAGGGCGACAGATTGCAGAGTTCATGTCTTGAGAGATTTTGCAACTCAACTTCTGGGCAGTAAAGGAATCACCTTGCTCAAGGAGAGGTCTGCCCTCGTCCAGGCTCCTGGGAGGCTACCCCTAATTCCTCAGAGTGTCCAGCCTCACAGAGTGGCTTGGTTTACTTGTTGGCCATCTTGGGCCATGTGACATCAACTTGACCTCCAGAGAGGCTGGAGACAAGAAGGTCAGCCACGTGGGCAGCCAGCCAAGTCTAGTGGCTGGATCCTATAAAAGCCCTGGATGCTGAGGCTCACGAGCATCCCCAGTGGGCAGTACTCTGTGCATGCTGTCATATATCATTGCCAGGAAAAGTTAGCACTCTCCATGATTCCATGGGGAGAGGGCAACTGGAGGCTCCATGCTTGGAACTCTCCTGGGCACTGTCCCCTGTGTCTCTTCTCTCGACTGATTTGCATCTGTATCCTTTGCTGTAATAAAGTGTAACTGTGACTTATATCAGCTTTCGGTGAGTTCTGAGTCCTTCTAGTGAATTATCAAAACAGATAGTGCCCTTGGGGACCCCCAAACTTGCAACTGGTGTCAAGGTGAGGATGATCTTGGGGACCCCTGTACTCTGCAATTTCCATTTTGAGAATTCCTCTTCTGTGACGGGCCTTAGGACGTAAGTGCCTAAAGGGCCTCAGGCTGGGTCTTGCACGGCGGGATCCCTTGGCCCTAGCACACAGTAGACGTTCAACAAATAGTTGTTGAATTGATCCATTCAATAATGGCAGCCCTTGACATTCAGTAAGGCTTGGATGTTGGTTTTATTACACTCACTTTATAATGTGAAATTGGACCCAGAGAGGGGCAGTGACTTGCCCAAACCACACAGCTGATCCAGGATTTGAACCCTGGTCTGAGGTTTCAAAGCCACATTTTCTACTGTCCTCCATTCCTCCGCTCGCTGTGTGGCTGGGAAAGTGACAGGCTGAGAATAAGGAGGCTGGGGAAGAGGGAGTCGGGGGTGGGGCAGCACCCAGGGAAAACGCGGTGGGGGCCCCCAGGGGCTGCTCAACTGCTCAGAGCTGGGCTCAGCGGAGACCTGTCTGGGGCCTACAGTGATGCTATCTGTCCCGCGTGTGCGTGTGGCCTCAAAGAAAGGAATGAGAGGGCGGGAGACTGAGAGACAGGAGGGAACCTTTGTGAGTTATGAAAGGAGAGCCAGATGAGAGGAGATAAGCACTTCAGTGCTGTGCTTTTATTGCACAAATCTGCACTTCTAGTTGGAAGAAAAGATTTTTTTCTTTGGTTGTTATTTGCTTAAGAGAATTGGAGAACTAAGAGCTGTCTGGGTGGATGATTAATGGGAAAAAAATTACATTTCGATGAGGTCTCTCCTCCTGAAGGGTGACTCTCATCAAAGGGATGTGTAGAGTGAATGTCAGGTTCATTTCCTCATTTCCGCCCCAGCTGGGGCTGAGAGAGATGCTCTCGGGGGGGAGAGGGGGCGGTGGGGATGGGGTGGACAAGAAACAGTTGAAGGCTGAGGGGTCTCGTTAACAATCACTGCATCTAACGTGTACAGGTTGCTTCTTACGGGGCCTGGTGTGGCGCTGAGCATGTTTTCGGTGGCGTGTACATATGGCGGCCCCATGAACTAGGTGCCACGAACATCCCCATTTCACAGATAACAAAATGAAGCTCGGGGAGTTAGGGAGTTGGATCAGGGTCTTGGGTTTGAAACACGACTGCAACCAGATCTGTCTGGCTCTCAGTCCTGGCTCTTCTTTCAGACTCATTTAAGGCCTGGAAGAGAGTCTCTCCGAGATAACCTTGGGCAGGTGTCCATCTGTTCCCAACGGAAGTGTTTGGGAGAGCCAAGAAATGCTCCTGCTCTGCAAGTGACCACCCAACTGTGGTGAGTTGTCACTTACCCATCGTCTTAACAGGGCTTGGACACCTCTCAGGGTGGATCTGTCCTGTGTGTGGGAATGGTGGTTTGTGACTGGAAGGGGATGGAGGAGCCTCTCTGTCTGCTGCCGTGTGGTCCAGGAATGCAGAGTTCAGAAGGGGCTCTTCTTCCTCTCTCCACTTGAGACTCAACCCTGTGCCAGCTCCTCAAGTTCAGAGGCGGGGCCATTGGCATGTGGAGCAGTGGACATGCTTCAGAACAGCATGTGGACAGGGCGTGCCGGCAGGATCATAGAACATCTCTGGTGGAGGCCGCCTCGGCCAGCTTGAGGGAGTCAAGGCAGCCAAAGCTCTCTTCTCCTTATTTCCTGGTGGTTCCAACAGGGTCCTTCTGTGGGGAACTGTTGCAGAATAAAGATCAAGATTCATCTTTTAATTCTTCAAATATTTACAAATCTGCTAGACCTTGGGGTTAGAGCAATAAGACCATCATGATTTCTGTCCTTATAGAACTGATGGTGGATGCATGCATGGATGGGTGGATGCATGGATGGATGGATGCATGGACGGATAGATGGATGGATGTATGGATGCATGGATGCATGGATGCATGGATGGATGGATGCATGGACGGATAGATGCATGGATGCATGGATGCATGGACGGATAGATGGATGGATGCATGGATGCATAGATGGTTGGATGCATGGATGGATAGATGGATGGATGCATGGATACATGGGCAGATGGATGGATGGATGCATGGATGGTTAGATGGATGGATGGATGGATGGATGGACAGACAGATGGAGAGACACAGAGACAGACAGAGTGTCTGGGCTCAAATCTCAGCTCCTCCCCTCACTAGTGAGTGACCTTGGACAAGTTGCTTAACAAGTCCGTGCCTCCGTTTCCTCATCTGTTAAATGGGGGCGATAATAGTATCAACTTCAGAAGGTTTTTCTGAAGATAAAATGAGTAGTTATATAAAGTGCTTAGAATAGGGTGTGGACAAGGTAAGTGCTAAGTGAATGTTGGCTTATATTAGGGGAGGAGACAGACATTAACAAAAGAATAACACAAAAAAGTATAAAATTATAACTTTTTTTAAGATTTTATTTATTTATTTGACAGAGAGAGACAGTGAGAGAGGAACACAAGCAGGAGGAGTGGGAGAGGGAGAAGCAGGCTTCCCGCTGAGCAGGGAACCCGACGCGGGACTTGATTCCAGGACCCTGGGATCATGACCTGAGCTGAAGGCAGACGCTTAACCAACTGAGCCACCCAGGCACCCCTAAAATTGTAACTCTTATCAGTGCCACAAAGGAGAGAAGAAGGGTGCAGTGAGAACACTAACAGGGTGGGGTGGGAGAGGGAAGGAAAGGTTGACCATGGTAAGGAGGGAAAAGAAGGTGAGATGAGAAGTTGGTTCAGAAGTGGCCTGGGGGATGAAGGCTGAGAATAGCATTTTATGGTCAGGGAACAGCATGTGCAAAGGCCCTGTGGTGGGAAGAGGCACGATGAGAACGAGGTCTGAGGGGAGATCATGTGGCTAACACTCAGGGCCAGGTAATGAGTGTGGAGAGTCAGTGCTGAAAGGTCAGCAGGGACTGAGTTGGTGGGGGTTTCAGAGAGTAATGGGGGGACCTTCTCTAAGAGCAGAGGGAGAGACCAGGAAGGGAAGGAGAAGGGAGTCTGATCATGTTTGTATTTCTAGAAGATTGAGATTGGCAAAAAAACAAACTCTGTCAGTGCTGAGGGCCTTGGACACCCCAGGCTGGTCATCTGTTAATGGTGAGGGAAGGGACCCAGAGCTCTGTAGAGCTGGGGGGTGCAGGGCCCTACAGATGGGTTGAGGAGTAGCCAGGAAGCAGGGCTCAGACCCCCACCCTCGCTTCATACAAAGCATACCTTTGAAAAAATTTTGTCTGGTACACATTTTGGGACTTCCACAGAAGATTTCATTCAAGGGAAGTTCTCTCTGGTCTAATGAAAGGAAAGAAGAAAGAAAGAAGAAAGAAAGAAAGAAAAAGAAAGAAAGAAAGAAAGAAAGAAAGAAAGAAAGAAAGAAAGAAAGAAAGAAAAAAGAAAGAAAGAAAGAAAGAAAGAAGAAAGAAAGAAAGAAAGAAAGAAAGAAAGAAAGAAAAGAAAGAAAGAAAGAAAGAAAGAAAGAAAGAAAGAAAGAAAGAAAGAAAGAAAGAAAAAAGCAAAGGAAAGAAAGAAAGGAGGAAAGAAAGAAAGAGACACCACTCTTGAGCCCAACCCTTTATGTGCAGACGGGGACCCTGAGGTGCGGCGTGGCCAGGGATGCAGCTGCCCAGGTCCCGGCATCTCCTCTGCCCTCCCCTGGGCTTCCCTGGCGTACTAGTTTCATGTGTTCCCCTAACACATGAGCACAAACCCGGCAGCTTAAACAATATGAACGTATCTCTTACAGCCTGCAGGTGAGACATCTGCACCGAGCCCCACGGGGCTAGAATCAAGGTGTCGGCCAGGCCGCGCTCCTTCTGGAGGCTTGACAGTGGGATCTGTGTCCTGCTCATTTGGGTCATTAGTGGAATTCACCTCCTTGAGGTTGGAGGACTGACATCCCGTTTCCTTGCCGGCTGTCAGCGGGGCCTCTGGGCTCCTCGTCCCGCCTGTGGGCCCGTGTCTCAGAGCCAGCAACGGGGTGCGACGGCTTCTCACCTGGCATCTCCCTGTCCCTTCTTCAGAGCTGTAGCCGGCAAAAGTTCTCCATGAAAATGAAGTTGTTTTTAATTGTGGTCAAATGCAGAGAACGTAAAATGTCCCATCCTCATCATTTCTGAGTATACAGTTTCGTGGCATGAAATACATTTACATTGTTGTGTGACCATTGCTACCATCAGTCTCCAGAACTCTTTTCATCTTGCAGATTTGATGCTTTATCCCATGAAACACAAACTCCCCCTTCCACCACCCCCCCACCAGCTCTGGTCGCAGGGTTCTACTTTCTGCCTTTATGAGTCTGACTCTTCTGGGTACCTCCTATAAGTGGAACCATGCAGCATTTGTCTTTTTGTGCCTGGCTTATTTTGCTGAGCATCACGTCCTCTGGGTTCATCCATGTGGTAGCAGGTGTCAGAATGTCCTTTTTAAGGCTGGATGATGCTGCATTGTATATATACATCACAGTGTGCTTATTCATTTATCCATCAATGGAGACACACGGCTCACTTCCTCATTTTAGCTATTGTGAACAATGCAGCTAGGAACTTGGGTGTGCACATATCTCTTCCAGAACATGCTTTCAATTATTTTGGGTTTATACCCAGAAGTGGAATTGCTGGATAATAGGATAATTCTATTTTTAATTGTTTGAGGAACCTCCATATTGTCTTCCACGGCAGGTGCGCCAGGATGCATTTCCACCAACAATGCATGAAGGTTCCTTTTTCTCCATATCCTCGCCAATTCTTGTTATTTTGTTTTAGTTTAGTTTTTTTTTTTTTTTTTGATAGTAGCCATCCTAATGGGCATGAGGTGCTATCTCCTTGTGGTTTTGATTTGTATCTCCCTAATGATTAGTGATGTTCCCAGGTTCTCTGCTGGTAAGGACTCGTGTTAACTCGATCAGACCAGCCAGGTACCCAGATAACCCAGGATGATCTCTCCATCTCCAGATCTTTCATGTAATCACTTCTGCAAAGTCCCTTTGGGAAAGGTAGCGTAGTTCTGGGGCCTGGGACATGGACTGCCTTCCACAGTTGGACAGGTGAAAATGGAGCTGGAGAGTTTCTGGGGGCCCCGTCCCCTTCCCTGTCCTCAGACCAGGTGGAAGGTGATCATCCAAGGGCTGAAAGGACTGCCAACGTTTTAACATACATGCCCTTCCTGCTGTGATGTTCCCCTGCCCAGGTCTTCCGAAAGGAATCACCTGAGAGGCACACGTCACCGTCTCCGGCTCTGTCGGTCTGGGCAGCTCTTCAGGCCGGCTGTCATGCAGGTGTCCACAGCTGTCTCCCGGTGGGAGACAGACCTGAACCGTAGTGTTGCACGGATTGAAATGCGGTTTTGAGTATCTTAACAGTAATGCAGAAAGCGCAGGGTTCTATGACAACAAAGCTATGGTGACCTGGAAGTTCAGAAGGTTTCGCTGGGGAGGTGATGTTTAAGCCCAGAGCAGGAGTTATTTAGGCAAAGGGTGAGGGGAGAGTTTTCCCAGCAGAGGGAACAGAATATGCAAAGGCCCTGTGGTTGGGTAGGGCTTGGGTGTTCTGGGATCTGAGAAATGGAGAAGGTGGCTGACATATAGTGAGCGGGAGGCTAGAGAAAGCAGAGGTCTCACTTCCCATTCTAGAAACATCTATGATATTAAACACTTTCAATAAGGGACTGTCTGCAAAAGTCACGGAAATACCACAGTTAGGAATGGGTGTGGGGCCACATTACTCAATGGTAATCACAGCGACAGCACAACTTTTTAGTAAGAAATTCGGCCGTCCGCTTATTATTCCAGTAGTGGAGATTAAACACACAGCATCTGTGGGATGAAAATTAAATTGTGGGTGACCCATGGGAGCCACAGGGATGTGGGAGGCTTCCTTGCCTTCTCTTCCCGGCCCCGCACCTCCCGCCCCTGCTGCCCTTCCCATCCACCCCAGGTTGTCCCCCCCAAAGACCTTCCTTTTGAGTTGAGTCACAGATGAATCTTAGTCCCCATTTCCTGTGCTCCAGGAGGGCCTGCACAATGAAACAGCATCTCCCCACAGCAAAAGCCAAGCCAAACAGATTAATGTAAGATGCATCTGCTGTAGATTAAACATTTGGAAAAGCCATTTTATAAATATTTTTTCCCACAACCACATCCCCATATGGCCACGACTCCGGTCTCCGCTCCGACTGCTGCTGGCGGCCCCACGCGTGCGTATTTAACGTGCACTCCAGGCCTGGGACTTCAGCTCCCGGCCTCCCAGCAGCATTCCAGAGTGACTTCTAATCTCCTTTTGGGGCACTCATCAGACTGCGGGGCAGACAAGGCAATAGGAGCCTATGAACCAGGTGGGGCTGGGTGTGGGGGGCGAGTAGCCCTTCTCCTTCTTCTCTCCAGACACCCCGCTCACGGCCACAGCCACGGATTCCAGGAAACCAGGTCCTTGTCTTTCCAGAACAGCCATCCAGCAGAAAAATAGCCCCAGGGCAAGCTCTTGCCCCCTTAAACCACGACACTCTGGAGAATCGCCGATCCCTGTTGATTCTCTGTAGTGGGTTTCTCTAGAATGTGCTTCTGTGACCCACTTACCTCGCCTCCTACCCACTGCCTTCACCCGGACAACCATGGGCCTTGTCCACTCTCCCCCCTCCCTCCATGTAGCTCTAGCAGCCAAAGGGATCATGCTTCTGCCCTGGTCTCCAAGCGAGGCACAGAAAGTCTAAGAATTTGGGACTTTGGCATTGAGCACAGCTGGGGGACTTGACACGAACTGAAGACAAGAGGGGCTTGCAAATGCTTGGCTCCATGCAAGACCCCAGTGTCTTTGCACATCTTAGGATGACCAAGACTGAATTTCCCTTGAGTGTTGGGAGCTCGGAATCAGACAGAGGTATATTTAAAGACTTTTTAGAACCTAGTTTTGTTTTTTTTTTTTTTTGTCTGAGTTTTTGGGTCAGAACAGTGCTGCTGAAAGACTGGGAGCTTGTAAGAAATGCGTACCCTTGGGCCCTACCCAGATCCACTAAGTCAGAATCCCTACGGACAGGGCTCAGGAATTCCTGCTCCCCCAAGCTCTCCAGGGACTTTTGTACATGTTAAAGTTGGAGAGGCCCTGGATTCAGAAATGTACCCCTTAGATACAGCGTTCCTATTGGAAGGTGCCCAATGAACCCACAGCAGAGAGTGGAGACAGAAGTGGTTGTGGGTTAAGAACAGTGATTCTCAAAGCGCGTGGTCCAGGGAAACCTTGGGGTTCCTGAAACCTTTTCAGAGGGTTTACAGGCTCAAAACCATTGCCCTCCTAATACTAAGCCATCACTTGCCTTCTTTCCCTCATTCTTTCATGGCAACGCAGTGAAGTTTTCCAGTAGGCCCACGACATGTGATTGACGTCCTTGCTCTGGGTGCTTGTGATTCTGGTGCCTTAAAGATATATTAGTTTTCATTTCTAACATATTAAGTATCGATAGATACAATCTCCATAGACAAAAGCTTTTCGGGTTTCCCAATAATTTTTAAAAGGGTAAAGCAGTCCTAAGACCCAAACGTTCAAAAACCTCTGACCTAGCCCTTGTCACAGGGACCTTGGAACTTGGTTCTTTTTTCTTTTCTTTTTCTATTATGATTATTAGTTTCAGAGGTAGAATTTAGATACCATCAGTTGCATATAACACCCAGTGCTCATTCCATCAAGTGTCCTCCTTCATGCCCATCCCCCAGTTACCCATGCCCCCGCCAACCTTCCCTCCAGCAACCCTCAGTTTGTTTCCTAGAGTTATGAGTCTCTTATGGTTTATCTCCCTCTCTGTTTTTATCTTATTTTATTTTTTCTTCCTTTCCCCTATGCTCCTCTGTTTTGTTTCTTAAATTCCACATATGAGTGAAATCGTATGGTATTTGTCTTTCTCTGATTGACTTATTTCGCTCAGCATAATACCCTCTAGTTCCATCCACATGGTTGCAAGTGGCAAGATTTCATTCTTTTTGATGGCTGAGTAATATTCCACTGTGTGTGTGTGTGTGTGTGTGTGTGTGTGTGTGTGTGTGTGTACCACACCTTCTTTATCCCTTCATCTGTCGATGGACATCTGGACTCTTTCCACAGTTTGGCAATTGTGGACATTGCTGCTATAAACATTGGGGAGCAGGTGCCCCTTTGAATCAGTATGTTGTATCCTTCGGGTAAATACTGAGTAGCGCAATTGCTGGGTCGTAGGGTAGCTCTATTTTTAACTTTTTGAGGAAACTCCATAGTGTTCGGAACTTGGTTCTTAAGCAGAAGGACACAAGTGATTTCTGGAGCACAAGGAGGCCTCTCCCCAGCTCCCAGGAACCCCACTTTGCCAAGAGCCACCTGCAGGAGAGCAGTTTCTCACGGGCCTCCCAGTAGCTCACAGGGCAGGTGTTTAAAGCGACCCTCCCCTGACAGATGCTGGCATCGAATGGAAAAGCTGACCCTGTGGACACATTCGACTTCATAAAATGACTCTCCTCCCCGCAGCCCCCAAGCCAGCACAGAGACGAACCACAGCCCCCTCCTCGTGGCTCCCGAATCTTGCCAATGTCTACGAGGGCCCTGCCTCTGCCGCCTTCCACCAGCAGGAAACATCTCACGGGGTTTACTGGAGAAATCGCCTGTCGGACGAGATTCCTTGTCTGGAGTTCTGTGTCTCGAAGGCCACAGGCCCGGCACACTGTCACACGTGGTTTGTAAGTGAGGGGGAGGCACAGTCCCCCAGAACATCCCTTAAAAATATGCTTGCTTAAAAAACAGCCACCACCTTGTTTACGGTTCACATAAAGGACCACGACATCTTTCTTCCCGGGACGCCTGTGTTAACCGCCTGCAGCAGCGGAGCTCCGTGACTTCGCCCTCGCTCCCCACGGAGGCTTCAGGAGGGGGGCCGAGCTCAGCCGCCCTGGGCGCCCGTCATCCCACCGGGCGGGGTGCACACGCCGCCGGGCTCTGAAGAAGGAACCCATCTGACTGCGCAGGGAGGTGATCGGCAGAATTAAAAGGCTGAACAAATCCATCCGCGAGTGAGTGCGGGTGGGACAGGTTGATTCGAGGCACACGCTCGGGGAAGGGCTGTTTCCTTGGGTTTTGCAAACTGGGAAGACCCCTGGGCACCTCCTGCCTTGCTCCTGGCCCTCCCTGGTCCCCATCTGGATCCTTCCCCTGCTGGCCAAGCTTCTGCCATGACCGGCAGGTTTGAAATCCTGGCCGGGGGGTAAATGACCAACGGGGCACACAGGACGGCCCCTCCCGCTGTCCATGCTTCCTCTGGGCGGGAGCCCATACAGGATGTCGCACCTTTGGATCAAGGCACCGTGGGCGCATGGCTGCTCCAGTAAGTTAACATCTCCGCTTGGGCAGACTCAGCTGGCGGGGCGAGGCGTCCACCTGCCACGGAAGGCTGCCACGGAGCCCCTCGGCTGGGAACCATAGAGCATCCTGCATGCTTGTCCCTGCCAGGCTTTGAGAAAGGGGTGGCTTCACCTTTCCCTCGTCCTCCAGGGGGACGGCTGCTGGCCTCACTTGACGTCGGTAGCGGGTGACGTGCACGTGTCGGGAAGTTTGCATTGCAGTGGAGGAGGAGGAGGAAGGAGGAGGAGGAGGAGGAAGGAGGAGGGAGGAGGAGGGGGAGGAGGAGGAGGGCGAGCTGCCGTGGCATCTCAGGGTGGGGTCAGCTATGACATGCTTCTCCAAAGGACGGGAACAGAAACTTGGCTCAAAGATATGAAAACCCTCGTGACTCCAAGATACTGTCAAAGAAAAGGGAGCTGGAGTGTCATGAAAGCAGCAAAAGCAGACTTTGCTCAGGAACTGTGGCAGCAGGGGGGAGAGGCCTTGGCGTGGAAGGGTTCTGACCACCGCCAGGAGCAGCGGGGACTCCCGGCCAGGGAGTGGGGGTGCGGTGGGGGTGTCAGGATGGCAAATTACTGCGAGGGAATCTCAGGGTCGGGGGGCTCTGGATAAGCTGAACCAACAGGATTCTTGCTAAGGGCAGCCAAGGGGTGAGACACCCCCTGAGGGCTGGCCCGGGGAGGGGGCGGTAAGGACCCTGATCAGATGTGGAGGGGGTGGATTCTTTCCATACTGATGCAGCAGGATTGTCTGCAGGGCTCTGCGGGGGTGGAGATGGAGCGCGGCGTGGGGCCTCGTGGAGCCGAAGTCAGGGTAGCCTGACTCAAGTCTGGTCCAGAAGAGAATCTTTGTCAATATGAATGTGAGGGAAAGGGCAAGATATTTGGGGGAGGCAGGGTGCTCCCGAAAGCACACCTGGGGCTGCCTGTCTGTCAACTTACCAGACCCTGCAGGCTCTCTTTCTGGATCTGTGGCTCAAACCCCCTAAATCTCCAGAAAGGGCGTGGTTCTCATTCATGGCTGCTTGCCAAAAGCCCCCAGTCCAGCCCAACAAAAGCTGCTGAGGGCTCATTTGGTGTCAGCCCTGCCCTTGGCTCTGGGATCTACTGATGAACACAAGACTGTCCCTGCTCCAGGGAGCTCTTGGTCCAGTAGGGAAGCAAGGCAAGCTCATGGATCATGCTGCAAGACAGACTCCCACTGCCCACCAGGGTCCTATGGAGAGGGAGAGGTTGGTTCTGATTAAGGGGGTCCTGGGTGTGGGGCAGAGCACCCCCCACATTCTCCCCAGTCCCTCACCTCCCTCTCCTTCAGGGAACCACCCTTCCCATTGCAAGGATGGGTGGGTGGGGAGGGCAGTGCTACCAACCAGGAGCTCCAACTCCAGACCCAACCCAAGTCCATCCCTGAGATTTCATGCCTGGACGCTGGGAGATGGACGTTCTCTCTCATGCTTAGAGCCTTAGGGTGTAAGACCCTTGCTGTCCATGCCCTTGTGCCCCTGTTCCCATGTGTCCCTGTGCAGTGGAGTAGGACAACACCAAGCTGATCACACCCTAGTGGCATCCATAGAGCTCCTAGATCAAACCTCTCCTGAAGGTCTCCTCAGGGATCCTTTAGTTGTGTGAGCAAATAAATCGACCTATTTTATTTAAGCCGAGCTGAGTTGTTTTTTTGTCCCTTGCCACAGAGAGAATCCTGTCCGACATAGGGGATCTAAATTATCTTTATGGAGGAGGCATCACTGAAGTGGGTCTTTAAAGCAGAGGGAATCCAGATGGGGGACGATTGAAGCCAAGGGGTGGACAGGGGAAGTTGAGAGTATAGGCGAGTCCTTCCCCACCCCGCCCCAGCTTTGTCCTTCATGGTATTCCATATGACTCAGCAGAACGGACACTGACTGAGGAGTGTTTGGTTGAATGTAGACTATGACTTGAACGCTATGCTCACAGACACCTGGAAAGACAGGTTTGGAATCCTCGGTCATTGCCATCCGTCCCAGCGAATCAGCCCTGAGAGCAAATGGCTAATGGGCTCCCCAGCCAGAGACATTTAGCCCCAAGCTCGGTTTCTCCCCAGATGCCCTGTATGTGGAAAACTGCCCAGGACATGGGATCTGCACTCACCCCCTGACCCCTTCCAGGTTCACGAGCCTGCCTGTCAGGGAACATCTCACTTGAAATCAATAATTACAAAAGCAACTCCAAGTCAGCTCTTTTGGGTGCCAGCAACCAAGGTGGGAAATTATTTCTTGATTCTGTTCCTGGCTTTTGGAAATGGTTCCAGACGGTTCCATCCATAAGGATGTCAGGAAGGAGTTAGTGTCCATGCAGCAAAAGGCAGACACTTGAGCGATTGCTCAATGATCTAATGCGGAGTGAGGTTCCTCTTGCCCACCAGCATGGCACTTGAGCGCTTCTGAAATGCTAATGTTTTCAGACCCAGACTCCGTGGTTTTTCAGTATCTCACATAGCACAGTAAATTCTGATGTCAGCCACCTATTGATTTTACAATTTCCTTGTTTCCCCTTCCCTTGCTTTCTGTCTGTGATTTTATTTATTGAAGACTCGACCTCACTGGCATGCAAGCTCTGCCTGTTACTCAGATCGGCCCCGGGGTCCCAGGTCCCAACCCGCGGGCCACACAGGAGTCCACCTCCCTCTCCAGACTGGCAGTGGGCATGCCTTCTCGTCTGCCTTTGTCAGCGTTTGTCAGAGTTTGTCAGAACTCAACAGCATTGAGTTCTAGAAAAGTCAGAACGCCTGGGACAACCACCGGGAAGTTCAGGGAGGGCTCAGGAAGGCGGGTGGGAATACTCTGTCCCCTGCGTCTGAGTCCCTTGCCAGGTTCCCCCTGTCACCATGTCTGGTCCTCCCACAACCCCACCAGGGAGACTCACCATCTCCATTTTACAGAGGAAGAAACCAAGGCTCGGAGGTGATGCACCTTGCCCAGGGCTGAACAATGCCAGAATGTGCCCCCAGATCACACTGGATCCTAGGTCGGTATTGTCATCAACCACATTATTTCGCAGCTTAAATGATTTTAGAAGTTGCCCCTTAACTGCCGATGTTGCATGGGCTTTGGAGCTGCCCGACAAATCGGCTTCATGTCCCTTTCGCTCTCTTAGACGGTTACTTCTCACTCTCCACTTCTTTCCTCAAACCTCTGCTGCTCCCCATTGCCCACCTGGTTCGGAGGATTTCTCCAGCACCGCCCCATCCCCCGCAGACCCCACCCATCCCTCCCCTCAGGCACCAGCTGCTGTCCATTTGCCTCTGGACCACCCACATCTCCCCCTCTGCTGGGTCATCTCTACTAGCATCAAAAATGCTGTAGATTTTTCCCCAGTTTTTAAGAAAAATCCTCTTCTTGACTCCCACACAGATGCCTGAGCATCAGCTCCATCAACAGCCCCAAATGGAGCTCCTGGTACCCCCAACCCCAAACCCTGCCCCCGACTCTTGCCCATCTCAATAAATGGAATCCCATTCTCCTCATTCCTCAGGCCAGAACCTTGCCTTAGAGTCCTCCTTGACCTTCTGCTCATCTCTCCTCTCCCCCACATCCAGTCCCTCGGCAAATCCGGTTAGCTCTGCCAACCACCTCTCACCGGGTCACCAGGCAAAGGGGTCCAAGTTGCCCAAGACCATCATCACTGTGCCTCTACCCTGGCCTCCGCCCCTCCTCCTCCTGTCTTCCCCAGCTGTCTTCCACACAGCTGACGGAGTCCTCCTTTCAAGTATGAGCCTCCCCAAGAATAAGAATCAAAGTCCTTCCAGGGTCCACGGGTCTGAACTGGCCATCTGACCCCTCACTCGGTTCACAATAGACTCGCCCGTCATGCACAAGCAGACTCCTCACTTGCCTGGAGCGCTGGTCCCCTCACTTCCTGCAGGCCGCACGTGGGATGGCCTGGGCCCGCCCCTGCCCCCCGAGACTGTGATCTAACGGGTCTGGGATCGGCCTGGGCATGGGGTCTGAAGCTCCTGGTGGCTCAACTGTGCAGCAGAGCTGAGGACCGTGGCTCTAGCCCCTGGGTGTCTGGAAGGCAGGAACCCATATCTCCTCTGCTCTCCTGGTTCTTACGAAGTGTCGGGAAATGGTGGCTTGCACCCAACTGATTAAAGTGGGTAAGACAGGAGGGCCCTTCTGCCAGGGACAACCAAGCAACCAACCATCCCAGGTGGCAGCCCCAAGGCTAAGTTAAGGGCGGAGGGAGTGGCTCAGGGAGGCAGGAAGCAGGTGGGCTGGTGGCTTGTGCTCTTGAGTCGGGGGCCTCTCCCATTCTCTGCTTGTCCTTGGAAAAGTTGCTTGCCTTTGGCAACTACCTTAACCGTCTCATCTTTGGAACGGGCGAGACTGTAACTGTCCTCCAGTCCTGAAGGTTAAATGTGGTAACAACATCTGTTGGGTTTTCAGCACCATTCCTGACACAGTAGAGGCTAGAAGCCCGAGCAGCACAAGGCCACAAGCCCCACGAGGCTGGCTGTCATGACTTGGCTCACTACCCAGCACACGCAAGTGCTCAGACACAAGGCTGTGGGCCCCATGAGGGCAGGAATAAGGTCTGTCTTGGTTACCATTGTAACTCCAGCACTTAGAACATACGGCATGGGAAGAGAGGGTAAGTGCTCAAAAAGGTTTCTTGGATGTTGAATGTAAATAAACATTTACGTTGGGGGGCTTCTGGCGGCACCTCAAAGAAACAGAAAGTCACTGTCCTTCACGGCTGACACCAGGGGCAGGAAGGAACTCAGGAGTGCTGGGCAAGAGCCTTGCTGGACACGTTAGGGAGACTTCTGCTGCAAGTGGTAGAAGATCCTGCCTTAACTGGTTTAGTAATAAGATAATTGCTTAGGCTATCGGGCAAGAAATCTAAAGGCGGGGCAGCTCCAGGGTTGGTTGATTCAGTGGCTCAGGGACAGCGCAAGACTGTGTTTTCTTCTCTGCTATCCTCTGTGTGCTGGCTTTGTCTTTGGATGCTTCCCCTCAGTGTCACAAAAAGGCTGCCACCCCTCCAAGCATCTCACACAGATATGACAATATTCCAAGGCAGGGAAGGGGCCATCTCTCCGTGTAGGTCTCTTTGCAAAGTGAGAAAACCTACGGCAGCAGCCCCACCATGTCTTCTCATATCCCGTTGTCTGGAACTGACTTGCATGCCTGTTCCCCAACCATGAGTCACCTGGGCTGGTCAGCACTCATCCCCGAGTAGGGGATCAGGTTGGCCTCCTGAACGGAGAAGAGAAAGTCAGCAAAGAACCGTCAACATCAGTCACCTGTACCCCAAGAATTAAACCGTGAAGGACAGGTAAAAGGAAGGCAGTTGAGTCCCAGGCAAGCATCTCGAGGCAGGTGCTCCAGCCCAGAGGGGCTGATTCCTCATCAGATCAGTGGCTTCTCACAAGAGTTCTTGGGGAAGTCCACTCCCGGTGGACGGGAGCAGAGATGATGAAGGCAGACGCCTGGGCTGAAGAGCACGTTTCCCTAGATATGACCTTGTTTCAAAACCAGGTATCAGTGCTCCATTCAAGCAAGGCTGGGGAAGCGACGAGAGATCCAGACGGGTCACCAACATGGTGTGTAGCACCCTCCCATTGCACTGGCCTGGCCAGGACCCTGGAATGCTCTGGAGCGTGCCAGGCTCCCCCCAGGGAGAGCCACACTCACGGGCTGGCCGGACCCTGGCTTCTGGACACCCTGATGGGCAAGACATACCAAGAAAAACCACCTCCCTTTGCAATATGTTAGTAAGCCCCACGCTCCCCTCCCTGAT
The DNA here is from genome assembly GCF_964656455.1 of Halichoerus grypus. Taxonomy (NCBI): domain Eukaryota; kingdom Metazoa; phylum Chordata; class Mammalia; order Carnivora; family Phocidae; genus Halichoerus; species Halichoerus grypus. The sequence goes on along the minus strand of NC_135721.1, from coordinate 133,934,268 downwards.
GCCTTGTGGGGATGCTGTGTTTCCCACCTGCGGAGCGGAGCCATTCTGACCTCCCCCGGCAGGTTCTGCTTCATTAACTCACCATACCTACTGCAGACCGTGCATGACGGGAGAAACCGCTCCTTTCCTGGGTCCCCCCCCCCCGCCCCCGGGGGCCCTGGGTGGGGAGGCTGCCAAGACGTGGAGGTGGTTGGTAAACTTGAGAGAGGTTCTTTGCCTTTTGAGACTGTTTCCTCATCTGTAAAATAGGGGTGTTAATAATAGAACATAGAGTACAATTTCAAGAAGTGACAGTTAATACAATTACTATGATTAGTCTAATTACACAGTGTGATATATGTGCCTCGGGCTGGCTCCTGGTGAGCCCACACTCTGATCCTGCTAGACACAGTTGGACTTGCAAACAGTTTTCTCTTGAGTGAACTAATTCCTAGCGGGGGGACACTGCCAATGCCGAGGACGTGTTTTAGGCTGAGGGGAGACAAAGCCTCAGCCTGTGTCTTTAGAAGAACTTTCTCCTAGCGTCCTGAGAAACCCTCGGGACGAGGCCTCCCTGAAGAAGAGTCTAGAAGGAACGGAGGGGGAGGCACGTGACTGCGTCGGCTGGGGCTTCTCTAAGTGCCCAGACCCTGTCCATATCGACAAGGTTTGGAGATGCAGGGGCTCAGGTGCCCCAGCTCCTAAGGGGTGAATAAGAGGTCATTCCCTGCCTCCCGTGCATTCTGGTTTGTCCGATTGTGGAAGCAGAGAGAATCCGCTGTATTTCCAGCCTGACTTCCATCTGAGTGGAAGTCTCCCGTGGACCACCGGCAGTTACGATACGAGATGGTCTCGCTATCATTCCCATTCCTCAGGTAAGGAGATGAGAGCCTATAGCACACACTGGAGGTGCTCTGCTCCGGTCCTGCAAGCCCCCTGACCCCTCTGTCCCCCCACCCCGGCGCTGCCTGCCCCTATACTCTCAGAGACCTGCTGGAGTCTGGCAGGATGGAGCCACAGAGCCCGGGGTTTTCGTGGCTCAGCCTCCAGATGACTGTCCCCAGGGACTGATGGGTGCAGGGGTCGAAAGCCCAGTTCCCTTGGCTGGAGTGAGGACACACCAAGGGGCAGCTTCTACTCCAGACCTACTGGTGGGATTGGGCGAGGTTGGGACTACATGTGAGGTCACACGTCCCAGAGTCCTTCCTTAATAAATCACTTGCATGCAGATCTCAGGATCTGCTTGGGAGCCTGCCTGACCTTAGAGGCAGGAAGAAGCTGGGTCACTGGCCCACGGCCCTGCAGGGAGCACAGTGGGTCTGAACGGTGTCGGTTCAGTGCCAAAGCTCCCTCTTGGTGCTCTTGCACGTGGCCTAGCCAGTGGCCACCTGCATCGCAGCAGGACCTGAGGTTCCAAGGAGGGCAAGCCAGACAGAGCCCGCCAGCCCAGGAGACTGTGACCCCTAGGCGAGGGGCGCCCTCCTCCCCAGGGACTATTTCAGGGAGACCTCACCTTATTTGTGGGCATACTCATATTAAGAGCACATGGTGCATGTCCCCTGGGCTTGACGTGGCTGCTCTTACGGAAGGAGCACTGGACTGGGAGTCCAAAGGTAGAGTTCCAGTCCTGGCTTCCCCACCTGTAGGGTGTGTGACCCTAATCATACCTTCACCTTTGCAGAGTGCTTCTTCAAGGGCACGGAGGTATAAACACACCAGCCTCTGGTCAAGGTAGGAACTTGTACAAGGGTAGATGTGAAGGGGACACACTGATGAGGTCCGCCCAGCTCATTCTGCACTTGCTTTGGTGTGTAGGCACCGAGCACCTCAACACCGAATGTGTTCTGACTCTCTGTTTTCCTGGACTCATTTCCCCTCTGCTGGGCGCCCAGAGTACCTTTGCCATTGTATGCTTCTTGGATTTGCATGCGCCAAGTTCAAACCCAAGTCAGCATGCATCCGTTCCCAAGCAGAACCCAGAAGACGGGACCTGTCCGTGACAACTTAGACAATGTCCCTGCAAGTGGGGGACTCACACCCCAGAAACCGCAATAACATTTGACAGCCACTGAATTTTCATGGAAAACCTCTGAGGTGGGTACGACTGTCCTCCCACTTGTCAGGTGAGAAAACTAAGGCTCACGAATCATGACAGATCTAGAGGGAGAAAGAGAGGTCTGAAGGCAGAAAGGGAGGGAGCACAGGCACCTGTGTGAGATGCAGAAACGCTTGTTTACATTTAGAATACAGAGTCAAGCAATGACTTGGAGTTTGTTGTTGTGTGTGTATGTGTGTGTGTGTGTGTGTGTTTCTTTGTGTTGGCTTATCTCCTTCTAGAAAATCACAGAAATAAATACATCCTGGTAATAGAGTAAAGCCAGAACCCAGCCACCTTTCCTTCTTGCCCTTGCAGGCAGGCATGCAGGATGGGGGATTACAGCGTCAGAAAGCTGGCTGCAGGGGAGAAGTGTGGCCTCCCACAGTCAATTAATGGCAATAATTACACACTGTAAACAGTCTCGGATATAATTAAGGCTGGGGGCCCAGGGCTGGGTGTGCACCCTGTTGAGACTGGCATCATCAGACATGGGGGCTGGAGTCTCAGTTCCTTCTGGGAAACATCAAAGCGTTGGTCTAGCCCTTGGGGTGGGCTGCAGCCTCCTCCCCGCCTCCTCCACTGCTCATTCTCCTAGGACAGAGCCCATCTTCTGAGGGGAGCCATGTTCTGGCCAGTTGCCTGGTGCTGATGCCCAGAAACAAAGCCCCTAGTGACCCTCCCAGGCCCCCTGAGAGAGAGCCTCACCCAAGCAGGGAGGGGGTGGCTGCTCCTCAGACACCAGAAACTCACTGGGTCTAAAAGTGAGCTCACTCTCCCTCTTTTCTCTCCCACGGTGCTGCTTCACCCACAGCTCCAAAACCCACTTCAGGGCTCAAACCCCGAACCTGGGGGTCTACCTTGAAGCCTCTGTCTCATCTCTGACACCCGGTCCATTCATTCATGTGTCTTCTATTTCCACAAATATTAATAGGGAGCCTCCCATGACCAGGCTCTGTGTCATCACCAAGGACAGTCAGTTTTACCTCCTGAATGTGCTCCATTCCCACTCCACCTGCCTGGAACAAGTCCCTGTTGCTTCTCACCTGGACAACTGTTGCCAACCCCTCCCCAGTCTCCTGGTTTCCTCCCTGAGCCCTCAGAATGAGCTTAGAGGACCCAAGTCTGGCCAGGTCCCTCGCTGCTTAAAATTTCCCAAGAGCTTACCATTGTCCCTGTGATGGGACAAAATCCTTAGCAAGCTGCAAGATCAGGCCCCAGACACGTCCAGGCCACCTTCTTCCCCTCTTGCACTCTAGTGCTCCAGCCACCTGGTTTCCTCTCTGTTTTCCTGCTTCTGAGCATTTGCCTGGGCCCCTTCCTTTGCTGGGAATGCCCCGCTCCCCTCGCCTTCCCTCACCCAGAAAACTCCAGCTGGTCCTTTTTATGTCCATTTTATGTCCACAGCCTTTCTTCACAAGAACCTCTTCCAACCCTCCTGCCTGGGTAGAGCCCCCCAGTACATGTTTCTAAGATTCCATGATGTCACCTTTTGATAGTTAAATATTTTTGTAATTGTGTGTTTAATGTCTTCCCCTCCTGATAATTGTTTGTAAATTCCGTGATAGCAGGGCCCTGTCTGGCTTGTTGTTGCATCTTCAGCACCTGGGACAGTGCCTTGCACATAGTAGGTCTTCCCTTTATCGAACAAATGGGTGAATAAGTAAATGCATGTGTGAATAAATGGCTTTTATTTTCCCCTGGGACATAGAGAGGCAACACATTGCGTTTTCTACTTTCTCTTTCTTTGATCTGCCTGGAGCATTCTATTTATTTTTGGTTTGATTCTTGTCATTTGTTATTTCAAGCCTTGAAGTTTCCAGATACCATCAGGTTTAGGGTGGTAGTGGTTAAAGATGGTTACAAATTATCTGACTTTTCTTTCATGGTGGGTTAAGTCCATGTTGCCTCCACCTGAATCTGGGCTGGTCTGTGACTGGCTTGACCACTTGGGTATGGTAAAAAAGGATGCTCTGCCAGCTTATAAAAGGACGGCCAGCTCCCACCTCCTTCCTTGTGGAGCCCTGAGCCACTATGTAAGGAGTCTGATTACTGTGAGGCCACCATGCTAGGAAGAAGCCCAAGCTTCTTGAGAGAGCAAGGGAGAGATGCTGGGCCAGCTCCCAGCCATTTGAGTCAGCCCAGCCCAGGTCCTAAACACGTGCATCCCCGCTGAGCCTTGTCCACCTGACCCACAGAATGCTGGCCCATAATACTAAGTTGCCATTTGAAGCCATGATGCTTGGGATCATTTGTTATGCAGCAGCAGACAACTGGGACAGGGGCTTCTCAGCTTTGACAGAGAAGACAATACTTTCAGATATTTAAATAATGCTACGCCTGCCCCCACTCATCACATTTGCAAATCCTCCCATGAGAGAGCTTGCTCTTTTAAAGCACTCCTCTAAGTAAAAACAAACAGATAAACAGCATATCCGTGGGTTTCTGACTTATGGGACAGGAACATTCTTTTGGTTTTGTGTTTTGGAGGGCCTTTCCTTGTGGTCTTTAATTTTTCCAAAACAGACTCTCAGCTGGTTCTCATTATCCATGTGACTGCTGGAAAATTCTAATCCCTAATGCAAGACCTATATTTTTAAGAACAGCAATCAAGAAAACTATGTTCAGGAGAAATGGAGCATTCTAGATTGTGTGCGTATTGGGGGTGGTGTGGGGAGAGGGCTCTGAGACAAGAAAACCTACCATTTCTTTTCAGCACCTGGGCCCAGCCTGGAGCTCACCTTCCATGGGAGGATGCTGGAGGTGAGATCAGATGGGGATGGATGTGGAATTATTTTAAGAGTTGAAGGCTTTGTCTTTTCTGCCAAAGCGGAGGACCCCCGTTCTGGTCATCTATTGCTGTGATGTATCTCTTGGCCGAACAGAAGCGGTCCCCCCTCTGCAGCTGGGCTGTGAGGGTCTCATCTGCAGGGGGAAAGACACTGGGGACTTGGGGCCCACAGATCCTTCCATGGAGATGAATCACAGGCATACGGGCCAGCTACACAGTCTCAGCATCTAATACTTGCCAACAGCTTCCACGGGGCTCTCGTTGACACCGTTCTCAGACTGAGTCCCTAGGAGAACATCTTTAGGCAGCTTCATGGATGGGTAGGCAGGAACACCTTGGGCATCAGGCGGGTATCACCTGGAGGAGGCGGCAGCACTCCATCTCCCTCGTAGCAGAACGGTTGTTTCCTTCAGAGGAGAGCAGTCAGCTGCTGGGTCAGTGAAAATAGTCAAGAGTGGGAGAGGAACTTTAGAGAGGAGACGAGAGACTGAGAAAGAGGCCTGGGTGAACCTAAAATACTAGGGTGAGGGAAAAACTGGCTTTTCAGGAGAGAGCAGAGGTGGGAGAGTGTGTGCTTAGGTCCCCAGAAGGGACCAGGTTAAGCCCTTCTAGGGTGGAGAAGGAGAGGAGAGAACCACGGTCAGGGTGGTCTGGGAGGGTCCCGGGGGAAGATGGGTGACCAGTGGGTCAAGCAGGACATAAGGGCTTGATGTGCTCAGAGGTGCCAAGGGGTTGACCTGCTGGCATGTGAATGTTCCAGACCCTTTGGTTTTATATACTGCTGCCTACCCAGCAGCTCAGTCCATCTTGTCTTCCCGCTCTGCTTCAAAGGTAAAAGCTTCCAATGCTCCCGAGAGAGAGAGAGAGAGAGAGAGAGAGAGAGACTGCCTTCTCTCTGCTGCCTTCACTGTAATCCACGCTGCTCTGCCCCAGGCCCAGAGTGGGCTCTGGCTTCTCCAACTCAGAGAGGCCTTCTCTGATCCCTCCCTCACATCATATGCAAAAAGCAATTCTAAGAGTATTTGTAAATCTAAATGTAAAGTCAAAAGTATGAGGCTTCGAGACAGAAACATAGGAAGTGATCTTTATGCCTTGGAGTAGGCAAAGAATTCTTGAGCAGGACATAAAAAGCATTGGCCAAAGAGGAAAGACTGCTAAACTCTTTTAAAATAAAATTAAAATTAAGAACATCTATCCAGCAAGAGAAACCAATAAGAGAGTAACCAGCAGGCCACAGGGTAGGACAGAATATTCACAACACAGATATTCAACAAAGGACTCGGATATTCGGAATATATAAAGAAGTCCTGCAAACCAGTAAGAAAAAGATAACCCACAAGAAAGAGGATACTGGGTGCCTGGGTGGCTCAGTCGTTAAGCGTCTGCCTTCGGCTCAGGTCATGATCCCAGGGTCCTGGGATCGAGTCCCACATCGGGCTCCCTGCTCAGCGGGAAGCCTGCTTCTCCCTCTCCCACTCCCCCTGCTTGTGTTCCTGCTCTCGCTGTCTCTCTCTGTCAAATAAATAAATAAAATCTTTAAAAAAAAAAAAAAAAAGAAAGAGGATACTGCACAAAAAGGGAACATTCCATCTGCCAGTCAACACATCAGAGGGGATTCACCTCATTACTCATTAGGATAATGCAAAATAAAGGCAGAGTAACATACTATACACACCCACCAGAATTACTAAAATTTAAAACTCAGGCAACACCAGATGTGGGCTAAAATGTGGAGTAACTGCTTGCTGGTGTGAGTGCAAACCAGATTTGACTTTAACAAACGCTTTGGCAGTATCTGGTAAAACTGAACTATTTCTACCTTAGGGTCCATCAGTTCCAATCCTGGGTGGAGACCCAACGGATAGATGTACATATGTGCACAAAAGCCACACACAAGAACTTCGGGGCGGCACTATTCACAGCAGCCCTGCACTGGAAACAGCACAGTGTGCGCCCCATAAAAAGGGTGCATCACGGTGTCCAAAACTCCACTCCACAGTGGAGTAGTGCTCATGCCCAGCAACATGGAAGAATCTCGTACACTTGGAGTTTTGTGAAAGAAACCAGACAGCCGAGTGCACATACAGTATGACTCCCTCTACATTCAGTTCAAGAAGAGACAAGACGCATCCTTGGGGACAGATGTGGGGGGGAGACCGGGATGGGGCGGGGGGCTTCTTGGGCTGGAACTGGTCTTCCTATGGAGGGTGACCACATGGTGCGGTCACTTTGTGAAGACTCAGGGAGCCGAACGCTTGCTTCTGGTTTGTGCGCTTTTCCGAATGTGAGTTCTACCTCAATCTAAGTTTACCTAAAAAAATAACTAAAAAGAAAGAAAGCAGACCTAGTCTTCAGCCACTCTCTCTCCTGAGAACCCATTTTATTTTCCCCAGGTACTTATGAGAGGGAGTCACAAACATATTTTTGGGCTCAATTTTGTGAGTTCAAAGACGCTGTGTGACTTTGGGCAAGTTAGAGTATCTGTGTCTTTGTCTCCTCATCTGTTAAATGACCATGATGGTCACGTCAGATGGTACTTGCCTCATGGGTGGATGTGAGGCTTGACCGAGTTAATGTGTTGAAAGACAGGCAGCGTGAACTTGGACCGGGACTTACGCACAGATTTCTATGGGCATCAGAGTACCTGCTGTTCTCGGGGATTATCCTGTTAACGTGATGTTCTTCTCCCTGGCTGACATGCAGACTTCGAGGCAGCAGGGGTCTTACCCGTCTTCCTAGGATGCTGCTTGACCACTCTAGGTATTTGATAAATATTCATCAAATGACTGAGCAAGGTGTCCGGGGACCCTTGAGGGGCCCCAGAACAGGCAAGAAAGGAGGCATTTCGGGCGCATGAACTGATGGAAGGTCAGTGTGGCCTCCGGTGGAAGGGGGGGCCATCTGGGACCCCTTACATGTCCAGCGCCCAGAAGGGGGCCGCTACACAAAGAACCACACCTTGTGATCAACGGGAACCTTGGGAGGGAAGGGAAGGAGAAAAGGGGCACACTTGTCTTTGCTAGCACCTTCTCTCTGTGTCCCTGGGACCCTGAGCCCCTGAAACAAAATGAAACGTCCAGTGTCCCTCCTGCCATGGTGCTATAGCATTTTCTTTTAAGTTATGCCAGGATCACCAAAGACCAGAAGCATGTTCTCTGGAGGCATTGAACCAGACACTAAGTCTCTGCTGCACCCCCATCACAGCTCCTTAGAGCTGAGACCCCGGCTCAAAGGAGCAGGGTCCCTGGACCCCAGCCCCTGCAGGGCAGCAGGTGGAGGCCAGGTGGCTGGACTTGCCCGGGAGGCGATCGGGGATGGTGCGGATGGGCGCCCGCCTTTCCCAATGAGCTCTGTTTGACAGGACGTAATAAAAATCTTTTAATCTTTGTCACTGTGGGTAGGCGGAGAGGCCAAAAGTCTCCATGTTTTAAAGGGAAATTTTAATTAGTATGTAAATTCGACTCACAGCATTAAAATGTCATTTGCTAAGTAAATGTTGCCGCACTCCGAGTTCAGGTATTTATTTGATCCTGTCCTGCCAAGGTGCCTTTGTGGGTTTCCCGAGTGTGTAATAACAGCATTTCAAAAACAAAATGAAATTCTCCCTCTGTTACAATGCACCCGGGTTACGGCTTCGCCGTCGGCGATGTGACTGGAATATTTTAAGTGAGCAGCCGGCGGCTCTAGCAGCCGCATGCCTGTCCCCCTCCTTCCTGTCTGTCTGAGACGGCCTCCGGGGGCTGCGAAGGAGACCCTCGCATCCCTGAGCCCAGAGCCTCAGCATCCGGCTGGGGGCCTGGGGGGTGACTGGAGCTACCTGCAGAGGGGCAGAGGTGAGGAGCGTCCAGGTTTGCAGATTGGAACACCCACAAAGGAAGGGGCAGAAGAAGAGCATCGGGGGCCACGTTTTCCTTAATTCCAAGATAAATGATGGTTTAAAGCTAGGGATCCAAAGAGCAGGAGCTGATTATCTGGTCCTCAATGCACGGGAATTTCGCCTGACAATGATCAATCACCCCGTGAATGTTAATGAAGCATCACTAAGCCATCCCCGTGTGCATGTGTGTGTGTGTGCATGGGTGTGCATGCGTGTCTGCAGCTCCAAGCTGCCTCGCACAGTAGGAGACCATTCAGCTCCCAGCCCTGTCTAGACAGCAAGTGTGCCAGCCACTGCCAGGCTTGAGCCTACTCTGTGTGTGTGTGTGCGCGTGTGCATGTGTGTTGGGGGTAATTCTGTAGATTACCATACTTTCCAGATGCACAAACGGAGACCAGTGGTCCCACTGGCCCACCATCCCCAAAGCTCCCCCTCCTCTAACCCACCCCTGACCCAGCCTATTGGGGGGATGAATTGGGAGGCATGTTCAGGAGCCTGGGAGGGGCTGGGACGGAAGTGCGCATGAGTGAGTTGGTTGTCATGCTGGCTGGGTCACTCACCAGTTATGAACCCCACCCCAAAGGCTGCTACCCAACCCCTATCTTCTCCAAGTCAGAAAATGGGATCACAGGTCTGGATGGCTAAGCCCCAAAGCCAGGGCATCCTCTGGGGCTCACCTCGGGACACCATCTGCGACAAGGGGCAAAGGAGGGGGAGGCCAGAGGAGTGAACTCAACATGCAGGGACCCTCGGCCTCTGGTACATCATCCCCGCCTGGCCCTGCCAGAGTGTGAATGGTTACCCTAAAGCACCCGACCTTTGGCTGCTAAATATTTACATTGTGACACCTCCCTAGGGCCCCAATAAAGAGGCATCCCTCCCCCTACAATCGTCAGGCTTGCCCACCTACCCTAGAGGAAGACAAACATGTGCTTTAGAGGCACAAGCTTTCCAAATGGCCCTTTCGCGCTCTGGTTAGTGCGTCCACAAAAAACCTTGGCGGAGGGCCTAGTGCATGCGGGCGCCATGCTCAGCGGTGAAACGGGTGGCCGGCGTTGGCCCCAGGAGGAGAGCAAGAAGTTCCAGGGGAGATTCGGGAAGCGGGACACCCTATCCAGAGCCTGGAACACCAGCGACGGGGGCCGGGGCAGGGAGGGAGGCAGACAGACAGGGAAATGTGGGGGGCCCTCGGAGATGGGCCAGTTGGAGTCAGTGCTTATCTCCTCCTTCCGCCCACTGGTTGTGGACAGGGCCAGCGGGAAGCGGGCGGGAGCTCGCTGCAGGGGTCGGGCAGGAGGGCTGGTGCCAGGAACAGGGGACACTGTGCTTTTCATACCTGAGAGGCAGCTGTGGGGTGGCTGCTCTCGGCCGGGCACCTACACCCTTCCTGAGTAAAGGTCCCACTTAGACCAATGAGACCAGGGAGTCCCAGTCTGTCTACACCAGTTCTTCCTGGGGGCCATCGTGTCCCGCCCCTGTGGCATTTGTCAATGTCTGGAGACAGGTTGGGTTGTCACAACCGGGGAGGGAGGGGCTACAGGCGTCTAGAAGGTAGAGGCCAGAGATGCTGCCGGATGGAGGAGCCCATCCCCTCGACCCTCCAGACGGAGCAGGAGTAAGGAGAGCCAGGCTGGGGTCGGGGCCACGGCTCACTGGCTGTGGGAGATTAACTTCTCTGAGCCTCAGTGTCCTCGTGGGGCGGTTGGTGATCATCACAGAGCCTGTTTCAGAGACGTTGCTCAGGAAGCGCCCAGCATAGCCCCCAACCCCTTCGGCAAGTGGCAGGTTTTACCATTGTGCTGGAACTTCCAGCCCATTCTGAACACAGACCCTTGCTCGTGCCAGACTTGCCACTCACGAGGAAGGGGTGGGAAATGGCTTGTGCCTTTGTTTCCCCAACAACTTTACCGAAAGATCCCCCTTCCAGGCTACTTTGCCCTCAACCCCCTGCCCATGCTCCAGAGTTTCCAGTCAACAGCCAGGTTTCAATATTTCTAGAATCCTGAAAAGGTCTCAACATGTAAAGATGCTTCTGTGGGCCTTGGAAGGGTCTATAAATAAGGAGGAGCTGGGATGAGGTTTTGCCTCCAGAAAGGAGACTCAGCTTTACCTCCTCCTGGGTCCCTCTCCCCATTGGCAAAGTTGCAAAAGGCCTTTTAGCAGAGCTGGTGGATTAGCTCGTGGGCACTTTCGGGGAAGGAGCCCAGGGAAGCAAGTCACCCACGACACCACTTCCTACAGGGAGGGTCTGAGTCAGTGGTCTTTGGCCCTCGCTGCCCACTGGAATCACCTGGGGAGCTTTGAAAGCATGGATGCCCGGAACCCACCCTACAGGGCTGACTTCCTCGGTAGGATGGTGATCCAAGGAGCAGTGGGTCTTAAAATCTCCCCAGGTGACTCTCATGTGCAACCAGGGCCAAGAACCACAGGCTCAAGGGCTGCAGTGGGCAGAATGGTGAGAGAGAGAGGAGTGAGGGGCAGATCCTCATGTGCTCCTGCAGGAGGCATGGAACCAGGATTTCTGGGGAGAGGGTTCTTGGGCCCAAGTTGCAGGACGGGCTTGGATAAAGTCAAGTAGGGCCACCTGGATTGGCTCCAGCGTGGAGGGTATAGGAGCGCCACCCCAGTTCCCAGAGCTTAAGCCTCCGTCTGAGCTGAGAATTCAAACCCATCACCTCCTCCCACCACGGACATGTGCCCCAGGGACCGAGCCTGCGTGGTGACGCCGAGCACACGGGGCAACGTCTCAGCTAGAGGAGCCCGGGCATGACCTTCTAGCTCTCCGTCACCCTGTTTCATTCCTCTGACCTTTACTGAGAACTGCCTTCGTGTCAGGCACTGTTCTAGATTTGGAGACACAGCCAAGAAGAGGACACTTGCCCTCAAGGAGCCACGGTCTAGCCAGAGAAACGAACAACACACAGGGGATCAAATAAAAAAGCAAGAACGTTTCCAACAGTGATAAGTGTTCCATGGACAATCACACAGCAGTCCCATTAAGATGGAGATTATAATAAAACCCAAGGCCGATGGGAAGGGTAAATTAAATAATTCATGAAAATAGGCATGGCACGGTAACAGGCTTCTAGCAGGTGTTCCGACTGTAATTCCACTCGCCATCCCCGTCATGCAACAGCGCTTGGTAAAGAGAATCAACGTGGCATCAGGAAGAATATCAAGGACGGAAAGTAATTTGGAGAAAAGCAATGGAGGGTAGAATATAGGGCCTTCTCCAGCCCAATGGGTGGCACCAGGATCAGCGCTGGGCCCAACGTGGTTAGCATTTCCCTAAACATCAATCTCCTGTCCTCACACAGCTTAGGAGGCCCGAAGGGTCCTCATTAGCCAGGCCACCCTGGGCGAGCTCTCTACTGCCATCCTATCAGAGATGAAATCGGGAAATCTGCATTCAACGGACAACCGTCCATGAGCGGAGGGGAGCCCAGGACTCCACATAGAACAGGGCCTCAGACCTGCCTTGGCTTTAGGCTGTGCTGGTGGCCAAAGGCGGGCGGTCCGACCCCAGGGGATGGAGTCTGGAAGGTGGCCAGATGAAGGTTTACCCACGTGGGCATGTCCTGCGGCGTCCCCAGTGCTTGAACCGGTCTGGCCTGCAGCTGTGCTCAGGTCAGGTCTGTGGGGGGCAGGGGAGGCAGGGGGGACCGGGGGGGTCGGGGGGCGCTGGTGCGCACTCTCGGCCAGCTGCACTCCGTGACATGGCAGACAGGCGGTCATGTCCATGCACTGGCTGGGGGGCCGTGAGGAAGGGGCTGAGGCGGGGCCTTCCCCCAGGAGGTCTGCAGGGGGCAAAATGAAGGGCAGGAACCCCGATGTTTTAAAGGAAAGGACTCCTTTCAAGATGAGCTGAAAGAAAAAGTGACCTCATTTCATAAGCAATGTGGAAAGGGGAAACCGTGGGGGTCTGGCTCAGGCTCCACGGGCAAGAGACCCCGAGGAGACCTGCATACGTCCCCCAGTGGGAAGGCCTGGCCAAAGGGGGGTGTGCTCCAACATAGCACAGCGGGTGGCGGGGGGCAGCCCTGCTTTTCTCCCCGTGGCTCCTGGCACCAGTGAGTGGCTGGGTTGCAGGCCCACCCAGGTCTGTCCCGGCTGCGCTCGCCTAGGTGGAACGAATGAGGGAACTAGTGAGTGAGCATGAGGCCCGGGAATCCCGCCTCTTCACATATGGGGCTGTGGTCCAGCTGTGGCCTGACTCGCGGGGCGAGCTTGGGCTCGTCCTCCCTCTCTTGGCCTCACGTTCTTCCCGTGTTTAAGTTGACAGACTCCTTTTGGCTGTCCTTTCCTTGGTGACCGTCCGGCCCCACGCCTCATTAGCCTAGGTCGTGGGATGGGGGCGGGGTGGGGCTTCTCCAAATCAAGTCACCAAAACTCAAGACCCCAACTAAGTAGATCCTGTTTTTTCAGGCTTTTTATTTCAAAGCCATGACCCTCAGGAGCCAAGGGTGCAAGGGACCCATCCGGGACAGGAAGTAGGTCTGGGCTCTGTCTCCTGGGCTGTTTGGATCCTGAATCCACTCTTTTCTAGACATAGCCTGTTTTCTCGGCAGCCCAGAGAGAGACAGAAAGTACGCGTGGTTATCAATTCATCATCCAACAGAAATAAAATGCCTCTCAGGAATGCATTTCAACCCTCCATCCTGCGAGCCCAGGGTCACGAGTTCCTGTGGCTTACAGACCAGTGTCACAGCCCCATTATGGAGGATTTGCGTGGGCCTGTTGGGCACACTCCTGCGGGCATGAGGCCACCAAGCAGAAGGGCGGGGCTGCCATGATCCCCATCTCACAGATGAGGAAGCTGAGCCTCACAGCAGCTGTCCTGTGACCAAGGTCACACACCTAAGAGAGGGGGACAGCCGGGATTTGAAACCAGTTGCCTGGGAGCCCAGTTTCCCGCTCTATTCTTCTTGCATCTAAGTGTCCAAGGCGGATACTGTCAAGACCCCTTTCTCCAGTTCTTACCTGGGTCCCACCCACTTGCACAAGTGCCTAAGGACAGCAACCCCCTAACCGAGAGCCAGACTCTAACCCAGGCCACCTGACCCCAGTGATGGAGCCCTTTACCCACGATAGACACCCTTTCTCCCACTCAGTCCTTCCCAATACACATAGGCTAAGTGGGGTGAGAATTTGGAAGTCAATACCTCTGTGAGTATTTAGAAGTTTTAGCAGAACTTAAACAGAAGCCCTGGAAAGAATGCTGGCATTTTCTGCCCCAGAGGGCTTTCTCCCTTGACTCTGTCCAGGGCAAACAGAACCCTTATAGGAATGAGGCTTTATAAATAAAGGCCCGATTTTATTTCACTGCCTAGAAATCTGAGGGAGGGAAAGCATCTGAGAGGGGTGCTTCCAATGCTGGTGACATAGCCCAGGAGAAAGTTTACTGAAGAACACAAGAGTTAAGGAGAAACACATGATGATTTATCACTGCTCCCCACCCTCACCCATCCTCTGGCCAATGTGTGATTTATCTGTGTACAAATATCAACGGGGTGTCTCCAATGGGACAAGATGATTACATTCTTTGGGTTTAATACTTTCCTTATGTGGTTTAAATCCTTCCAGTTCAAGAGCCACTCCTCGGGGGCCAATGGTCCTTGAGCACAGGGTTGGCAAATGTGAGGTTGGCCAGGAGACTCAGCACTGTCTTGGACTTTCAGGAACTTCCCTTTAGATGAAAACCCAGCAAGGTAGGGAAAACTGCTAGAACCATTTAGGAAGAGTTGCCTGACGGAGGCTTTTCAGATCTCTTTGAGAGGCGAGATTGCACTTCCTTGCAAGAAGGGTACCTGTCCAGGTAACAGCTGAATCGCCTCGTTACACTGAGGGCCTCATGAAAAGGCTCTCACTCAGGGAGCCGGGACCGCCAACTCTTTGAAGAAGAGAGACGGCCACATTCAAACTGATTTGACCTTGCAGGGCAGGATGCTCAGAGCCGGGCCGCCCGGCTAGGGTTTAAGAGCAGATTGTTTCCAGAAAGAAATGAGGCAGCTCTTTCAGCCTGGGGCCGGAGGTGACTTTTTTCCCTCCCTCGGATTTCTAGGCAGTGAAATAAAATCGGGTCTTTATTTATAAAACCTCATTCCTATATGGGTTCTGTTTGCCCTGGAAAGAGTCAAGGGAGAAAGCCATGGGGGGGCAGTAACCTGGCTTGCAGGTAGAGGGAGCGAGGCACAGAGAGCAAGTTACTCACCGTGGGTCACAAAGCCAAGCAGTCTCCAGGTGATAGGAGTCCAATCTGTGTTTCTGGAACATTCTGGAACATTCTGGAACATTCATCTTTTCCCTGGAGGGGGGTTTCCCAACCACACCATTGACATTTGGGCTGGATGTTCCTTGTGGCAGGGGCTGCACTGTGTATTATAGGAGCTTTAGCAGCATCCCCGGCCTTGGCTGCTTGACCATAGCCCCACCCCACCCCAGTGGTGACTACCACTCCAGAAAGGCCCCATTGTGCCTGCTGAGAACCACTTGCCTAGAGGATAGGGTGGCTCTCTCCGTGTGTCTTGTTTGAAGAGCATAGGGCCTAGACCTTGGTTCTCTTGATTTTCTATTTCTTTTAATTATTCATTAAACAAACATTCCCTGGGGGCCTCGTGGTGGGGGGGGGGGTGGTCCCTGTGGGACGTGCATGCAGTGTGCGGGGACCCCGAAGGTGGGCGGCTCAGACATTGCATCTGCAGGAGGCAGACCTTGGGCCTGCAGCTCTCCGCTCCTCGGGCCACATTCTCCTAGAATCATGACATCCCTCACCCCTTCCCCCAGCCTCCTTCTTCCTCATCAGCCCTCTGGCCGCTCCCTGCCCTAGGGCACGCTTTCCTAGCTCAGAACAGCACCACCCCATTCTTACTAGGAGGAGGAGAACTTTTCACTGGACCAGGCTCCCTGCTAAGCTGTGTATGCACACCCCACAAACACGAGCACCATAGCCCTGCAGGGTGGGGCTCAAGGTTCCACTTCCCAGAGGAGACCCCATACCCCCACGGCGGATACCAGGCCTGCCCTCTGTGCCCCGCCCCCACTCACTGGCCCTCTCTGTTCTGCTCTGTCCCACCCAGGAAGGGCTTTCCACTGCACGTGGTGACCCTCCGTGGGGGGGGGGGAGGCGACCTCTGTGGCCCCCAGGAGCAGCCTCACCTGGTGTCCGGCTGGTCCATCAACATCCCGGCCTCCTCATCCCAGGGGCCCTTGCTCTGCTCCGCCCCCCGGAGTCCCCAGTGGAGGGGAGCCTGGTGCCCATAGCGGTGACCTCTATCCACTGTCTGCCCTTCCCTGCTCAGGCCCCCACTCCCCACCGATGCTTCCTGGGAGGAACTCCCAGAGAAACCGCCTCCCTGGCTGGGTCAGGGTCGGCCTCTGGGGGGGCGCAGACGAAGAGCCAACTGCACCCGTCCTCCCCACCGGCCAGTGGCGCCCTCACATGTCCTCCACACGCTGCCTGCCTCTGAGCATCTCCGTCACCCCGCGGGCCCCACGGTCACTGCAGAATAATGCCAGGTTCTTGTCCTGTGCCCGCCCTCCCCTGTCACACGCCGCCTCTCTCGCTTTCGTCCAGCCACTCCGGGCCTCCTGAAACATGGGCACCCTCAGGGCCTTCGCGTGCTGGCCCCACAGCCTGGAATCCGTCCCCCCAGGCCAGCACGCGGCGGCTGCTTCGCCTCTCCACCTCCGACCCCCGCGCGCATCTCACGCAGCCTCCCCGGACCAGCAGCCCCGCTCCGTCCTGTCGCCCGGCTTTGCTGCGTCCACACTCAGCTCTCTGCACGTGTGTATCTGTCGGCTGCTTCTCCTGCCTCTGACACGCCAGAGGTGAGCCCCACGAGGGCAGGAACCTCACCCACCTTAGTCACTGCAACATCGCCATGGAGCCCAGGGCCTGGGAATGGTAGGGTTCGAAGGATGCTTATAGGAAGACTGACAGCGCAGATCATGGATGGGCAGGGGGGTGGGGGGGGCTTGAAAGGGAGCACTGTGAGTTTCTCCGCGTTCCCAGGACCCCAGCCAGCGGGCATCGAGTGTCCACAGGAGCCTGTCCTGGGCGCTGGGCACCGGGTCCTCATGCCAGCCGGAAGCAGACAGCCGCGAACCAGGAGACACTGGCAGACTTGGCGCGGCTCCCTCTGTGTCCCCCCATCGTGCAGGAGGCCCCCCAGCTTTGAGCAGGACACCAGCACTTGGCGGTGTTCCAGGAGAGGAGAGGGACAGAAATCCAGCCCCACTGGACAGCTGAGGATCTAGGGAAATGCATTTAAAATAGCTATTCTAGCAGCTGCCTGCAGATTACTTTTTCCGTGCAGACTGGATGGCTTTAATAAAAAATGAGAACTTCTCCATCTGCTCTTTAAAGATAAGCCCCCAGTTCCCCAAATCGGTAAGCGACAGAGGCCCAAGGGGCTCGGGTAGGCTGGGAGGCGCGTCAGGCCGGTGACAGAGCCGATTAGCCAGGATCCGGATTGGGCGGCTCTGGAGGCTGTAGGGGCCTCCCAGCTGTGGGACGGGAAGCGGAGGCCAAAGAGTAGGACTTGGGTAATTAAGATGTCATTTAGTCCTGTGATCGCCCCCTTGGACCCCCAGGGCCACGCTCCAGCCTCTCTCCTTTCCAGCTGTCGGATGGGAAATGGCCCGGTCACCACGGGACCAAGAGTGGTCCCAGGGCTCCCCCAGGAAGCAGTTTGGCGGACCCCCTGCTGGAGCAGGTCCCACTCCACTGGAACAAGATTAACCACCAAGAAAGGGGGCACGTGCACCCCAAAAGACATGGCTGGTGGAAAACCCCAAATGCTGCCTATCACAGCAACTCTTCTCCAGTTATTAGAGAAGGAGGGGGTGGATGCAGGTTCTGTGGGGCCTGATGCTTACGCTGTTGGAGGCCTTTGCTGAGAAAATGAAGATAAAATTGTGAACACAGAATTGCTAGAGCCCTTCCTAGGACCTTGGAAGTGAGCGGCCCCGGGCCCCAAGCTGCGTGGGACTTCACAGTATGTGTGTGCACACGCGCATGTGTGTTGTGTGTATACGTGTGCGTGCAGTGCACAGCGCGGTCCTTCCACCTGAACCTTCTTTGGTTTGGGGTTGCAGACACAATATATAATAAGTGAGATGTATTGCTGTGTGCCGGTTCTCACCTCCTGACCCGGCTTCCTGCTCCGGCCCCCGAATCGAGAACTACCCCTTGCCAACCACGTCCCAGAATTTGGTAATGCAGAATTGGAAGGGTAGTGGACAGAAATCGGATGGGAAAGGCAGAAGGGGAGAGAGGAGGACCTGCCCAGAAAAGCCAAGTTTGTCTACATGAAAAGAATAGAGATTTGGTGGACAGGAGAGAGCTTATCCCTCAACAGGCAGCGAGTCTGAAAAAGCCTGGAGCTTCTAGAAGGCCAGCTCTCCAGAGTGGATGTGGTCTGCCTCGTCACGTTGTTAGTCACGAACAGGATCCTCTGATGTTCTTTGAGAGACACCAGTAACTACCTGACTGCCTGCTATTGACTTGTGGTTGTAGGCACCAAATCTGACTCTTGTATCAGTGGGCAGCATGGGGAGTGGGTTTTAACAGGGTTGCACTCTACCCCAGGAGGAATTCTGTGTGCATGCATCCACACGTGTGCACATTTGTGCCCATGTGCGTGCATACATGTGTATGGATATGAAAGGTAAGGTACCAGACCTCAGGGCTTGATGAGCCACAGAGCATCACCCATCTATTTTCCCTTTTATGGTCTTGAGATATCACTCAAACTTGGAAATGAGGGGGAAAGATTATTATGTGTTCTTCCAGAATCATACTAGAACAATGTCTAACGTGCCCGAACAAAAGTGATCTGATTCTCGGATGTAACTTTGTGTGACTTACCATTTACCCTTGTTTAGAGCCCAGATTAGAAAAGTGACTTGTTAACTTGGAGAAGATTGATAAGTTGACAGTGATTGTCCAGAAGAGATGCAAATGATTAATGGTCAATAGAAAAGATAACCTCAGTTTACCTTTTTTCCCCCAATAAGACATAAGACATGAACCAGTTTTATATCTTTTTTATGGTTTGCTTTTGCCACTTTTGAACCAACTTCATCATCCTGCTAGTTCCCTCATTCATGAAAAAATTACTGTGATGTATTCTCCCTGCGTGCTTCTCTGAGAGTTATGCTTTTGACTTTTTGAATATTTTACTTTGACATAAGTGTCCTTTCTCTAGTCTCTTTGGCAGGCAGTAAACTGATTTTATACCCCCTAAGTTATTCCAAATGAAAAGGCCCGACTTATGGCATATGAACATCATTCTCCTGGTTCTATCTCCTTTTTAATCCCTGATTTTTTTTTTTAAGAACCCAAGTTGTGGTTTCAAATGTAATCCAAATAACCTTTTGCTCTACAAGGCTCCGTGTTGACTAGTCAAAGCACACAGCTAAATAATCAAAAGATACTTGCATTTTCAAAGGACATTTAAGGGATCCAGATCACAACTCACAAGACACTTCTGAGAAATGCCCTCTGCCTTCTCTGCAATTCTGTCATGCCCAGCATTGCTTCAGAGCCCCTCATTCTCACTGCTTCAGCCTTCACACACCGCTCTCATGCTCCCGGACATGCTCCTCAGCGACTTGTGTTAACAATGCTTTTGATTGCAAGCAATAGAAAACTCAACTATAAGAATATTTATTGTTCACTTAAACAGGTATATATGGTCATAGGGATGGTTTAGACACTCAACAATAGCATCAAGGATCCAGGCTTTGCCCCTTCATATACCCAGTTTTGTCCTCCAGCTTGTTGCCTCATTGTCACCAAGTGGCTACCACAACTCCAAACATCATGCCCTTGCATGCAGCATCCCCAGCAGGAAGAAGAGGGCAGAGACCAAAAACCTTCTCCCCAAAAGATCCGGCCTTTTTATTCAGGAAGAAAATTGTTCCCAGATGTAACCCAGTAGAATTTTTCCTTTCTCCTCATCATCTAAAACCAGATCACACGACCACTCCTAGTTATAAGGGAGGCTAGGAAAGCAAGCATTTGACAAAGTAGAAAAGAATCATCATGGCTGGCTGAGACCAATACACAACTCATTCCATGGGACAAGTGGGGATCTGCGTCCAGCCTTAGGCCGAGCACTCACATATTGATCTATTTCTAATGAACACATGCCATTGGTACCATTGTTTTCTGATTTATGCAGGAGGGATGAAGAAGGTCAGAGAAGTTAAGTGGCTCGTAAGGAAGTGGCTGAGCTGAGATTTGGCTCAGATCACTATGACTTCAAAACCTGTTTCCTTTTTTAAACCCTTAATACCTTATTTTTTGTTTTAGCAAGAGGAGGGCATGGAGAGAAAGTTCAATGGCTGGGTGATGGGGGCTGAGGCACCTCCCAGACTGTGATGCCAAGACCCCCGGGAACCTTGCATGGGCATCTGGTGGCCCACCCCTCGCAAGGCCTGGGTCCCCAGCTCTGCGTGTCCTGCCTTCCTGGTAGGCTCTCTCTCATGCCTCCTGCTTTTTGAAGGGGGTAGATTCTGTGTCATCACTGTCTAATTCAGAGGGCTCCGTAGCATCCCTCAGCATCAGAGGTGAGACGGACCCTCCGAGATGCTCTTGTCCTCAGGGCCAGCAAGGATGGATGGTGTGTGACTGTCAACATCAGGAGGGGAAGGGAAATATCAGAATCACTCTGGGCCCCGTTGGGGCTGAGTTCTGATGGTCTTGATGGGACTGTATTTTGGGAGGCCCGGTCACTGTCAGGGCACACAAAATGCAATGGGGACATGGCTAAGCTCTGGTGACACTTCCTTCTGCTCCATCAGCCCAGGAAGAGGAGCAGGGCGCCCACGAAGAGCGCCAGGTTAGAGATCTGGGTTCGAGGCCCTGTGCCACTCCTCACCGATCAAGTGACCTTGGGCAAATCCTTTCCCATCGCGAGCCCGTTTCTCCACCTGTAAAATTGGGGGGGTGGTAACAGTGGTACCCCTTCACTGGGAAGCCGCAAATTTGAAAGAATGGATACTCAGAAAGCTTTCTGTAGTGCAGGGAATGCCATTCAGAAATTTACCACCATTACTACTGCAGCTAAACACTTCCTGCGGTTGGTTTTAGGTTAGACAAACCATTTGATCAATCACCCAAAGCTTTTCCCACCCTGCCCCTCCTTTCTCTCCTTTCTGTGTCCTGAATCCGCTCTTTCAGCCACTCCTGTGGGTGGTGGTATCTGTCTCTCCTGCGAAGATGTGCTGGGTGTGGCAAGCAGAACAACCCAGACTCTAGAATCCTCCAGAATCTTCCAGAATGCCAGTCCCCCAGCTCACTCGTGGTCAGACCTTGGGCGAGGCGCTTTACTTCTCTACACCTCCATGTTCTTTTCTCCTGTGGGAGGGGTGATTTGGGGAATGAAGTGTGATCCCACCTAAGAGCCCCCTGCCCAGGTCCCGGCCCCTCCCTGGATCTCCATGAAGGTCAGTGCTCTCCCCTCTCAGGACAGGACTCCTCACCAGGTGAGATTGGGTCCCACAGTCTCTGTAAGACATGACTGAGTGGAGGACGAAATGACCAAGCGGGTCTGGGAGAGGATACTGGGGGTGTTAGTTTTTGATAAATGGGGTGGGCGGCACTGCACATGGGAGGGGAGGCGGGAAGGCCGCGGCCACTTAGGGAGTTGCTTCCCGAAGTTGTTGACTCACCAGGGAGCTTTCCCCAAGGTTCCCCACATTCTGTAGGCCTCGCCTGGGGGGTGCTGGGGTTGGGGGAGGACCCAGAGGAGAGCGGGGTGGGGGGGCTTGTCTTCCACACCCAGCCCCAAGGGCATGTTCCCCCCCCCCCCCCCCCCCCCGGCCCTGTGAGCGAGCAGATTTATTTGCATGGGAATGAAAAACTCCCTGCTGACCTCTCTACTACGTTTTCCTCACTTGTGCCACTCAGGGTTTTATAAAAGCCCTTGAATTAAACATGCTGCGTTTCGGGCTCAGGAGGAAGGGAGGAGGAAGTGAGGGCGGATGTCCTCTGGGCCGTCTGCCCTGCAGTCACCACCCGAATCCCCCACCTGCCAGCCCAGGGAGGCTCGCCTCGCCCCCTGAGCCCGCCTGGCATTTATCTCCAGCCCGGCCCACGCTGCCCCCTCACCGGAGGCTGGGCACGGTGATAGCTCGTTGAATGATTTTATGCTTTTTCTGTACAGGACATTTTTAACGCAGGTGTTTACATGCTGGGGAGAAATTCTCTGAAGGAGGAATAATCTCTGTTCGTCCTATCATGTCCCCACGGTCCCAGGAATCTTACAAGCATCCGGAGCTGCACTGGCCCATGTGGTAACCCATACATATGCCTGTTTCAGTTGTAATAGAAATTAAATTAAATTTAAAATTCTCCTCCCAGTCACATTGGCCCACATGTGGCGAGTGGGTACCAAATTGGACCGTGTGGATGTAAAGACATTTACATGATCATGGAAAGTTCCATTGGACAGCACTGGACTTGAGGAAAGCCCTGGGTTTTTTTTTTTATTATTATTCTGTATTTTATTAGTGCTTTTTTAGTAACAAAAGTAACAACTGTTTGTCCTAAAGCACTTAGAAAATACAGAATACCACAAAAGAGCAAAGAAGGACTTGGGTGTAGCTGTGGGCTCGGCGGCGTACTGAGTCCCCGAGCACTCGCAACAGGGACCTGCCATCGTCACCTCGGGCACTCTGTTGCTCAGCCACTGACCGTCCCCAAGGAGGGGCAAGGAAGAGAGGAAGGAACGAAGAGGACACTTGAAACCTCCCGCACCATTTGAGGTATTTTGTAAAGGGCAGCCAGTGCGCAGGGCAGCCTGGGAATGTAGCTCCCAGAGGAAGGGGGGGTGGGTGTGGGGCAGTCACCGGTGGCCTGTGGACTGAAGTGGGGTCCCCCAAATTCATATGTCGAAGCCCTAACCCCAGTGCACTGTGTTTGGAGGTAATTAAGGTTAAATGAGATCGTAAGAGTGGGGTCCTAATTCAGTAGGACCAGTGGCCTTGATAAGAGGAGGGAGAGAGACAGGGCTGTCGGCTCCAGCTCCTCGGTCTGCAAACCCAGACTGATCTCTGACTCCCAGCCGCCAGGACGGTGCGGAAATACTCTTCTGCTGTTTAAACTCCCCTCGTTCTGTGGTCTTTTGTGATGGCAGCCCAGGCTCACGCAGACATTCTGCAATTCTGGAAACCCAGCTCCACAAACCGGCCATGCTGGGCAGAATCACGGCCCCCAGAGACGTCCGCTCCACAATCCCCGGAACCGGGCGCGGCTTTGCAGTTGGGATTAAGTGGAAGATCTCGAGGTGGGGATGCTCCTGGACGATCCAGGTGGGCCTAGCAGCAATCACAAGGGTCCTCATGGAAGGAAACGGAGGTGACAGGGTCAGCGACAGAGCAGGGGTCCTCGCGATGCCACTGCTGGCTTTGAGCTTGGGGGAGGGGGCGCTGAGCCAGGGGACTCGGCAGCCTCGCAAAGCTGGGAAAGGAGGAGATAGGGGCCTCCAGAAGGAAGGGGTCCACCGGCTCCTTGATTTCCGGCCAGCGAGACCCATGTCAGACTTCTGACATCCGGAACTGTAAGAGAATAAATCTGTGCGGTTTTAAGCCGCTAAGTGTGTGGCAATTTGTTAAAGCAGCTGTAAGAAATGTCTACACCGGAAAGTCTGTAATGTATTGACGGCACACTTCAGAGTGTGGTCTTTTCTGGCGAGGCCGTCCGTCTCTGTGTTTGATACTCATTTGCTCAGTGAATAGACAGCTCAGCCTTTGGTCCTCCCAGCAGACCCGGTGGTGGGGACGGTGAAGTGGCTAAGATGGCAGATTTGAAAGCCACGCAGTCCTGAGTCTCCCCCACCTGATATAGCTGTGTGACCTTGGAAAAGCTACTTGCCCTCTCTGAGGCCTAGCCTTTCCTGCCCCCCCCCCCGCCCCGGCAGCTGCGAGGTTGGGCCTTCTGTCCTCGGCGGGCGTTCCTTGATCATTGGCCACACGCCAGGTGCCGTTCCAGGGGCTGGGGAGGCTGTGACATTCCAGGAACCGAGCTCCTGACCTTTGTGGAGCCCACGCAGCCCACGCAGGTTTGGGGGTAGAATGGTAGAATGTCACTCAGGCACAGGACCAGGTCCGCTGCAGGCGTTCAAGCGACTTCCTCACTGAAGGGATCACAGCAATTTCAGTGTCTCACTAAAGTTGATGTGAGCAAGTGCAGGTGGGAACTGGAGTCTGGGTTTCGTACCCCGGGCCCAGGGGTGGGGGGCTGCAGAAAGGGCTCCCCTGTCTAATGCAGTTCAGCTTCTAGGCTCTGTTTCTTTTTAAGGTGCGAAGAATCCCCGAAGTGTGTTAGGCTCGGACAGACCCGTTGCGGGTTGCATGGACAGCGAGACCTTGGCCGCCCAGCCCCGTGGGCCTCGTTCCCTGACTCAGCCTGAGGTTCCCAAGAAATGGCCTTCCTGGGTTTCTCTCCCTCCCCACGGGTGAGGCTGCCAGACCTCGGTAATTTTGGGAAATCACTGGAAATATTCCAAGAACAAGAGCAAGCCTTGCCTCTCCCAGGCCCCTGACGGGCCTGGCTCCCAGCAACAGAGGCATGAAGCCGAAAGCCTGGGGTCAGTCTCAGGGCCAGGGGATTTGTGGGGGAACAGGGCCATTCGCTGGGGGCCAAGGGCCAAACGAGCCGCCACATATGTTTGCTTTGGCCAACTCGGTTTTTGAAATCAGAAAAAAAAATGACACTGACCCCCAGTTTCTAGCTTCCTTTGAAACTAGAATGGGGGTGGGGTGGGACCATTCCCCCTGCTGCTGTCCCCCTGGCCCCCGCAGCCCCTGGGTCCCCTGGGCCTCTTCTCTCCTTTATGTGACCTTATTGGCAGTTGACTTTCTGGCCGTTGTTCTAAGACAGCGGTTCTCAGTCACAGTGGTTTGGCCGCTGGGGGCCTCGGACAATGTCTGGAGACATTTTCAGTCTTTACAGATGGGGGGCTGGGGCTGCTGTGGCATCTAGGGGATTGAGGCCGGGACCCTGCAAGGTCCAGGGTAGCCTTGCAGCAGGGAGTGATCCCGCCCCAAGGGCCAGTGGTGCCCCCGGCAAACTCTGATGGAAGAAGATAGGTCTTACTTTGCAGAGCTTGAGGCAAGGCTTGGGTCCAGACAGTCTTGTAAACATGATCCCACCTGCAGAGGGGAATGAATGGGGACAATGAGGTAAAAGAAAAGAGAGGAAAGAAAGCCAAGGGTAGTCCCCCAGTGGGGTCTGCTGTGGGCCGCCTGGCTCAGGCACCTGGGGTCCCCGGGGATGCGGATGTGCTCAGAGCCCACCACACAGGAACAAAGTGGGCGGGCATTGATCACCAGCTCCTCTCTGCTGGATGAGGGTGGTCTCCCCGGACCCTTGAGTCAGGGCTGCATCTGCTCACCTTGAGCCGGGAGCCTGGCAGTGCGTGGCCTTGATCACAGAGCCCTGTTCCCCGGCCACAAACCCTGCCAGCACGAAAGCCCCCTCTGGTCCACGGCACTCGAGCCCAGGACATCAGACCCAAGTCAGGGGAGAGCTGGGGGGAGAAGCCACACCTGAGCTTAGCTCTGCTGTCCATGAACTCAGCGACTACCCCATGCCTGCCCTGCCACATCCTGACTCAGAAACCCCCTGTTCTTGAATCTTCCAACCAAGAAAATGTGATACAGAAGAGAAAGCATCGCAGGCTGGCCTCCAGTACTGGGGGACCCTGGGGCTCGCTGAGGCCCCCGGAACTTGCTGAGTTTCTTTAACTACACTGAGGCCCCCGGAACTTGCTGAGTTTCTTTAACTACAAAATTCGGCCTTTGCTGACTTTGAGTTCAAGCAGGTAAGGAGCACTCAACTTCAAATATTGATCTGTTCAGTGCAAACAAAGGAAACTCTGTTCCGATAGCTCTAGCCAAACTCACAACTTTCTGTTCAGAAATTCCAGAGGTTCTCACGGTCTGCCTGTGCTCCCCCCTCTACCCCCTGTCTGCAGGAATAGGCTGGAGCCGTACTTCCTGGGTCAGGGGACCCTGGTCCCCAGGAATGCTGATGCCTGCCATCTTGCTGGTGGACCAGGAAGCCGGTTCCCCACACCACCCTGGGGGCAGGGCCTTCAGCATCCTTGAGCCTCCAGGGAGGTAGAAGGAAGAGGCTCTCAGCCTGCGAAGGCTGCCCGTTCTTCACTTGGAAATATCATCAAAGCCCTGCCCCCATCGCCCCCTCCTTCCGCCACCCCCAAGGTTATTCATGAAAGAATTAAAAATGAGCCCAATGCGAAGGCAATCTGAGTAATAAATGTGTTGAGACAACTAGACAGCCAGTTGGAAAGAAGATAGAATTAGTCCATTCCTCATCCCGAACACAAGAGTAACCCTGCATGGATCAGAGACACCGTGCAAGGGTTAGAAGGAATTCCCT
Source organism: Halichoerus grypus (assembly GCF_964656455.1). NCBI lineage: Eukaryota > Metazoa > Chordata > Mammalia > Carnivora > Phocidae > Halichoerus > Halichoerus grypus. The sequence continues at coordinate 133,908,116 of NC_135721.1, read as the reverse complement.
CTACCGTGGGTGAATTTTTTTAAGCTGGGTAAAGGGGAAGACTTTTGATGAAAAATCAGGACTGATAGTTTGATACAAATTTTATGTTTTTTATTAATTTAATTAAAAACTGTCTCATGGGGTGCCTGGGTGGCTCAGTTGGTTAAGCGACTGCCTTCGGCTCAGGTCATGATCCTGGAGTCCCGGGATCGAGTCCCGCATCGGGCTCCCTGCTCTGCGGGGAGTCTGCTCCTCCCTCTGACCCTCCCCCCTCTCATGTGCTCTCTCTCTCATTCTCTCTCTCTCAAATAAATAAATAAAATCTTTAAAAAAAAAAATAAAAAAAATAAAAAAAAAAAAAACTGTCTCATGGCAGAAAGCACCACATGCAAAGTCAAAGGACAAAGGGTAAAACTGCGAAAAATTCTCTGCAATATATATCAGAGACAAAGGATTAATATTGTTTAAAATACATAGAACAGGGATGCCTGGGTGGCTCAGTTGGTTAAGCGTCTGCCTTCAGCTCAGGTCATGATCTCAGGGTCCTGGGGCTGAGCCCTGTGTTGGGCTCCCTGCTCAGTGGAGAGCCTGCTTCTCCCTCTCCCTGCCACTCCCCCTGCTTGTACTCTCTCTCTCTGCCAAATAAATAAATAAAATCATTAAAATATAAATAAGATAAAATAAAATACATAGAACATTAAAAAAAAAAAACAAGGAAAACAGACCAACAATACTATAGGAAAATGACCAAAAGACATAAACACACGTCACAAAAAGGGATATAAAATGGCCCCTTTTTAAAAAAATTTTTATTGTTATGTTAATCACCACACATTACATCATTAGTTTTAGATGTAGTGTTCCATGATTCATTGTTTGTGCATAACACCCAGTGCTCCTTGCAGAACGTGCCCTCTTTAATACCCATCACCAGGCTAACCCATCCTCCCAACCCCCTCCCCTCTAGAACCCTCAGTTTGTTTTTCAGAGTCCATTGTCTCTCATGGTTCGTCTCCCCCTCCAATTTCCCCCCCTTCATTCTTCCCCTCCTGCTATCTTCTTTTTTTTTTTTCTTAACATATATTGCATTATTTGTTTCAGAGGTACAGATCTGAGATTCAACAGTCTTGCACAATGCACAGTGCTCACCATAGCACATACCCTCCCCAATGTCTATCACCCAGCCACCCCATCCCTCCCACCCCACCCCCCACTCCAGCAACCCTCAGTTTGTTTCCTGAGATTAAGAATTCCTCATATCAGTGAGGTCATATGATACATGTCTTTCTCTGATTGACTTATTTCGCTCAGCATAATACCCTCCAGTTCCATCCACGTCATTGCAAAGGGCAAGATCTCATTCCTTTTGATAGCTGCATAATATTCCATTGTATATATATACCACATCTTCTTTATCCATTCATCTGTCGATGGACGTCTTGGCTCTTTCCACAGTTTGGCTATTGTGGACATTGCTGCTATAAACATCGGGGTGCACGTACCCCTTCGGATCCCTACATTTGTATCTTTGGGGTAAATACCTGGTAGTGCAATTGCTGGATCGTATGGTAGCTCTATTTTCAATTAAAATGTCCCTTTAGTTATGAAACAGGCCTAATAAGGGAACGCCAATGTCAGCTCCACGGAGGCACCGTTTCTCACCCACTGGAATGGCCAAGGTCAAGAGCTCAGCCCCACCTCCATTGGCAAGCTTGGGAAAGGCCCTCACTTGCCTTGCAGGTGGGAGTGCAGCATGATAGGATCAGTGCTTATGGAGGAAAACAAGGTGAAATCACACAAAATCATATATGCACCTACCCCCAAACCAGCCACCTCGCTTCCAGAACTTACGCTAAAGACGTGCCTCCCGTTGTACAGAAAAGCACCGACACTAGGTTGTTCTCACTCGGTTGTCCCCATTGCGGAATACCGCAAGCATCCCCAGAGCCCACACGCAGAACCAGAGTTGCAGAAACCAAGGCCCTTCCACCCCGTGGCGCATGACGCAGCTGTGGAAAAGTATGAGAGGGACCTCTGCAAACGAATACGGGGTGATTTCCAGGAGATGGTGCTCTCTCTAAACATCAGAGTGCGGAAGGGTGCAGGTAGTGCGTGTCCTGCCTTCTGTGTAAGGAAAGAGGAAATAAGAAAACATACAGAGAAAGAGACGCACAGAAAAGATAACCAGAAAACTATTAACTTGATCCCCAAGAGCACGGAGTCGGGGAAAGTGAGGGACTCAGGAGGGAGGCTCTTCACTTTCAGTCCAGTTGTGACATTTGGGAACATGGTGATGTCCAAAACATAAAAACATGTCCAAAAACACAAAATTAAATCATTAAGAATGGAGTGGGGGGAGAGGATCTAAGAGCGAAAGGGAACGAACAGATGAGCTCAAATGTATTTCAAATGAGCCCCATAACCAGCCTGAAAGAGGAAAAGAGAAAGGACAAGAAAGCTAGAACTAATCCTACTCACTCACACCCACCACGGTCCTGGGCAGCCCCGGGGCCCAGGGCTTGGGGCTGCACGGGTACTGATGTATACCCAGCTCTTGAATAGACCTTTTTGGGGTGCTCTGAGCAACACAACTGTGAAGTTGTTTGGGGTTATGAATTGAGCATATGAATAAGTGTGATTTGATTTTCCGGAGCCAGGATCCTCACCAGGGAAGAACGGGCATCAGATGGTTGGCATGGGAGATGCACGGCTGACGTGACGTTGGGCGTGCACAGGGCTTCAGAGAGTAACTTCTTGAAGGAAAGGACAGGACGCAGGACTGGGCGGTGGGGGCTTCAGACCATCTGTGGACTCGATGACGACATCTCCGTCAGCCCGATGGGGGGTCTCTGAGCCAGGACTGCCTGGGGAGGTGTCCCGTGCTGGGTTGCAATGGGCAGGCTTTTGTGGCACCAGCTGCTCAGCCATTTGCTAGAAGCCTTCCAGACAGGACCTTGACTTCAGCTTGGAAGCTGAGGGAACTTGAGCTGGCCGCTGGACATGCCACCCTACTTGGCCGCAGGTCTGACAGGCAAGCTTCTGGGTCTGCAGGTGATTTCCAAGATGCATTTATATGTGGTGTGCGTGGTATGTTCACACTGCCATGCGTGTGTGTGTGTTTGTGTGTGTGTGTGTGTGTATACATAGGCAACTAAGTCTATATCTAAAAGTCAGGTATTTCTTAGCTCTGTCTACTAAAGAGGCCTAGAAGCAGACACCCCATAGTGATGAGTGCCCCCTAGTACCCAGATCTGGGTTCCTAAAACCATTCTCCATGAAAAGGAACAGGCTCCTCAGAGAAACAGTTAATTCCAGGGCCAGGGCAAGGAAGGTTCTAGATCAGCCTCAAATAGCTTGTTATTCCACAAAGTCAGGATGTGCTAAGCAAAAATGATGCAGACATGTCAGAAGAACACAAAAGCAGCTTCAAGTGGCTCCCACTGGCTAAATCTGGGACAATTTAAACACCAAAATGATTAAGAACAGTAGTGAGTGATAAACCATTGGGTAAAAAACGGGAATTCATGAGTCCATACCAATGATAAGTAGATGAAGGAAGGAAGGAAGGAAGGAAGGAAGAAGGAGGAAAGGTTCTTGCTTAAAGTAGAATTCCGATTGCAGACAGAGCTGTGGAAAGTGCTAGAGTGGGGAACATTTTGCAACCACAGTGGTGGAAACCGGTCAGGGCCCGGGTCCCTGATGGGTCATTTGAGGATTTGTTGAGGAGCTGGATATTTGGTGGTCTTAAGAAAGAATTGTAATGATGCAGCCAAGGAATCCGACAGTATCTTGACCAGGTGACCAACATCCCAGCACAGGGGTCCCAGAGAGAATACACGTCACCTCGTCGTGGACCAGCCTGAAGGCCTAACCTGACGTTAACCGAGTGGAAAACATCAGACTGATCCCCAAATAGGAACACTGTATTGTTTTTACAGAAGGGGATGGGGAAGAGGGACTATACTTTTCAAAAAAGTCTAAGCCATAATAAAGACATGGGAAGACTGCAGAACTATTCCAGGTTCCAGGAGGCTAGAGAGCCAAAACGATTAAATGCAAAACCCAGTCCCAAATTGGATCCTACACTGCCTGAAAAAATGCTATAAAGGGCGATGTCGGGCCGATTGTTCAAACTGGTATGCAGATGGAGGGTCGGATCAAAGAATTGCACTTGCCTTAACTTTCTTGACATTTGCCCCCTGCTCTGTGACTGGACAGGATGGCACTCCTTTTCGGAGGGAACACACGCTGTAGGATGGCTCAGAAAAATCTACACGGACGTGTGTGGGGTGGGATGTGGGGGGCGGGGGGAGACTGAGAGAGGAACGAGGAAGGAGAGAGAACACACAATGATAAAGCACAGGGATAAAATGTTAATGGTCAGTAAATCCGAGTAAATGGTAAATGGCTGTTCTCTGTATGGTTTTTATTTTTTATTTCCAACTTTTTTGTAAAGTTGGAAGTTATTTCCAAATAAAAAAAATCTTTAACCATGAGCCCGGTGCCTCTTCCAGACAGTTTTGCCCTTGGGATGCCCTGGTGCTCCACCCCTTGGGCCCGGCCTCTGGACCCCAACTCCTCCTCAGTGGAGCAAGATGCCCCTGAGGCCCTTTGTTGGCCAATGTCAGGGCTGAGGAACATGGAAGAGTCCACACTGTGCTGTGAAATCAGAGGGAAGACAGGAGTCCCAGAACCCCGGGAGCCCCTGGGAATGGAGCTCAGGAGCACCCAAGCCTCTGTTGCTCAGCCCTTTCTCCCTTCTGGTCCCTGGGCCTGAAGGATAAGACAGATGTGGGCCACTCACTGCCCTTCCACGTCTGTGTTCCCAAAGCTGACCCTTCTCCTGACTCCTCTCTGGAATCTGGTCGCACCCCAGCCCCCAAACACCCTGCAAGCGCAAACCACACACGGGCCATCTGCCGGCCCCTCTTCCCTTGTTTCTTGCAGTGTGGTCCTGGGACCCAGAAGCATCACACCCGCCCCCCAGGAGCTGCTCTGACATGCAGAATCTTGGGCCCCATCCCACACCTGCTGAGCCCAAATCTGCATTTTAACAAAACCTCCAAGGAAGTTGTGTGGGTGCATTCACACCTAAGAAACCCTGAGCTAACCCATTTAATTAAAAAAAAAAAAAATCACATCCAGAAAATGAGGGCTAGGGTAGCCGTTCCTTTAAGTGTGTAAATCCCAGGGGCTGTAATTTCTCGGGGCTGTAGGCTCTTTGGCCAGGCTGAGGACCAGGGCCTTACGTCTCCCCAGCAGGTGGCCATGCTGAAGGCCCCAGCACCCACCGTCTCACACCTGTAGGACAGTCCTGAGTGCTGCGGGACATCTGGCCGCCCACCCCACGCCCTGCCTCTGTGACCTGGATTCGGGGAGGAGTCACTCCACACGGGCTGGAAAGAAACCCTGCTCTCGCTAACTAAAGCCAAGAGCACGAAGACGCTAGTTTACCACCAACAAAACAACCATCTGGAATTCGCAAAAAGCATCTGGAACGAAAGGGGCCCCCGGGCGATTCGAGCTGTTAATCTCGGTTGAATGTCCTTTGTGATCAAGAGAGTTTGGTGGACCGTGAGGTCTTTTGTGGGGATTGGGAGGAGTGGTGCGGGCAGGAGCCGGGTCTACCTGCCGGGCCCACCGAGCTGCGTGCCTGGTTCTGGTTCTGCCGCCGGCTAACCACACCGCCGTGGGCAAGTTACGTAAACGACCCGGGCCTCAGTTTCCCCTTTGTGCAACAGGGATGCTAATACCATCTCCTCCATTTGTGGGGACTGAGGAAGTCAGAGTGTGCAGAGCACTTAGTCCAGGAGTGCCCAGTGCTTGCTGCTGGGTGGATCGTTCTGTGTCCCGCTGGTGGGGGGCAGGGGGGGCCACACTGCACTGGGGTCAGTGGGGGGCCCCCACCAGCCCAGGGTCTCCAGCAGGCCGCCTGATTACCTGCACTCGTAAAGCAGGAGTCACGGTGACGGTACGTCCCCTGGGACTCTCCCCCCAAGCACAGCACTCTTACTGTTCCCACTTGCTAGCCGCGAAAACACCTGCACAAAGGAGCTTAGAGATCTCCAGAGATTAGACACCCCTTGGCCCCAGCTCCTGCCCTGGGATTCGGTGTTGAGCACAGATCGTCAGGAGGCAGGTGACTTCCCTTGGGTTTGGGAAGATGAAGGTTGAGAGGGCAGCATGAGGGAAGGCTCAAGAGAGGCCAGGGAGCTGCCTGGTCTCCAGATCCGTCTCCCAGATGCCCCCAGTGGGCACAAGCATGGGCCCCGGTTGCCTTTTCCAACCTACTTCTCAGAAGTGGGGGGACACCGGGAGCTCCACCTTCAGGAAGAAAGCTGGCTCAGGTGACCCTTCAGGGCAGAGGAGCCCCAGGACCTTGGGCCCTTCCCCGCTGCACTGATTTCGTGACCACCTTCTATTTCCTGGTGGAAATGAGAGTCAGACCCTCCACGTGGAAGCCACCCGTGGGCCTGTCTCTGAGGTCAGCTGGTAGGACAGGGCGCAGGGTTGCCCCCAAGGGCCAGGGAGGAAAGGAGACACAGGGCTGCTAGAATCCTCTCCATGTCTCCAACCCCCAGGAAAATCTTCCGAGGGTGTGTGCGTCTTGTGGGAGTAACAGCTCTCAGTGGAAGCCCAGGAAAGCCCGAAGCTCTTGTAGGACCCAGCACCATAAAGAGTAGAGGCCACCGAGGCCTGGAGGACCCATAACCCAAGCTCATTATGGGGACAGACCAGAGGCGACCTCGACGAATCGCCTACCCCTCCCCCCATTTGCAGACGCCGAGCAGAGAGTTTTGGACTCCCACTGAGTGTGCAAGGGGGTTTGGAGGCAATCTTTTTGAGGGTGCAAGGCGATGGCTGCTGATATTTGGACTCTAGTTCTATACCCACCCAGAAGCTGACGGCAATGTCTATAGACAAAGCAAATGAATAGACAAATGGCCTGGGGCGGGTGTTAGGGGGGAGCCCAGGTAGTCTGGTCACTTCTCTTATGGGGTTTGTTTCATTCTCACCAAGAATAAAGGGAAAGAGACAGTGCAAGATGCCGAGATCCCATTCATACCTCCAAAGCCAGGTTTAACGTTCCAAGACAGGTTTACCAGCTTTAGGTAAAACTGAGAGTTTTGGAGACAAAATGACCCCCCGAAAGTCAGCAGCAGGATCTGACGGGCTGAGTGTGGGGAGGTGCTTGCCAAAAGGTCAGTGTCAAGACAGAACTGAAGCTTATTTGCTTGACCTTGGGGACAAGCCTCTTAGTGAAGTGGCATTCCTGGGTCCCCAGAGCAAGACAGTCACCTTGCACCCTCACGGACCGAGAGGGCGACCTGGAGGTGTGTGGGGACCTGGGGGTCTGCAGCACCCCCTCCACCAGCTTCCATCTTCTGACAGTGCTCAGCGTGCCCTTGGAGAAAAATAAAAGGAAAGGGACCAGGAATGAAGGGGATGGAATGAATTACCCAGCACATCAGACACTTCGGATGAAGCCCACGACCTCGCAGAGTCTTGCATGAAATCTTACAAGTAATATAAACAGAGCGGCAGCCAAGCTCACCCCCAGAAATATTTGATAATAAAACACAGCTGACGGCACTGGTCTTTCCCAAGCAAAGCTTGTCATTCTCACCGTTAGAAATGCTGACCGAGACAAAAACTGTAAAATGAAAGCCAGTTTTCTTCCCCCCACCCCCAAAGAGCGAGATTTTTTGTGAACTGCACACTAAATATTCATTGAAAATTGGAACGATCCATAAAAATAATTTAAGACAGAACTTCTTCTTGAGGTCTCATGTTGACCAAGTATTCGTGAGAGACCTTGGTTAAGCCCGGCTAGGATAATCACTTTGATTTGAAATCTGTATCTTGATTATTAAAATAATAATCCCTCCAGTCCCTCTTCTTGGCTCACCCAAGGGTAATGAAGCCAGAGCCTTCTTAGCTGACCTGTGATGGAAGAGACACAGGGCTGGCAACGGCGGTTGGCCGGTCTTCTCGGGACTTTATAACAGTAAAGTCTTACAATTGTTAACGTGCAGAGAAAGACGCAGATGTGGGAGATGAGAAACATCTGGGCCCACAGCCCCATCTTCTTGCCTCAAAGCTTCCCACTCCCTGGGGCCCCAAAATGGCAGCAGGAATTTTGGCAACGAAAACAAAGCTCGGGGGTGGGGGGTGCAAGGAGGGAAGGAAGTGGAAAGGACCCCAGTGCCATTCTGCGTCCTCAGGTTTTTTTCTCATGGGGGAGACACATACAATTCAAGGACACACATCCAGCGCGAAGTGTGGGCCGTTGCAGGAGGAAGAGCAGCGGGAACAGCGGTGGTGAGCGAGGCAGGCAGGGAGCAGGGAAGAGAGTAAATGAAGCAAGGCGGGGCTTTCCAGGAAGCAGGGAAAGTTGAGAGTTTGAAGCCCAGAAGACAGATTTTATTCAGATCTCTGCCCCTGAGATCCCAAAAGTAAATTTAAAGAAATTGACTCCATTAAAAAAAAAAAAAAGCACATAAAGCGAAGGAATTTGGAGAAGCACAGGACAGGGAAGTCAGAAGCACTGACTGGGAGAATTGAAAGAAGGAGTCTCCCAGAGGAGGTGACATTCAGGCTGGGTTCTTGAGGGATGTGTAGGAGTTTTCCAGGGAGACCGAGCTCCAGGCACAGAGCCTCAAAGGCAGGAGAGAGCCCAGCCAGTGGCCTGAGAGCTCCAAGGACACTCACATGTAAGGTGTCACACCTCCCTGACTTCTTTGAGTCTTGTCTTCCTGGCACAGCATTCCTGACACGGGGAACACTGCTCCCAGCCCCTCATGGCATCTTCTTCCTCCTCTCTCTTGTGCTTATCCCATCCCCCCTCTCAGTGGCTGGCCTGGGAGTGGCATTTGGTGAGGAAGCAGATGTTGGATTTGGGGAGTGAGGACAAGGAAGGGAATCATCATTCTACTGTACTTGCTGGTGCCCTAGTCCCATCCTATGCCCTTTAGCCAAGCCTGCTTTGGGCTTAGCCGCCTTTCCTTGTTGGCCAGAGTAACCCAAGTGTTAACAGCCATCTAAAATCAGAGAGGAGGCCTCAGAACGGTGGATGGGGACTCATGGAAGGTGCCAGATTAGACGGCAGGTGCTCTGGGCTCAGGATGCTGCAGCTACATCTGCCTCCCAGGGCTGGGGTCTACCAGGGCCAGAAGGTCCTCCTCGGGGAAGGAGACACCGTGACATTCTCCAAGACAAGAATTCAATAGATCAGCGCGCCGACCATCTTCCCACTTAGCCACACCATGAAAATGCCCCCTCCCTTCCCTGAGAAAGGAACACTTCCCCCTGGATGGTAACTGGGGTGATGGAGAGCCACCGCCTTTTGTGGAAAATAGTCTTGTTTCAAGCTGTGATAAATCAGAAGTTCTTAGCTGAACAACTACCTGCAATTCACAAGAAAACAAGAGTTCTGTGTGTTTGTGGTGTGCAATTTATAAAATAGCTTCTGTTGTTAAAACGATGCTCAGAACTTCCCACAGTGCTGGACGTGTTCTAGATCTTGATTGGGTGGTGGTCATGCAGGTGAACGCATTTGTCAAAAGTCAGGGAACTACAGGGTTAAAATGTGCCCGTTTAATTACATGTAAATTCACCTGGACTAAGGCAAAGGTTTTAGAGGAAGAAGCGATCTTCAGTGGTGCGTCCTCTTGGTTAAATACAACTGTGTCATCGCATTCAGCTTGGAGCACCTGTAGCCTGGGGTCACAGAGTGTCTCCCGCCCTTGGTGCCTCTTCTTGCCTGTGGTTTGCTGGTTACGTACTGATTCAATTATGCCAGGTGCTCAGAGAAACGGGACACAGAGGTGGCCCTGCCAATGGATGCTGTTATAGGCATGAGACAGAATGACAGGGCCATGAAGGGGGACACACTGTGACTTTAAAACAGTAATTGTCCTAGCAGCGAGGAGGGACTGTGATCACTTTTTTTTTTTTTTAATTCCATAGTTATTCCTGCTTTGCCTTCACTCAGGGGCGAGCAATGCAATAATAATGGGAAGTATTCAGACAGCGACTCGCCCCGTGCCGCCAGCTCGGTCACACGACACAGAGCGAGGCTGTCATCAAAGGCACAGGGTCTCCTCTGCTGCAGGCGGCGTGGGCATCGGCCAAGCTGTGCCCGGTGGGGATACGCGGCCTCCAGCACGGCTGCCCCGCTTGGCTTCTTTATCTCTCCCCCTTTCTTGCGTCTCCTTTGTGAGAAAAGGCTCCGTGGCTGAAGAGCTCTCGGGGTAGGAGGTATGACTGCTTTCTCCTTTGGTTGGTGTCGAGCACCAGGAAGAGGCACGAGGGGACGGGTACCTGCCCTCCAAGGGCCCCGGCGTGATTACCTTCCGGCCACATTTCAAAGGGGCTAATCAAGCCAGACAGGCCTCCCTGCCTCCTCCCCTCCCTCCATCCCTCCTTTTCTGCACAGGCTCAGGGAGTGCGGGAGGGGATCCATGGATGAGACGGTTTTGGTTCAATCAATAAAATACTGTTTAAGAAAATGAAGTTAAGTGCATTATCCTTCCATTACATGGTGAAGGCTAACCCAGACCCTGCCAGAAACACAGGTTCTTGAAGGTGACAGGTGTCCGCAGTCAAGCTGCTGCATTGGAGAATAAATTCGGTCCCTTGAAACACAGAGTCCCGGGCAGGGGGCAGGGGGCTGGGAGCCAGAACAGCTTTTCAAATGCATTTTTGAAGAAGGGATTCCAGAGTCCAGAATGAAAGCTCCTCTTTCCCTCGCACATTTGGGCCTGGGGGGGCCCCAATACCATCTCTGCCCCTCGGCCCTTCCTGAGTCACCTGTGGCCGCCACCAGGGTCCCCGCAGACCCCACCCCATTAGAGACCCCATGGGTCTTGAGACATCCGTGGAGTTGTGAAGCAGGAGGACCCATGACTTCTGACTTGGGTCCTCAGACATTTATTGTGCACCACTGTGTGCCAAGCAATCAAAATAAGCAACACTCACCTGTGTCAGTCAGAGCTCCAAGACCCTTAAATGGATCCGCCCACTCAATCTTTACAACCACCCAGGGAGATGTGCCCGTGGTTCTCCCGCATGACAAAAGAGGAAACTGAGGCACAGGAGTTAAGTCTCCCGAAGTCACGACGGCCATAAGTGGAGGAGGCAAGATTCTGACTCCAGCCATCTGGCCTCAGCGAAGAGGCCCGTAGGCTCTGGGCTCCACCAACAGGGACCAAAGCCCGAGGCCGGATTACAAGAAGGCCCAGATTCTGGCCGAGATAGGCCTGCCCACACGTCAGCCTCCGAAGCCTGGCGACAGGTACCCCGTCTCCATCCGGGGCCTGGACCAGAGAAGATGGCCCGTGGTGGACGCGCCCCTCGAGGCCCGGGCCGCCACACCGAGGAAGGCCCGCCTCGAGGCCCAGTCCTCGAGCAGGGAGTTTGTTCTTCCATAAAAGGAAGCTGGATTTGCAGAAAGAGCCACATTTGGCTGGTGAAGTTCATCCAATCAAAAGTTGTACCCGAGTTGTTATAATTCAAACTCAGATGTCGATTTCAACCCCTATCTCACGACTATTTTGAGCCCAGGAAAGCCCACAAGCGTGTCTATTCTGAGACAGCGACACAAAAAGATCCAGTTAGAAAAATGTTCAGAGAAACTTGGGAATTATAATTACTCCTACACCCGAGAGCATTCAACTGCTCTCATTTTATAAAGTGGCTTTGCAGAAATTGCATCTTAATGTTCTGCCCCAAAGGCGGTTGGGAACTGGGGAGGGGGGGAGACAATAGTTTTAATTGACAGAAGGCTCCCCCCACCCCAGAGGCTGAGGGAAGAAATGGGCCCAGGCACCCGGAGGCAAGCAGGTGTCCTGGGAAGATGCGCAGGGGGGCGCTATGGCAGCTTCGCAGAAAGGGGCTCCTGGCGGCAGGAGGGGGGAGGGAATTAGGGGGAGCCCGAGGCTCAGCAGGAAAAAAGTATCAGCCTTATTTATAAATGACAATGTTGGCCTCCGTATAGTGGCTGTTTGACGTGATGGCCAGGACCGTAGTAAGCCGTGGACATGTCTGAAGTCACGCCATTATCAGAACAGCCCCTCCAAATACGTTCTATTAGCATCTCCCTTCCATAGCTGACAAAAGTAAGGCAGAGAGACATAATGACGTCCTCAAGTCACACAGCGGAGCACTGCGGTCAGGACTGGAACACAGGCTCTGGCTTCAGTCCTCCAGAGCCTGTAAGTCTCAGACTGACTGTAGCAGGTGGAATGACGGCCCCCTGGACAGTGTGTCCTTGTCCGAGCCCCTGGAATCTGCCCATGTGGTCTTCTGTGGAAAAGTGAGGTGTTCGAGGATGTCAGTAAGCTTAGGATCTCGAGATGAGATCTTCCTGGATTACCTGAGTGGGCCCTAAGTGGGCCCTAAGTCCAACAAGTGTCCTTATAAGACACAGAAGAGGAGAGACATAGAGAAGGGGAGAGACACAGGGGAGGGGAGAGACACAGGGGAGGGGAGAGACCATAGAAAGAGGTGGGGAGACTGGAGTGAGCAGCCACAGGCCAGGGAAGCTGGGGACCACCAGCAACTGTAAGACGCAAGGGTGCCCTCTCCCCTACAGCCTCAAGGAGAGGTGTGGCCCTGCTGACACCTTGACCTGGGCCTTCTGGCCTCCAGAACTGCGAACAAATACATTTCTGTGGTTTTAGGCTCCCCAGTTTAGGGTCACTTGTTAGGACAGCCTCAGGAAATGAATGCATGAGCCCAAAAAGGTCACTACTCTATTAAAGATGAGGCCGCTGAGGCTTGGGGGCGCCGTGGCTGTGCGCACAGATGGTGGGTGGCCGAACAGAGACTCAGGCCACATCTGTCTTCACTCCAAACGCGGCCCTCCCACCAGCCTGTGAGGTGTCCCTGGGAAGGCAGCCTGTCAGGGTCAGGGAGCCCATCGGTCAGGGCTCTGGAGGGCCGACCGCCGTGCAGCATGGGTTGGACAGAGGGTTCTGGGCCACCAGTCCTTTGGTGCTTGGATCTGCTTACACACTCAAACTTCTAGGAACCCGAGGCAGCCCTTGCATCTTGAAGACGCTGTCTTTGGAAATTCTTGCTTGTGAGGGGCTCAAGCTGCCTTCTGAGGCTCCTGGTTATTCTGCTGGTGTTACTCTGAGCACGTCGGGGTGGAGGGACTCACGCAGTGTCTGGCGATCTGCCGCCTCACAAGACCTGAGCCGTGAGTGCCTCCCACCCTCGGATAGCTGCGGTCAGCAGTCAAGTTCCCCCGACGTGGTCTGACTCAAGGTGCGTTCTCCAGAGAGGGCTGGCTCCAGACCCAAGGAGACAGGACGTTTCTCCCTGTCTCTCAGGTCACCTTGCCTGGCACAGGGTTGCCCTTAAAAAGTTGGAGATAATGGGAATAGAGCGCCTGCGTGCTGGGTGCTCCCTCCAGGCCAGCCAGGCCTCTAAACCTTTTATGTGCCCCATCTCATCCCATCCTTACTGGACTCTCACAGTGCCTTAGTATTCCCATTTTACAGGAGAGGAGAGTAAGTCAGACTCACCTGCATAATAAACTTTAACTTTGCTCTGGTTACGAGGTCGGTGAACTTCCGAGCAAAGATCTCAACCGAACTCTGTAAGCGCAGCGGCTGAGCTCCCGGCCTCTCTTCCCTAAGATGCCCCCTGACGGCTTCAGCACTTGGCAGCAATCCTGGAGCCTCGGAACCCTTTCCCTGGGTAACCGGACAGAGCCCTCCCCAGGCCAGCCCCAGCGCACCCCCCGGAAACACCTGACCGGGATGGACAGGGTGCGGTCGGCGGACTGGCCTTCACTGAGTTGGGTTCCCTCGGTGTGACTCGGTCTGGGTTTACTTACATTGACTTAATCTGAGTCGACTTGAGAGGACATGAGTTGACGAATTGAGTAAAAGACAGTTGGGACTATTTCTGGGAAGCTTAAGAAAGTTCCTTTTGCTCCTCTGGGCCCACCCAGTGCCCATCCCTCTGACTGGGCTGGAGCTGAGGGAGAGGACAGACCGGCTCAGAAGTGACAGCCCCGGGAGCCCACCCAGGCCCCCCCAGCACTGCAGACACCAAAGCGGGCAAAGTCAGCGGCGTCGGTGCAAGGAGCCACGTTTCCGACTCTGCGCCAGGGCAACACACGGGCCATATGGGCACAGAGGGGAAAAGCAGAAGCAGGTACACGGAGCAAACCCCGAGCCCCGCCCTGCCCAGGGGTCACGAACACTGCTGTCTGCTCCAGACCTAAGTGGGAGAAAGGGAACCCAACACCCATGGCCTTGACCTACCAGAGCTTCCTGTGGGGGCCAACATGACTCCAGGGCCCATGAGAGTGACCACCCTCCAGGGTTTCATTCCCGACCTTGGTTCTGGAAGTTTCTTCCCTCTTTGGGAAAGGTGGGCTTAGAAGTCAGACAGATCTAGGTGAGCAACCCTGGTTGACTTGCTGTGGGCAAGTGGCTTCAGCTCTGTGGGCCACTGGTTTCTCATCCCTGAACTGGGAACAACACTGCGGAGTGGAAAACACTCCATGGTGAGCGTTTAGCTCTGTGCTTGACATGCAGCGGGCACACAGTTGATGCTAGCTGCCGGGACAGCCCTGGGAGGACGAGGTGGTCGGCCCCCGCAGGGCCACCAGGGCAGGAGAGGAGGCATGAAGTCATGGATGAGGCCTCCTTCCACTTGCCACCGACGGCCAACACGTCGGTTCCTTCTCTCACGTTGCTAAAGGACCGTGCTGGCTACGTGGGTTGAGCTCAGTCTTCACATAATGCATTTCACTTGTGTGATCTCATGCGGTCACCTAACGACCCCGTTCTTACCTCCTGTCTACGGATGATGGAGCCCAGGCCCTGTGGCCAAATGTCTTCCAGGTCGTGGGACTTTCAGTGCAACAACTGAAAACTGGGACAAGTGCATCACCCTAGACCAGAAGCACTTCCCCAGCCACGGGATCAGCCCTTAGCAGCGGCAGCGAGCATCCAGACCCGGGGCAGGCTGTGTCTCCACGGGGTCCATTCTTGAGTGGAAGCAACTCAGCCAGATGTGGGATTTCTCCTTCCACCCGCCTTCCCGCAAACCCCTTGAGAAGTTACAGCCAGGTTTGTCCAAGGAGCGTCCTCAGCACGAATCCACCATGTTTCCCAGCAGCCCCACAGAGAAGATACCCCCCAGTCCCATTTCACAGCATGTGCAAACTGAAGCCTCCAGAGGTCGGTAGGTTCCCTGGAGGCCTGTAACCACACAGGTCCGTACCTGCACGCCCCCGGGGGTCTGGAGCAGACTTTGGAAATAGTCAGAAGTATTTGTGGGAAAGAGGAGTACTGTCTCAGGTTTCATTTGGGGTATAAACACAGCAGGATCCTACACAGTCATTTTGTAAAATTCCTAAACCCAACCCAAACCAAAACAAACAGTGAAGGAGACGCCAGTCAGCATCAGGGGACCTGTCTCATGAATGTTGGTGCTCACCTGAAGCTCCAGCCGAAGCCCACCAGGGGCAGTGGGGAGGGGGGCGTAGAAAGGGGTGGTGGCCGGGGGGGGATGGGGACGCTGTACAGACCCAGGGAAAGAAGCTGCTTCTCAGCCGAGCTGCACCCTGTGGGCTCACAGGCCCTGCGTCAAGGCCTTGAGAATGAAAGTTGCCAACGCCCAGCCATGAGTGTTTGGGAGGGTGACCCGGCCAGCTTCTCTGTGGGGGACCGATCCCCACCCCCCTGGGCCACAGCCCACTGCCCTCAGACGCTGCACCTTATTTGGCAGGACCCTGGAGCAAAGAAATTAAGCAAAAATACTGATTCGTTCGGCAGGTGGTGCAGACATCTGTAAGCTGGCTTTGTCTGGGGCAGCAGGATCCAGGGTCTGGGTCCCAGGAAAGGGCAGCCAGGGGGCCCAGAGATGTTTGCCAACTGGGCCCCAGGAGGAGAAAGTGCCGTCTCCTCCGTGGGTTCGGGGAGCCTAGGAAAGGCAGACCCTAAGGACCCAAATCACTAGGGTAATAAATTGGGAAGAAGAGTGGTCATCAGCCCTGTTCCTGTTGACTGAGAGTGTATGACGTGTCAGCACTGGCCAAGTGTTTCCCGACATCCTCTCATTTATTCCCCACCACTGCCTCTGGGGAAGGGCGGTTCCAGCCAGTGGTCCCAGTTTGGAGGTGGCTGGACCCCCAGATTGAAGCCTCCATTCCTACTCCTTGCTCTGCTATTCAGAAGCTGGGGGCTCTGCATCGAGTGGGGACATCCCCAGGCTGGTGGGGGGGGGGGGAGGGGAAGAGGCTGCCAGGCTTCTGACTCTGACGCTGGCTGCCCAGGTGGTCTCAGAGGCCCCTCATTGCCCTGAGCCTCATGTCCTCGTCTGGGACCCCAGCCCCATGTATAGACGGTTTGGTTGGTGTGGACTTACTTCAGCCCCAGACTTTCAAGGAGCCCAGAGGCTAAAGTGCCCCCAGCAAGAGCCCTAAGACTGGTATACCCTGAGGCCATCCAAGCGGGGTTCTCAGTGGATCCACCCAAGATGCTGGCAGGGCTGAGCAATCACAAATCCCAAAGAACCCTGGGCTTCCCGGACACCCCCGGGTGTGGGGTGTCCTGAGCGGGCCTCCTCCAAGCCCCACCTGGCACCCCCAATCAGCTCCTGTCTCAGGGCTCCCATACGCTTCCATCAGAAGGGATTGCTGAGGTGAGGGGCGTGTGTAGGCTTTGGGGTCAGGCCGAGTCCTGCTCTGTACCCATCAGGGTGGGACCTGGCATTCCGGGAGCTCTCTGAGCCCACAGCCCTGTTTGTGAGGCAGCTGCTTTCAGGCCAGCTCGGGGTGGGGGGGCGCAGAAGGGTCGGGGGCCGGGGTCAGCAGAGCCCACGGCACGCCCAAGGCCACTACACTGACGTCATTCAGCACTGCCGTCATGGGGTCAGTGGCGGCCAAGGTGAGGGGAAGCGCTGCCCCCAGCAGCCGAGTGAGGGCTCAGCGAGGCAGCGTCCCCAGGAGCGGGAATGCAAGGTGGGGAGCGAGGAGGGCACGGGGTGGGAGAGGCACCAGGAGGCCTGGCTGTGTGGGCACTCTCAGGGCCCCCTCGGAGCTGCCCAGCCGGGGTGGCAGGGGAGGCACTTACCCATCTGCCCCTGTGCCCCGTGGGTCAAAAGTCGCCATAGGCATCACTGCCTCCAGTCCGGCTGGTACCCATGTGTGTGCCCAGTGAGCAGCAAGCCCCAGGGCAGGCAGGAAGAGGGTGGCAGTGGGGGCAGGAGCTGTTAGATGGACGGTCAGGTCAGAACGGCATCCTCAGGAGTCGGAGGCGGGCTGGTCTAAGGCTGCAGTAAAGAACAGGGGGAGTTGTACCCCATAAGAGGGAGAGAGGATGGTGTAGAAAGGGCAAGCCAGAGGGAGGGCTGAGATGTCTCAGGGACCCCCCACCCCCACCTGCTGCATTTCCTGGCTCTGGACAGGGATGGACTGAGCGCACAGTACCCCAAACCTTCAGTGGACAAGTCTGGCTCAGCGACAGCATTTATGAGGCCGGGTGCAACATGCAAATACGGGGCCCTCTATTCCGAGATTGTTAAGAACTTCAGGATGGCAACAACAACGCGTTAAACCAGGCAGGGGCCCTTTGAAACACGGTGCCCTGGGCACCTGCCCAGGTTGTAGACCTATGAAGCCAGCCCGGGGCAGACGTTGCCAAGGCTTAGTCAGGAAGGTTGTGCAAGTGTCTACGCTGCTGGTAAATGGCCAGATTGGGATGTGGATTCAGTTCTGTTCTGCCCCAAAGTCTGTGCTCCAAATCCAGACTGGGTTCCGGGCCCACAGAAGATACATAGGACTCAAGCGTGTAGGAGATTCCGGCTGCGGGGCACAATCCCAGGGGCTACACCCAGCCTGGCACACTTCGACGTGTGTGCGTGCCGCGTGCTGCCCAACATCCCCTCCCACCGTTTCTACTAAGAGCGCCCCACTCTCCGGCGCTACGCCTCCTCCCTCCCTCCCTCCCCACCCACAGGGTTTGGGTGGGGCTGATCTCACCCCTAAGGCCCTGAGAAGACACATGACCCAGGCCTAGCCAATCAGGGCTTTCCATCCCACCCGGCTTCCTGACTATGGTGATTGGTTCAGTGATGGGCATGTGACCCCAGCCCAGCCAATGAGAGGCAGCCACAGACGTTGTGAAGAGAGTTTGGGAAAGAGATGTATTCTCTCTAGTGGGGATGCTAAGCTGAGGGAATGTAGGCTGGAAGCTCCTGGAAGTCATGGCATGAGAAGCCCCTGCTGAGACTGGAAGCTCCATGAACAAAAGCGTAGTCAAAGGACGGAGAGAGAGACACTGCTTGTGGCACTGTCAGATCCCCTGGATCTAGCTGTGCCTGAAGCTACCAGATCTCTGAACTTTTCTACCTAAGCCAGTTTGAGTTGAACTTGGTTCAGTGACCCAGAAGAATAATAGGAACAGGGCTCCGGGCAGCTTGAGAGTGGGGAACATAACTTGGCTATGAGGAGCTTCCCATGCCTATGAGCCCTGAAGTCTTCCTGGGACATCCCCTGGCTTCCTGATGGTTAGAAGTGATGGTTCATCTACCCGCCGATGAATATCAGCATAAAGCACCAGACGGAGGCATGTGGTTTATGTAGGGTGGAGATGGCCTTCCTTCCTGACCCTTTTACAGGAGTTGCTCTGGGGGTGCATCATGGGCTGAATGAAAGGAAGCTAATGGCCAGGATTAAGCTAATGCCAACCATTCACAGTTCCTACCCCAGAGTGCCGGGAAAACCTGGGATCTTTTGGGCAAGAGGGATGTGTCAGAGGAGGAGACACTTGGAGCCCAGAGGGAAGATTCTCTGATGCAGACGGCTGGTCCCCCAGGGCTGTGACAGGTCTCCATGGCATTTTTAGGCATGAGCCCAACCTGGGAGTCACAGCGAGGTGTGCCAGCTCCCGGCTGACAGAGAGGATCCATGGACGGGGGCAACTGGGGAAGGCTTGGAAGGCAGTGGACGGGTGGGAACTGGCAGGGGGGCCTCAAGGTGAGCAGTCGTGGCTGAGAGTTGGGAAGGAGGAGTGTGGAGAGAGACGAGGAGAAAGGGGAAGAGGGCGGGGGGACAGAGGCGGTGAGAGAGGAGGCAGGGAAGGAAACCCACATCGGCTCATGTTCAACCCGAGAGAGGAAAATTCCACTTTCTTCCCCTGAAACCTCCTCCCTCACCAGGCAGACTTCTTTAGTTAAGAAGATATGTTTTGTTTGATATATTTTTTCTTTCATCAGTGAACTGTCAAAATTACAGATGCTTGGCATAAAGGAGAAGCCAGTTTCCTCATCCCTTTTGGATTTTTCGGATAAAATTTCCTGGCTCTGTCTCTCTGTCACATCATTAAGGAGAAGTTTATTTTCTTTGGGGCAAAAGTGTCGACTCTGATTAGCTTTCAACAAGACAGCCTCGTCAGTGAGTCGCCATGATGCAAAATTAGGAAATGTCTCTTGGGGAATCTGCAAGCCAGTAGTTGCTTTTCTCTCCCCTAAAGGAAATGCAGTTTTGGTTTTGGTGGGCATGGAAGTAATTTCGCTTTTATATAGACAATGTAAAATTCACCCATGAATCAGAAGGAATCGGGGGCAATGGGCCTTATAAATTTTGTATTGAACTGTAAACACCCACTGAAAGGAAGCCCATCATGGGTGCATGGAGGGCTCAAGCCCTTCCATGTGACAACTCATCCCATGCTCACTGCAGCCCTGGGAATCCCTCCGGGCCATCTGCCCATTTCACCAATGAGCAACCTGGAAATCAGCATCAGTCACTGGCTTGGGGTCACATGACTGTGAGAAATTCATTTCGCTGTGTCCTTACGTGGTGAAAGTGGCCTCTTTTATAAGAACACTACTCCCATCCACAAGGGCTCCACCCTCATAACCTGAACACGTCCCAAAGGCCTTACTTCCAAATACTATCACGTGGGGGGTTAGGATTTCAGCATAGGAATTGGGGGGCGGGGAGGAGGACACAGACATGCCCTCTATAGCAGCCAAGCTTCATCTTAGTGTTTTTGCCCTTGATGAGTCACTTAGTCCCCACAATAACCCCACTAGGAAGCTTTAGCCTTATTTCCACTTTGCAAGGGAGGGAACTGAGAGGTTATTTCCTCCTGCATCATCACTTGGCCAGTGGGCAGCAGAAAGGGATGAGCCCGGGCAGTCTGGGTTCAGAGCTTGTGCTCATAGCCAAGGCTGGGACCAGGGTGATCAAGCAAGGCACCCAGGCTGCAAAATTTAGAGAGAGGTCCTTCTTGGGACTGTACAGGTCCAGGGTCGATGCCAGAGTCAGGCATCCCCAGATTTCATGCCGTGGGTGTCTCATTTTCTTCACCCTTGTTGGGACCCTGTTCATGACTCTGAACAATGCCCCCTGGGACGAGGTTCCCCCATAGTCCTGGCCCGATCATGGCATAGCACTTGGAACCTGAGCCGAGAGAAGTGCTGGCCTGGTTCTGAGGCTGACCTAAGGTCACATGCCTCCACACGCAAGAAGGCTATCGGGGTAATTGAGGCAATTATACACAGGCCTTATGCAAGAAATAATTTGTTCTTTTGATCTGAATTTTTCAAGAGGCTTTAAGTAACTGGCAATAAAATCCATTACAACTTGATTTAAAAATGTATTCAGAGACTTCCAGTTTCCGTTCCAACATGTAGAGCTCAGAAGTCATCGTTCTCATCCTCACAACAAGGAAAAAGCTGAACATACCGAAAACGAACATCTCTTCTTAAATCCTTCAGAGAATCGAGGTCACGGGGCACACGGCTGCCCCAGAAAGCTGAGAGGCGGACGGGCAGCCACAGAGTCACGGCTCACGGGGACTGGGAGCTGCGGGGGCCAGTAGCTGGCAAGAACACTTCCACAGCAACTGACCAGTTGCCGGGGGCTGAGTGTACTGGCTCGACATGACAGACTCCCACAAGGCCCCACACTTTTGTGAGTTTTCCCTCTGGGAGCCCCACCTGTGCGTCCAGCAGGGGGAGGGAAATCAGCCATTTTGAAACATGCCTCAAACTTTCTATTCTCCTTAGCAAAGGTCTGCACTGAAGGGAAAATACCAGAGCCTCATCTGACCTAGGGAGGGGCACCTACACAGCGGGAGTCTCCCCCTCCCCCCCCACTCCTCCAGCCTTCTATCTCATTTAGGGGAGAAAAGTAAAAATCAAAGAAAAAGAAACTTTTCCGAAGGTCACAGCCCAGGGACTCTGACCTGCTGAAAGATATAATCATAAGATTACAGAACACCACCTCTCCCCATCACCTTGCTGTCACATCCACAGGACTCCAATATAATAACAGGGGGTTATAACTGAGACCTGCAAGACACTGACTCAATTTAAGAAGGAATTTCCGGGGAAGCCCAAAGGGAGCAAAGCAAGGACACAAGAGGAAGTTGAAGATTCTGAAACCTGTGGCTACAATAAAGATGAAACCCAGCCCAGTTCGGAGCCAGAGTGACATCAACCCTCACACTAAAGTCTATTTACCTAGTTCCCGTTACTCTGTACGACATGTCCAGCTTTCAGCAAAAAGTTACAAGGCATACTAAAAGGCAAGAAAAAACACAGCCTGAGAAGACAAAGCAGGCAACAGAACCAGAATCCGATATGGCAGAGATTTCAGAATTATCAGACCAGGAATTAAAAATAATTATGATTAATATGCTAAGGGTTCTAGTAGGGAAAAGTGCAAGAACAGATGTAAACAAAGAGTTGGCTACTCTAAGAAAGGACCAAAAAGAAATGCTGGAAATCAAAAACACTGTAACAGAAAGTGAGAATGCTTTTGATGGGCTCATCAATAGACTGGGCATGGCTGAGGAAAGAATCAGTGAGCTTAAAGATGACAGTAGGTACTTCTCAAACTGAAGATCAAAGAGAAAAAAAGAGTGAAAAGAAACAAAGGAGGAGGAGGAAGAAATAAAATATCCAGGAACTGTGGGACAATTACAAAAGGTGAAACATACGTCAAAGGGGATAGCAGCAGAAGAAAAAAGAAAGGGATGGAAGAAATATGTGCATAATAATGTGGTTGAGATTTTCCAAAATCAATGATACACACCAAAAAGCTCAGAGAACACCAAGCAGGGTCAAGGTAAAAAATTCGACACCTGACCATATCATATTCAAACCTTAGAAAACTGAAGACAAGTAGAATATCTTAAAAGAAGCCAGAAGGGGAAAACATCATCTTACCTACAGAATAATAAGGATAAAAATAACATCAGATTTCTTCAGAACCTATTCAAGCAAGAAGAGATTTGAGTGAAATATTTAAAGTGTTGAAAAAAAAAACCACCAACCTAGAAGTCTGTATCCAATGAGATTATCTTTCAAATTTGAAGGGCAGATGAGGACTTTCTCAAACAACATTTGTCACCAGTAGACCTGCCTTCTGAGAAATAATTTAACAAGTTCTTCAGAGAGAAGGAAAATTTAGGTATACATGAGGAAAGAAAGAGAGGGAATACATTTAGGTAAAATAAAATGTTTTGTTTTTCTTATCCATAATCTAATAGAAAACTATTTGTTTAAAATGGTAATAGCAGGGCACCTGGGTGGCTTAGTTTAATAAGAGTCTGACTTGGTTTCGGCTCAGGTCGTGATCTCAGGGCCATGGGATTGAGCCCCACATCTGGTAACACACTCAGAGTCTGCTTGAGATTCTCTCCCTCTGCCCCTCCCATCCCATGTATGTGTTATCTCTCTTTCTCTCATGCTTTCTCTAAAATAAATAAATAAATAAATCTTAAACAAAATAAAATAGTAATAGCAAAAATGCATTGGGTTATTATAGTTTATGGATAAGTAAAATGAATGACAGCAGTGTTGTAGGGCACAGAAGAAAGAACAGATTGAGAATACTCTATTAGGAGGTACTTTCACTATCCATGAAGTGCTATAGTTCCGGTTGGTAGTAGACTTAGATTAGTTGTAAATGCATACTGTGAACTCTAAGGCAACCACTAAAAAAAAATTAAAAGTGGCCTAATTGATATACTGAGAGAGGAGAGAAAATGAAATCAAAGAGAAAATGCTCAATTAAAACCAGACAAGACAGAAAAAGAGAAGACAAAAAATAATAAACACAATGAATTGAAACAGTAGGTAGCAATCGAACTATGTGAATAATCACTTTAAACATTAGTGGTCTAAATAGGCCAGTTAAAAGCCAGAGACTGGCAGAGTAAAAAACAAGACCCAACTATGTGTTGTCCATAAGAGACCTGGTTCTAATATAAAGACATTACAGATTAAAAATAAAGGAGTGGAGAAAGATATACCAAGTGGAAGGTGGAAAGGGGAAGGTAGAGGGAAAGGGAGAGGGAGGGAGGAGGGAGAGGAAAGGAAGAGAGAGGGAGGGAGAGGGAGGGAGGGGGAGGGAAGGTGGAGGGAGAGGGAAGGTGAAGGGAGAAGGAAGGGAGAGAGAGGGAGGGAGGAAGGAGAGGGAAGGTGGAGGAAGGAGAGGGAAGGTGGAGGGAGAGGGAAGGAGAGGTAGGGAGGGAGAGGGAGAAGGGGAGGGAAGGAAGGAGGGGGGAGGGAAGGAGGTGGGGAGAAAAGAAGAGGTATAAAAGGACAAAGAGCCCAACCCAGAAGAATATGTGTCTCCGGAAACAGAAGAGAATTTCTCTCAGTGGCTTTACTGTAGAGAAAACTTAATGAAAACCATGCATTCAATAAAACAAATGCTCAAAGACAGCATGATAAAAACAAGAAATCTATTTAGGATATAAGCTGACCTAAGGAAACAGATTAAAAACAAAAATAACATCATTACATAACAAAGAAATAACAATATAAATTCCCAACAGGTGCGGTTGGGGACTCCATCACTAACATGGAGAGAAGGCTGGAGGTAGAATAAATAAACACGGACGCAGTAGGCGATGGGCGCAGAGCTGACAGACACCTGCCGCGGGCCGTGCGGTCCAAGGGTTTGGGGCGTCCCTGAATCACTAAGCCCAACAACCACAGGGTATTCAAAGACGTGAAACAGAAGAATTTCCCTGAAGTGAAGAAAAACCTCTAAAACTTTACACTGAAAAACACACATGGTTTTCTAAGAAAATTTTATTTAAAGGGCTCGACACCGAGACATAGTCTAAGTGAACCACTGAATTTCAAGGATGGAGAAAAACTTCCTTGAACGTGGAAGCAGGAAAACAAATCACGGAAAAGCAGGGCAATCTGAAGCTGACCTCACGCTTTTCCACGGCAACACACAGTGCTGGGAGACAGAACAACTTCCACAAAATCCTGGGGGGCGGGGCCGTGGACGTGACCCGGGAGCATTCGGTACCGCAAGACGTCATTTAAATCAGCACAGCAGGTGGACACTCCCATGCGTAAGAAACCGCAGGGAACATACAGGAAACATACATGAAAAGGCTCTCTGAGGAGTTAAGTTGAAGTTCACTTCTGCCTCTGGAACCTGGCACCTGTGACTGCCTCATTCATCATTCATTCATTCATGCAGCATGTCCAAGCCTTGATGTCGGACTTCTGACTGGTCCAGCTTGGGTCCCACACCCATCCCCGATCCGGTCCCTGTGGCTATCGGAGATTCTGGTGGGCAGCTCTGATCCATGGCTATCAGATGGATCTGCGCTCAGCCGACACTGGCGGGGTCCCACACGAGCCACGGCCCTGGGTCCGTCCCCGCCCAGAGGCTGACCCTGCCTCACATCGTGGGCTTCCCAGCCAGACGGGGCCCCAGCGAGGACCTGAGAGCCAGTTCCTGCCCCACCAGCCACATCCGCCTCCCTGCCCTCCTTTTGCTGTTGCCGGGCCAGTAGAGGAGCGAGGCTGCCAGCTCTTGGCAGAGTGCGGATGTCCCCTGCGGCTGGCAGGGTGTGAGGGTGACTCGTCATGAGGCTAGCACAGGGAGGACAGGACTTTCTCACCCCTGATGTCTGCAGACTGTGGCTGGTTGTAAATTTCTCTGGGCTCCCAGCCCAGAAAGAAGGAGAAAGAAAAAGGGGAGGGAAAGCAAGTGGGGGTAAAGGAGAAGCAGATTCCCACCCCTGAGAGCCATGGGCCAGGGCACTGGATGCTTGGAGGGCGCCTCCCCACTGCCCTGGGGGTGAGAGCCCCTGCGCCCCCCACCGCGGCCCTGCCACCTCTCGGGGCGCTCGTCCCCGCCCACTTCCCGCTTCTCCAGAACCCGCATGCTCTCTCCAGCCCACAGCCTTTACCTACCCATGCCAGCGCCTGGAGCCCTGCCCCCCACCCCACCCGTCCTCTGGCCAAATCCTGTTCCTCTTTTGGGTGTCAGGATACGTGCTCCTTCTTCCTGTCTGTACCCCACAGATCACAAGGTGCACCCCCCAGACGCCCTCTGTACTCAGACACACGCACCTGGCTCTTTACCGGCCTGTCTCTGCGAACTGGCACACAAACCTTGCGTACCTTCCCAGATTCTCCCAGGTGCTCCTTCCTTCCTTCTTGGACGGTACCCCACTGTGCCACCCTGCGTTTCCGCTTCCCTACATGGATGAAACCCCACACACTGGGCCATGGCCTCTGGCTTCCCTAGCAGCTGCTGAGGCGCTGGGTGAGGCAACTTGGAAGGCTCTAGTGGGAGCCAGGCCTTGTCCTTTCTCCCGTAGACTCTGTGTGGTTCTCCCTTACAACCTTTCCAGTGAAGTCTGTGTGCTGTGTCAACACACCTGCTGGGCCGCCTACTGTGTCCCTCCTCAGCACCTCACCCCCCCTTTCCTCCACCTCCCTACCCCAGGCTTACCAGTCCCCAGTAACGTACCATCTCCCCAGTAAACCTTAGCCTCTTAATTCTTGCCTCAGGCTCTGCCTTCCAAAGGATCCTTGCTCCTTGAGGATAGAAACACGTTTTATTCATTTTTTTAAATCTCTACCACCTGGAAATAAGTATTTGGGGAATGACACAGGAATTAATTAATCAGCTAAATCTCTCTATACTTACCTTACAGATGGGAAATAAAGACACAGAAGAGGTGAATTGAGGGTCTTCGCTTCGGACCCTTGGTCTAGAAATTAATGTAGCAGCTGCATTGGAGGCCTTATTCTCATATAAACAGGTGGATAACTGAGAAACTCTTCCCACTTCTATGAAGATGAACCAGCTTGACATAAATTCAGAGAGCTGGAGACAGCAGAGTTTTCCTCCCCAGATCTGGCAGTTTCCGCAACTGTCAAAGAAGTGAACTGACCTTGACCTTGCACTTGTGCAGATTAGATCCAGGCAAGCATCTTCGGTTACTTTGTTGCAGGGCCATAAGCTGTAACACATGAGGTATCCAACGAGGCTGGAGGCTACCTCTATTCCGGATGTCAGCCCCCCAGGCTGTCTTTGAACCCTGTGTCCCAAGAAAATGAGGCAAGTATGTGTCTGCTTTCACACCTTGCACTAGAGAGTAAGAAATTTCTCCAGATAACTGCCTGCAAAGACATAGCCCAGGGCCAGAGGTAGCCAGGACACAATTAAAACTTGGCACCTTCGAGAAGGAACAGCCCTCGGTGCCACGCCGGCGTGGATGCAAATCCAGCCATTCAAACATACCGCGGATGGATGACTCCGCTCCTCTCACGATAATAACGGTGCGTTCGGTGACACGGCTTTTGTAAGTGTCGCAAGTCTGTGTCACAAGCCTTCCATTTGCCTGGCTGTTTCCCTATAGTACAATCTCACTTAGCATGATGAGTTTCCAACTGGCACGAAGCTGGAGCCCCCACATCCACAGAACCCTGGATCTAATTAGAGGCCACTGCAGGTGTCACTGAAGCCTGCAGACATGACACCGCTCCGCGAGGCGTGATTGTTTGCTGGATTTTATACTTCAATTTTCTTGGTGATGAGAAGGGGAGAAAGCATATGTGGAAAAAAAAAATTGCGTTTTTCAGTTGCAGTTTGATGACTTTAACAAACAGCTTTGCACCTTCATAGAACATCTTTCTGGTAGACATTCCACAAAGGACGTGATTATAGGGTGCTTTATGGGGCTAGAGAAGGGTAGTGGCCCTCTGCAACTTGCTCCCCATCGTTCAAAGCTACTTCATAACATTTGGTCTGTTAAAATGAAGCAGCTTCAACTTTTGTACCAAGATTTGTAAATCAGACTGACGTTCGCCCCAAACCTCCCATGGGCTCCTGCTCAAGAGCTTCCTTTTACTGTTCCCAAAACCCAGATGAAGCTGGGCAAAAGGAGGGGGCCCGGGAGGCTCCGACCCTGAGAATCTCTCAACTTGGTTGGTGGGGTGGACCCTGAGTGCCTACCTGAGAACACCGAACGTTCCTGACGCCTGTCTCCAGGAAAACTCAAACCCGATAAATGATTTAATCGGCTTTGGGGACTGAAGTGGGAAAAGTTTAAGTGATTGCTATGGAAAGAAAAACTGGGGGTGGTGGGGTGGTGAGTCAATGCTTTTCTGCCGGAAGTTGAGAGAAATGCACTTTATTTTTTCATCTTGCTGTCGCACTGCCCACCAGAAGCCCTCCGTCCCTTTCTGCTGGGGCCTGGGGTGCCCCCGGTCCTGAGGCTGCCGGCCCCCTGGCTCAAAGGAAGAGCCACTTGGGGCTGGCTGGGCCGGACCAGGTGGTCTGACGGCCCCCCACGCCGCTGCCGCTGCCACCAGCACGGGGTGGGCCATCCAGAGGCTGGCCAGCTTTGGGCTGTTCCCTGGACAAGGGGCAGTTTTGAGGTGAGACTCAGCCGGAGCAGGAGCTTGGGGGCCTGCCAGGTAGGAACGGCTGAGCAACGGGCGGCCAGAAGCTGGTGCAGCCACTTGAGACGGGGGCCCCCCCCGGGGCCCCCCAGCAGCTGTGCTTGTTCGCCGAGCCTCACGGAGGCCAACAGGGCTGAACAGCAAAAGCCTTTGCCCCTGCACGTCCCCAGAAGCATGGAGCCCAGACCACCGCGGGGAACCAGGGACTGGGGGCTTTGGAGGCATTCAGGGGCAGAGCCTTGTCCTGGGCACTCCTGTCCCTGCCTTGACATCGTTGAGACACGTGGGCGGCTCCTCGGGAGGTGGAAGGGACGAGCGTGGCTAATGCTGGGGGCACCGGTGGACAGATGCCGTGTGGCGGTGTTCACTCAGCACTTCCTGTGATTGGTGACCTTTTTGTTACTCGCCCATGATGAAGGAAGAGCAGAAACTGGGAGTGTTTAAGAAGCCATATAGCGATCTGACACCTGCCCATGGCATCCGGGCAGGCGAGGCTGGGGCTGCGCGAGTCACATGTGTCTCGAGGGCTGAGCCATGCCCAGTGGGGCCGCCTTGGGACTCTGACCGACTGGGAACGAGCCATCCGACCCTCTGCCGCACGGGGTTTGGGGGGCTGCCGCTGGCAGAGCTCCCGGGAGTCTGCTCCGGGTCCCCGGCGAAGGCAGCCCGCGGTGGTGGGGGACACTTGGCACCCCCAAGGGGTGAGGGGGTGAGGACAGCTTTCCACCGGTCAGGCTGGTAGTGCCCAGCGCCACCACCCTCTTGGTCTTTAGATGTACCTAGGACCTTAATTTGGAGCCACGGGCCGGGGTGAGTATCAGGGGGAGGACTTTGTGCTCCTTGCTATCTTCCAGGGGCAACGGGCCTGGGGGTTACGTGTGTCGGCCCTGGAGCCAGGGGGCTGGGGTTTGAAGCCTGCCTCTGGCACTTCTTAGCTCTTGAGAAGTTACTTGGGTTCGTTGTGTCTCAGTTTCCTGATCTGTAAAATGGGCCTCCTTAGGGCAGAGCCAGCAGCTAGCACCACCTTGGAGCCTGAGGCCCTCTGTCGTTCTGTCCTTCCCCCGGGAAGGGGGTCTTCTCTCTCCACTCAGGTCTCCCCACAAAGGCCACTTCCTCCAAGTTGTCTTCCCTGACCGCCTTCTTCCACCTGTCGACCCTTCCCCCTCATGGTTTGTCCCTCCCAGGGGACACAGCTTTGTTTCTGTGTATGGGGGGCGGCTGTGCCAATATAGCGTGAGCTTCGGGAGACCAGGCTTCCTCCGTCTGGGGGCGGGGGGAGGGGCGCTGCATCCTGGTGCTGAGGCGAGACCGGCCCAAAGCAAGGATCAGGACATGTTTGCAAATGAATGAACAGATCCTCTCCTGGCCCCCTGGCCTCCTGCGGAGATAATGCACAGGTCACTCCAGCTGCCCATCACGCCTGGGCCCAGCATGGAGCAGCACCCAGGAGATCCTGGCTGCCACGGCCTCCAAGGGAACTTGGGGGGGTCACGCCCCACCCCCGCCCCAGCCATGTGGCCCGACCAGAGCTCACAGGCCTCCGTGGGGGCCATTCCCCTCAAACTGGTTGTCAGTAGATTTGCACGTGAGTCCCCTTTCAGTTCCTTCCTGATGAAGGCTGTTTCTGAGACTCTGAAAAGCCCTGCACCCCGAGAGACTCTTTCCAGATCCCCAACCTCGAGCGGGAGAGGGCGCCCCCCCAACCTGAGCAAGGCGAGGTTGGCAGAAGCCCGTTCCCTGCGGCTTTGCACAAGGCTCATGGAAGTCATTGCTGCCCGAGACCTCGGGGCTCATGCCGCCAAGACTTTCCAGAATGTTGGCTAGGAGTAGGAGGAGTGGAACGATGTTGGGCTTCGGGGGAAAGCGAAGATGCCAGGCAAGCTGTCTCCGCTGGACTTCATGTTTTTACGAAAGAAGCAGCCTTCTTCAGCCCAAGACCAACGCCAGACACCAGTGGGGTCAGGAATGGCTTCCTTGGCCCCATTCTACCTCCCTGAGCCTCGGGCCCCTCATCTGCCGCACGGGGACAGCGACAGTGCCCACCTCACTGGTCGTTGCAAGGTTGGCAGGAAATGCTGTGTATGTCACATGGCGGTCACGCTAGAAACCGAAGTTCTCTTATCTCACCCCCCTTGGCCAATGGCAGTTGGATGCTTGTATCTCAGAATACACCATTGGTAGGTTATTTGCACTATTTTAAAAGGTCTATTTCTTTGACCTCATTTCCTACCGTTCTCTCCCTCTTCACTGACCTTACGGATTTTCCTGTAAGATACACTCATTCTCACCTCTGGGCCTTTGCACCTGCCATTCTTTCTGGAGAATGCCTGGAACTCTTCATAACTTTTCTTCCGATGTTCTCATGGCCACCTCCTGGTCATTGTTCAGGTTCACCTCGATGCCACCTCCCTAGAGAGGCCTCCCCTGGCCCGTCCCCACCCCGGCCCAACTTCCTGCTCCATTTTCACCACTTCCTCGTGGGAAATTGCCCAAAGCATCAATCTGCTTCTCCTACTGTGATTTGAGCCCCAGGAGGGCAGGGTCCTGCCAAGTGTCCCCATCCTAGTGCAGTGCCTGGCACATCATAGATGCGTAGTATACTGCTCTTGAATGAATAAATGCTCACTTTCTAAGTAAGACTTGAGAAAGCAATCTTTGCTCTGGGAAGGGGAGAATACACCTCGAATGGAATGTTTTCTAAAGCTTCAAGCACAGCATCAGGCTGAGCAACTCCACTGCCCACCCCAGGTGCCACTGCAGTTCTTGGGGGGTCAGGAGGGGGCAGGTGGGGGTGCCCAGGTGGAGGAGGTTGCTGCGATCTATAGGCTGGATAGCATTGCCTTCCAGAGGGCAAGGCTTCTGGGGCCACGGAGGCTTTCCAATCCCGAGGGTAGAGGCAGGTTTCACAAGGGACACATGGTAGCCCGTGGTGAAGGTCATCCACCTGCTACACCCACTATAATGGTATCAGTACGGCCCCTGGGGGGAGAGGAAACCAGGAGTCAGGAAACATGAAAGCCGATTCCGCCTTGGCTTCTCATTTGCTGTGTGCCTTTGAGCAAGTCACTTCATTCTGGGCCTCTGTCTCACTGGTCAAATGGACAAAGTAAGATTCATGCTTCTGTCCCTGCTTTTGACTCTCCCTAGCTGTGCTGTCCTAAGGTAGACGCTCCATGTCTCTGGGTGCGTTCCCTGGTATCTACAATGGGATAATAACTGTACCCACATCATAGGGTTGTCGCCGAATAGTCTGCAATTTCCTGACACTTGGTAAGGACCCAAACATCCGGTTTATGATCAGCGATGGCGAGTCTGCTCAAACCAACTCGCAGTAAGAGGAGGCTGGTCCCCTGCAGTGAATGAGGAAGGAAGTGCAAAAAGTTTTTTATTAATGGAGGCAAGGCTGGAGCAAAGGATGTTTCCATTTGGGCTGGTGCATGGGAGCTGGTGCTAGCATCCGACATGTCTGGGGTTTGATAGCACCAACCTGGGGTGCGGACCTCTTGGCTCCAAGCTGCACATTGAGTGGAGCCATCTGTCTCCTCCAAGTGTGGCAGGTAACCAACAGAGAAACCAGGGTGGCTGGGAGACCCGCCTTTGGCACATTGCTCTCTTCACAGATCTTTGAGAGGCCAGAGAGTCTGGGGACCAGGAAGAAAGCCTACTCTGGGAAATATTAACTGCACAACCACACCTTACCAGATGGGCAGACCCTTTGAATGGCTTCCAGACCAGTTCTGGCCTGGAGAGTAGCTCAGCCAGAATGCCAGCTTCTAAAGCCTGGACCACAAGCTAATGTGAGCCAGGTTATGAGTGTGGTAAAATCAAGGCCGGACAAGCTTGATTCTTTCCTGAGTCCTGTCAGCAGGAAAAACAGTCCAGAAATCATGGACTCAAAGCCCTTTCTTGTGGAAGTGCAGAGGGCAGAGGAGAGGGGTCATGGTGAGGAGAGAAATGTTAGTCTCAATTGTCTCTTAGCAGCTGTGTGACCTTGAACAAGTCACCTCCCCTCCCTGTGCCTCAGTGCAAAACAGTGTAGAGAAAGGGACTAAGGGGCTTCTCAAGGTTGTGCCGTAGTAGGGTTATATGATTCTAAGCCTCCTGGCATCCGACCTTTTGTTCTCTCTGAAAACCTGAAAGGGGGAGTCTGCACAAGGGAAAGCAAGACCAAGTTTCAATCCCTCAGATTTTCAAAAGCCATGTCCAAATCTTGAGATTGCCAGGAATCTGTCAGTTTTAAGTGACAAAAAGCCCAGCTCAAGCCAGCTTGAGCAGAAAGGCATATTTATAGGTTCCTGAAATGTAAAGATGCGTTGGCTTCAGGCATGGTGGTATCCAGGGGCTCAAATGATGCCATCATCTTGTTTTCCTCTCACCCCAGCTCTGTAATTCAGATAGACGTTTCCCCAGTGGTGGCTAATCAACTCCTGGCACCTCCAGCTAATACCTGTTGTTTGTCCTCAGCAGTTCTGATGAAAAGGGAGTTTTCCTTTCCTGTTTGTTCCAACAAAACTTCTAGGATTGCTTTGGATTCGCCAGCCTTGTTCACATGTCCATCCCTGAGCCGATCACTGAGGTCTGGGTTTAAATACAGCCCCACCATTTACTGTACGTGACCTTAGACAAGTAACTTGGCTGCATCAGTTTCCTCTTGCTGCTGTAGCAAATACCGCACCCTTAGCGGCTGGAAACAACACGAATTTATCATCTTAGAATTCTGAAGGTCAGAAGCCCCAAGCGGGTGTCTCTGGGCAAATCAAAGTGTTGGCAGGGTTCTGTTCCTTCTGGAAGCTCTAGGGGACAATCCATTTCTTCCCCGTTTCCAGCTTCTAGAGACCACCCCCGTCCACATTCCTTGTGTGGTAGCCCTTCTTCCTCTTTCAAAACCAGAAATGACCAGCTGAGTCTCCCTCAAGCACCCATGGGACTCAACTCTGCTGCCTACCTCTTTCACTCATGAATACGCTGTGGTTGTCTTGGGACGCCTGCTAACCCAGGAGCATCTCCCCATCTCAAGGTCGGCTGATCAGCAACTTTATCTCCCTTTGCCGGGTGACGTACCACATTCACCGGTTCTGGGGAGCTCACTGGGAGGCCCTTGTCCCCCCGAGCCCCCCACTTGCCTTGCCAGTCCTCACTCTCAGCGTCTGTAAAGTGGGACCACTCCCTCACAGGCCCTTCTCAGGCTGCGAGGAGCTCACACAGAGTCCTCAGCACAGAGCCAGTGTCCGTGAGGACTTAGCAAGGGGATGGCGCAGAAACCAGCCTCGGACGGTATCTGTGGACTTGCTCGCAAGCGCTTCTGAGATGCTGCACAGGCACGTTGGAAGAAAGGCAGCACGGGGCTTGGGCAGTAAATGATGTCACATAAAACACTAAGTCAACCCCAGACCTCGAGCACATGATCCCCACATTTCTGGTGCCACTTCTATGGGGTGTTTCCACCAGACACCACCCCCCCGTGGATGGACAGGGCGGACAGGGTGTTTCCACCAGACACCACCCCCCCCGCCATGGGGGCACAGAGGGAAGTAAGAAGACCATGCGGGCCAGGGCCAGGGGCCGCGGGAGGGGAGGAGGTAGGCCGTTCTGCAGCAAGGCCCCCGGGGGCTACTGTCATCTCTCCCCCTTTGGCCCAACCCTCCTTTCGCTGGTCCCCAGTTCCTTCTAGCAAACAAGGAAATGGATTGCCCAGTAAGTGGGACATGCAAAGGTACCCAATGCCCAGTGCTCTGCTGTCCCAGAGCCTTGGTGAGGGCTGGCCTCCAGGGTCTGGTTGGTGGGCTTCACGGATCAGCACCCAGGTCGGGCAGCGCCCAGCCCGGGGCACAGTTGGTGCTAAGGAAATGTTTGGTGCAGAGAAAGCCTGGCAGGTGAGCAGTCTGGAGTCCTGGCCCTGGCTCTGCCCGCCTGGCTCTGAACCTCAGTTTCCCCATCTGCGGGTGAGAGACCTGCTTGGTGATGACCACACAGTGCCCAGTCCTTCAGCGGCCCCCGCAGGAAGAGTGAGCGCCCCAGAGACTGTCCTCGCCCCTGCTGCGCCCCAGGCTGGTCCTGTGGGAACCACTGGGGCTGAAGAGACAAATTCTGCCAACTCAGCGAGCTCCCCACGCCAGAGCCCATTTTATAAGTGAGGAATCTGAGGCACAGAAAGGGGGAGGAGCTGGCCGAAGGATGCACAGCTCGGAGGGGGTCAGCCCCAGCTTTGGCACCCCACTAGACTGACCAGCAGGAGCCGGCTCTGCGTACCTTCCCAGGTGGCAAATAGGGGGAGAGAGAAGGCAACGCTCACTGCAGGAACGCCCGCCCGTCCTCACTCCCTCGGCCCGCCCCCCAGTGCTCCCCAGACCTAATTACAGGGTTAATGATCCCACTTGCACGTTCACCGTCATTCCGACAGCGGTGTGAGCCTCAAGAAGGAAGCCCTCATCCCGATCAACCTTGTGTTTATTGATTTGTAAGTAGCTCAGTTGTCTGGGAAAAGACAGTGGCCCAGCCAGCATCCCTGGGGTCCAAGGCCTCCTGCCGGCGACCAGGATCTCTGTGATCTCTGGTCGCCAATGCAAAGTCACCACATAAAAACCAATGATGTATGGTGACTAACATAACATAATAAAATTTAAAATAATAATAATAATAATAATAAAATAAAATAAAATAAAAAATTCTATAAAAAAAAAAAAAGTAAATGACACCCCCTAATCGGGGGGTGGGGGTATGCGTGGGAACGGCTCTGTATTGGCTGGAGCGGGAGTGTTGGAAAGAAGTCTGCGTCTGAACATTTCCCCGTGTCTAGACAAGAAGCATTGCCTGCCTGCCTAAAATATTAAAATTTCATACTCTGCTCCCAAGAGAGAACCTTTGGTTGTAAACACACAGGGCCAATTTGAGTTTTCTTCTTTAGAGTTCTTTTTTTATGGCCAATTACGTTGATTGCAGAGCTGGAGAGGTGTCGGCAATTTCAGGGCCCTGAAGGCAAACCCTGCCTTCTCCATCAGGTTCTGGCTGCTAAGGGTCTGGGTACAAGTCCTGCATTTGTCACTCGGCAGCCACTTGGGCCCCGGCGCCCCTGAGCCTCCATTTCCTCATCTGAGAGTGAGCGTGATCATCCTGACCTCACCAGGTTATTATAGGGCTGGATGGAGCAACAAACGAGATAGTCACTGTACTGGGCTGAATCGTGTCCACTCACATTCACATCCCTGGAACCTCAGAGTGCGGGTTTGTTTGGAACCAGAACCTTGCAGGTGTGTCCGGTTAAGATGAGGGCACGGGGAGCAGGGCCGGGCCCCATTCAACACGGCCTGGCCTTGGAAGAAGAGGCGAGAGAAACAGAGACACAGAGACAGTGTGATCCGTCAGCTCAGCTGCCTTAACAGAAGACCGCAGACGGGGGGCCTGGGCCAAGAGACATTTATTTCTCACGGTTCTGGGCGGATTCTGGTGAGTTGTCTTCCCGGCCTGTAGGCAGCAGCCTCAGGAGGCAGAGACAGCGAACTTGGGACAGCAAGCCCTCCCGTGTCCCTTCTGATTAGGACCCTAATCCCATCAGGGCTCCGCCCTGAGGCCCTCATCCAAACCGAGGGTCCCGCCTCCAAACACCACCACCTGGAGGCTTAGGGCTTCAGCAGGTGAACTGATATCAGGCAGACGGGAGGTCCCCAGAGGGAAGAAGACTTTGGACGGCAGCGGCCGGGACTGTGTCTACAAGCCAAGAAAGGGCGAGGAACGCCGGGAATGGCAGAAGCTAGGCAAGAGGCTCCTGCGGTTTGGGACTTCTAGCTTCCGAACTCTGAGGGGACCACTCGGTTGGTGGCAGTTTGGTCCAGCGGCCATAGAAAGCTACTACAAACGGAGTGGAAATAAGCATGATCTGTGGGTACTCCGCACAGGCAAGCACTGGTCCTCACAACACCGTTTGGAAATATGGAGATGCTTGGGGTGGCAGATGGGGAAACTGAGCCTCCAGGACCCTAGCGACTTGCCCAGCCTCCTCCTCAGGCAGTCCCTGCACCCCTCCTGTCTGGCCTCACCCACACTCCAGGAGAATGCTAGGCAGGCTCGGGAAGATGCTCCCTGCCCTCAGTCCCTCCCCACCCCGCCACAAACCGGGTGCTTGTCTGTGTCCCCCGGGCCAGGGCTAGAATGCAGCTCTGCCTTTCAGGGAAGCGATGTCTGGCAGAAACCTAACCCCCAAGTCCAAGGACATCTGCCCACCTCTTCGGCAGCAATTAACAGAGCACGCGCTGTGTTCCAGGCGCCGTTCTAGGCCCTGCAAGCCAGGCATGAACAGGACAGACCAGGTCCTGCCCTCTGGAGCTCAGCGCTGTGATGGGAGCACTGGGCTTGGGGGCCACAGAGGGCTTTCTGCAGGCAGTGACCTAGGAACTGGGGCTGGCAGGACAGGGGAGGCTGGCTGGCCGAAGCAGGGCTGGGAGCAGCGGGAAGGGCCAGGGCCCTACAGCGGGAGTGCAGGGCCCAGATGAGGAGCTGTGTGGGTCCAGTGGCCATCGTCCGGAGCACAGAGGGACTGGGCGGTAGGACAGGAGAGCAGAGGGACGGACAGGGCTCATCAGCAGGGCTGAGGCAGCAAGACTCTGTCCTGAGGGCCACGATGAGCCACCGGAGGGGTTTGGGAAGGAGCAACGTGGGCAGGTGGAAAGCTCATCCCCCAGGGAGGTGTCCTTCCTGCCAGGCTCGGTCTTTCTCTGTAGAAAGGGCTGGAGGAGATGGGCTCCCAGGGCCTTCTCGGAGGCTCCAGCCCCAAAGGGAGATACCTGGAGCGTGTACCTGCAGGGGCTACTAGGAGCCATAGTGAGGGGTAGAGGGACACAGGGGTAGAGGAGTAGAGGGACACCGGAGAAGAGAGGAGACAGACGGTGGGGGCCCGAGCAGGCCTCTGCACAAGGCCCAGGGACGCCCAGCCACCCGCCCACCTGCAGGGGAGCCACCTGCTCTGGGTGACACTCAGCTGGGCCCACAGGTGCCCCCAGGGCCGTGCACGCTGGGGAGGAAGTGGCTGTTCACCCAGAGGTGGCTCTGAGCGGGCCGTCCTGGCACCCCCACCAGCAGGAGGTCCCGGGGACATGGCAGCCAGAGGCCCCTGAGCTGCAGGTGGAAATTAACTACCCCTCTAGGGCCCCACGCTGCCATCGTCAGCCTTTGTCCTCCACCTGGAAGTTTTATCATATTCTTCTGAACTGTTTATTTACTTAACGTGTTTATTTAAATCTCCCCCCATTTTTTTACCTAAAATATACCCCATTAAAGGAAACTTTGGTTTTTCCTAGTCCACATTAAAACAAATGCTAGCAATTAAAGTGGAAAGGGTTTGTCTGTTTATCACCAGGAAGTACCCACTCACCACACTTAGGAAGCCACAGAGCCTAGGCCCTGCCCGTGCCCGCCCACACTGCTTTTTCCCTGGTCTTCACGAGCCCGAGAGCAGCCTGAGGGCAGAGCTGAGCCTCACACTCCCTTTGCAATCACCACTGCACATAGTAAGTGTTTATCAAAGTTTATTTGTGTGAATGGTTGAACGGATCATAAGTTCTGTGAAGATACGGTTGGGTCTGTCTCGTTCCCAGCTTTCTCCCGGGGCCTAGAATGCTCCTGCACACATAGTAGGCTTTTTATCAGAGTTCCATTGTTCAAACAATTACATAGGTGGCAAACTATCAGGCCTAGAGATGGGTCTACCTTGTTCCCAGCTGTCTCTCCAATGCCTGAACCCTGACCGCCCGGCACGTAGTAGGTGCTTTAGCAACGTTCTTATTCAGCTCGATCGTGGGGGCTGTGTGAGAACTAGGACGGAATCTGTCTCATCTGCTGCTTCTCCGCGGTGCCTAGAACACCACCGGGCGCATTGTCGTTGCTCAAGAAACATTCACCGAAGAACTAAACAGATGCTTGAGGACTGAAAATAGTGTAAATGGCCGTTTGACATCATTTGGGCTAAAACTTGCTCTTCTGAATCCATCTGGTCATTAAGCAAAACTGAGTTGGACCCACATGGGCAGAGCAATCAGGGATGGGAGGGATTGCTCTAAATAGTCCCTTAGCTGACACCTTGTCTGCAGGCCAATCGTCAGCCACAGTCCGCTGACGCCATCCCAGAGCCTCCTCATGTCCCCACCTCCTCGCAGGTGATTAGTTCCCGGGCAGGGCTGGGGGCCCTTGGATGCCCCGGTGCTGGCCTGTGCTGTTGGATCAAGCTGGAGGTCCTCGGGGCCGAGGGCTGCCTGCAGAACCCCTTTATATTGCTGGCGGAAGTTTCCAGGGCCTGCTTCCCTGGCCCCACAGCTATCCAGATGACCCCGAGAGAGACACGGATCCCAGAGCCGCTGCCATCGGCCTTCACTGGGAAGCTAGGCTCCATCCCGGCGGCCCTGGCATCAAGGGTCCTGCCATTCTGAGCTCATCGTCACCTGTGTCCTCACGGGCTCCTTAGAGCAGTGTGGGTGTGGATGCTGAATGACCACCCCTCTCTGACAGGTATGGCAACTGAGGTTCCAGATGGTTTAAGAATCCAGTGCGTACAACAGGCTTTAACCACATCTGGCCGAATTGCTGGACCCGCTAAATCCACACCAGCTTTTGACTTTCTGGTTACAGTGGGTCCCAATACATTGGCCTTATTCTTACAGCCAGTTGGCGTTGAGTTTGCAAGGCAGCCTACCCCAGCTGCCTGGCTCACATGTGGCCCAGGGAGCCCCAGCCTTCAAATAAAGATCTGAGTCCCCAGAATCAAGGTCACTCAGTTCCCAGCACCCACGGCTTTTCCAGCAACAAAGCATCTACTCCAGGGGCCTCCTGGATTGGACCTTTCTTGTCTGGGCTCGACTGACGTTGGAGATCTGTACTTGGGAATGCATCCAGCCCGGCTCGGTCCCGGAGCCCTGCCAAAGCTCAGGCTCTGCTATGTCTGCAGTGATTTC
This sequence comes from Halichoerus grypus, assembly GCF_964656455.1. NCBI lineage: Eukaryota > Metazoa > Chordata > Mammalia > Carnivora > Phocidae > Halichoerus > Halichoerus grypus. Next base: position 133,869,489 of record NC_135721.1, on the reverse strand, counting down.
TCTTCTGGAGGATTTTCCCCACCTGCCTGTGGCCCCGGCACAGATAGCACACACTGGTGAGCCTGAGAAAGCCTCCGAGGTGGGGAGCAAGAGGAAACATGCCGTATTGGTTGGGACGCATGCAGCCAGGAGGCAGCTGGCCAGGAAACGCATTCTCATTTCTGGAATTCCTGGGGAGTCGAACGGTGGAATAAAAATCAGGGTGTCCCAACGGGCCCAAATGGAAAGCAGACCAGGGAGGACCCTCACCCTAAAACGGAACTGCCGATACATCACCGCAGTGACCATTCGGCTGTGTTCTCCCGTGTCTTCTTCTTTTCCTGAGTCCGGGTCTTGGGGGGGATCCCAGATCAAACAACTATGAGGGGAGGCAGCCTCGGTGCAGGGAGAAAATCCAGCTCCGGCCCAGGGAACGCCACGCACATTCCGATGCATGAAAAACAAACTAGATCCCCCGGGGAGGGGAGAAGCAGCACCCCCTGCCCCACCACCACCGCAGCGGTGCTGAATTTTCTGAAGCAGGGAGTGGAGCAGGGTCCTGGGCCTGTGCCGTGGCCCGCCGGCCCCCCCTTCTTCACCAGGTCCACCAAACTCGGATCAATGCGGGACATCCAGGTTTTCCTGCATTCTTCTATTTTACAATTATAAATGCATCACACACTTGTCAGAACACGTCAAATAACGAAAATGCACACAGAAAATATTGGCACCTCCCATCCCTCCTCCTGTCCCGCTATCAGTCACACATCCTCATCCACATCTCTTCCCTACTTCCGAACAAACACCCCTGGCAGCCCCCCCTCAAGTGTAATCAGGCCATAAGCACCGCTCAACACTGTTTTCCCTTAAAAACCCACAATGGCATCTCTGCGCATCTATTCATGTGGTTCGAACTGTGACTTCTCATAGCAGCAAACGTTCTTTACATCCCTGTGTATGAAGAACATGTAGGTTGTTCCTGGCTTTGTTGTGTTAACCACAGATCACCCTGTTGCCGACATCTGTGCACGCAAGTGTGAAAGTCAAAATATCCAGCCACCGACATTGGCTCGGGCACCACCCCGTCGGACGGAGGCGGCCTCCGGCGCCCAGAGTGACTGGGGCAGTGGGTCTCCAGAGGAGGGCTGAGCCGGAGGAAAGGAACCTAGATGGCCACATGGCCACGCTTTTATTGCTCTGAGATCCATTTATACAACGGGGATTGCTGGGTTAAGGGGTGCGCACTTTTCTTTTCATATAAATTGTCAGACTATTTCTTCCGCCGAAGAGGATACAAAAATCTCACATTGACCTGTGTGCGGGAGGGCGCAGGGCTGTGTGGGTCGAGGGCCCGAGCAGAACACGTGCTGTGGATTGTGCCCACAGAGCAGAAAGCTCTTTCTTTGCGAAGATGGGGGGCGTGTTAATTGCAGAGGAGACAGCAAGGGCCGTGCGGTGAAGGTTCCCCTCCAGCCACCCACATGCCACCAGGCCGGGGGAAGGCAGGGGCCAGCCCAGCAAGCGCCCGAGGACGATGCTGAGCTTGTCACAGTTAATTGCTCTCTCGAGTCTTTGGATCCTTTCAAATATGCTGCTACAAATTCCTTATCTGTATGTATTTGAAAGGATACAATGAACCCAAAAAAGTTGGGGACCGCTGTTCTAGGTCAGCCCTGTATGATGCAAACAGAATGCAAGCCACAGTTTAAATTTTCCAGTAATCCCATTTTAAAAAAAGAAAAATAAATAGTAAAAATAAACAGGTGATATGAACCTTAACAATATATTTAATTTAACCCAAATATATCCAAAATATCAGCCTTTCAACATACAAGCAAATTACTGATGTTTTCACTTTTTTTGTAAATACCAAGCTTTTGAAATCTCCTGTGTGTTTTTATGCCTGCTACAGGGCTCAGTTCAGACCAGCACATTTCAAGTTGTCATACTGGACAGTTCTAGAAGTCTCTGGGGTTGGAAGACAGCCACACTCATCCATTCAGTGTGCGGGCCGGCTCCAGGTATAGGAAGGAAAAACACCTCTCCTGCCTCCCGGGGGTTGGCTGTGCGCTGAGGAGAGGGCTGAGTGACCTCTCACCCCCATGAGGGCTGGGTGTTCCCAGCACCCACTGAGAAGCTCCCACGGTGGGATGGAAAGTCCCCAGCACCCGCAAAGAGATCAGTTATCAAAGAGGCTTTTCTCACATGGAATGAAGATCAGCCTCTCTGTCCTTTTCAGCCACTGACATTGGTTCTGCCTTTTGGAGGCACAAGGAATAAGTCTGTTCCTTCTTCCTTACGGATGGTCACTCGTTCATTCATCATTCATTCCTCAAACAGTATTTGTCAAGCACCTGCAATGTGCCAAGCTCTGTTCAAGGTGCCAGAGTTGAATGGGGCAAATAGGCAAATAGTCAGGCAAGGATATGCCCTTGGGAGGCTGGGCTGTGGGAGCCCCAAGGAGAGGGTCCGAACTTGACCAGGCTCAGCAGGCTTGCCAGAGGGATCACTTGGGATAAGGCTTGGGAGAGGACAGGTGGTTGTTGGAAGGGCGTGGAGGAGGAGTGGCTCAAGGCAGAGGGAACAGTAAGCACTAGGGTCCAGTGGGGAGAGAGGACCCCTGGAGGACCTGCGTGTTCTTCCAGATGGCTGAGATGCGGGACAGTGCTGAAGGCGGAGAGGCATGGGATGAGGTGGAAGGCATCGAGAGAGCGCGTGGAGGCTGCATATGGGATGCTAAGGAGTCTGGAATGTTCTAGATTTTATCCCAGAGGCACTGAGGAATGCTTGAAGATAGCACCCAAGCCCTCCTACGACCTGCCCAAGCCTTTCCTTCCCCATCTTCCACTCTCTCCTCAAATAACGAGGCACTCAGACCCTCGGGCTTCCTAATCTTTCCATTTGGGCCAGTGTGGACCAGAGCCGGAACCCTGGCCCCAGGCTTCTCTGAGGGGTCCTGAGGTGACGGTTTGAGGAATACAAAGCTGACACAGGAAGAGGCCACCACCCTCCTCACTGGTGTCTCCACAGACCCTCACCCCCACCCCAGATCTTCTCAACAACTTCCCATCACCTTGGCAAGTCCAACCATGCTTGTGTGGTCAGCCTTCCCCTGCTCCCATTCCTTCCTCTCATCCCCACCACTGTCCCACCATGTTGGCCATCTTTGTTTTCCCCAAAGGAACCGAGATATTCCCACTTCAAAGTCTTTGCACGAGCTGTTCCCTCTGTTTTTCCCCATTGCCCCCTTGCAGGCTGGCTCCTCGGTGGTCTTCAGATGTCAGCTAAACTGCCACCTCCTTGGGACCCCAAAGTGACATCTTCCCCCTGGTGTCTTTGTAGTGCAGTTCACAATCTGTCATACTTTTTTTGTTTGTGACCATTTACTGTCTGTCCCCTCGCACACACACAGGAGACCGTGAGTTCTGCGGTTGCCCCCCAGCATCTAGAACAGTGCCCAGCACGGAGAGGCACCCAGCCAACATGTGTTGAAGGAATAAATGAAGTTAATCAAACTTTCTGAGCCCAAATCTCCTCGTGTTGAACCCCCTTCCCCGGGCTTTTTGGGGGGACGAATAGGAAGCTCTTGGAGTCAGGGAGAGCTGGTGCGGACAGCATGGTGACCACCAGCCCCCACGCCCACCTGTGCCACCCAGCAGGATGCTGAGAGGGCAAATTCTGGATGCACGTCTGAGCTGGCAACGTCGGACATGTTTGGGCCAAGCTCGTCCCCCTTTACAAAGGACGCGCTGCCGTGACGGCGACAAAAGCTGAGCCACGCACACCACCTGGCCATAGAGAGTGCCCAGGACATGGTGGTGGCTTGGCTGGGATTCCCTGGAAAGCAGAGCTGGAGGTCGAGCGCCACGCTAACAGCCCGCTGAGGAGTGCAGTCCTGGGGAAGCAAGCCTGAGGGGGGCAGGGGAGAGCAGTTATGGGGCATCCCGAGGGGCCTCGGCGCATTAAGAAGACAGGGCTGGCCGCTCAGTGAGGACGGATGTCCCCAGAGTGGCCAAGGGCTCAGTCTGCCCCCAGGAGGAGGAGAGAGTGGCTCATCCCGGCTCCTTCCCCCCTTTCCTGTTGGGTGTTCACTGCTCCCCCATACTTTCTCCTTGGGGTGGCCCCTGGAGAAATCAGAGCATCTCAGGGTCCTCCCCCAGGGGGCCAAGCAGCTGTGGCCCCAACACTGAGGCCCCGATGTGGGCTGTGCCAAGCCGCACCGGAGTGGTGCCGGGGTAGCGCTGAGGCGCAGGGATGATCCAGCAGAGCCGGCGGGGCCTTCCAGCCTCGGGAACAGGATGCTCCTTTGCCGGGGAAAGTAGCCGAGGCCCGGGGGGCAAGTAAGGCCACGTGGAACCAGGGGTGACCATGAACTGGCCTGGGTGCACACCCCGTGTCCCAGCCGCATGGTTACCCACCCCACCGTCTCCACGACAGGCCACGGAATCAAGTTCCCCACGCTGAGTGGTTGTAAAAAATGAATATTTGTTTATATTCACAACAGTGCCCAGCACGTAAGATGCACCACATAGGGGTTTGTGAATAAGCAAATAAACGTAGGTATTTTACCTAGATTTCAGGGCATGCATGGATTCTGGTTTGTGTTCTGTCATTTGGTTTATCTGATTTTTCTTTGGCCAGAGTCGCAAGATGACTGCTTGGATTCCCTCCCCTAACCCTTGGGGGGGCAGGGAGGAGAGAGCACCCCGGCCGACGTGGCCCCCGTCCTACGGAGGGCCAGCCCCGCACCTGCTCCCCGAGCCCTGGCAGCGGCCCCCCTCGGGCTCTGCGGCTGTTGCAGGGACCGCTCCGTGATTCCAGGATCAGAACTAGTGCAGAGAGTGTCACTTAAAAATAAAATAAGACAGGAGAGCTCATTTATGCTGAGGCAACGGTATTTTCCCAAGCTGCCTGCAGGACAGAACAATGAAAAATTTATCTTTAATAGCATTTTGCTGAATTTTGCCACAGGAGAGCTCTTTGTCCCCACCAGAGTTTGCAAAGGTTCTTGTCTGCATTACATCCCTTTCCTCAGCCAGCCTCCTGCCTCCCCTCCTCCCCGTCGGAGACTGTGCAGCCGGCCTGCCTTCTCCTCTTCCTGCCTCCACCCCAGAGACACGTCTGGACACTGGTCACTCCGCCCCACGGAGCTCCGGGAAGGGAGAGAGAAAACACACAGCCCATAATCAGCTTCCCCTCCCTTTCGCCTCCTCCCACCCGGAGAAGACAGAAAAACAAGAGCAAAGAAAACCCAAGCAGCCAGTAAACTTAATTTCATAAAAACGTGTAAGAAGAGATGCTAAAAATTGGGGCTGGAGGGGGAGGCAGGTGGCCGAGCAAGCTTCAGAACAACACATAACAGTACATAACACGGCGGGAAAACAGTTATGCACTCAAAGATCAACATATGTTTATGAATGCATATTACGTAAATGCGTAAAGAAAAATCTAGAAGGATACAGTTTAAACTTTGCACAGTGGTGTCTCTAGAATGGGACGTGAAACGGGACAAAGCCAACAGGGGACTTCTGAAATGTGTTCCACACACACTTCACGGCTCAAATTGGTTACAAGTAACTTTTTCTTAATTAGAAAAAATAAAAGAGAACATCCCATCAGATTAAAACATAAACTTAAACTGTGTTATGTTATTCATTGGTAGACATGTGGGGAATTGCCGTCCGTGTCAGTGGGAGTACAAGTTGATGCAATCACTTTGGAGGATGATCCTTCAGGATCTGGGGGACATTTTGAGTATGCCAGCCAGCCTACAGCACCTCCATTTTTCTGAAGGATGTGCACTGAAGAGCACAGGTAGAAACAACCATTGTGAAGCTGTTCATAATAGCAAAAACTGACACCTTAAAAGTCCCTCCATAGGGGGCTGGCAAAATAAACTATGGGGTGTCCAAAGCATGACACTCATTGCAGCACGAAACAGAGTTGCACGTCCTGGCACAGAAAGTTCTCTGACATAAGAGCATTCCAGAATGGTCGTTATAATATGATACGTTCTGTATTTTCTGTGGGCACATAGGTATGTATGTAAAAGCATAGGAAGACCCCTGGAAGGCAATGCACCAAAATGATCCCAGTGGGTGGTGGCCACCTGCTGCTCTCCAGATATTTCTGACCCACTCCATTTCCTGACCACCTTGAAGTTGGGTGGGGTCAGGTAACCATTTCTGGCCAATCAGTGTGAGCAGCAGTCTCCTGGGGCCACCTCCAGGCTGCATATGGATTGATGATGGGCCATCTCTCAGAGCTCTTTGGCGCTGCCATGACAGCCAGCCACATTCAAAATGGGGGCCCCTGCCAACCTCTTCCCACTGAGCAGAGGCCCCTCCCAACCCCGATGTGCATGCAGCTTTCACCCTGCAGACCTGGGTGCTTTGTTGTTACCCTTGGGTTGCAGAATAATGCAGCCTCCCCAGTGTCACCCCCAGGAAAAAGCTTGGGGATTGGGCGCCATAGACAAAGGGCACCTGCCCGCCTTCTCCCACCATTGGCCCCAGTTCTCTGCCTCCGGCTGCAGCTGCCTCCTTATGGTTCCCAGTAAGCACCACGTGACTGAGAACTAGGTCTGGTTCTCAATGGCATCCCAGAACCAAGCACTCAGTAGGGGCTCAGTCCACATCAGTGGCGTGAAATAAATGAAAACACTTCTCAGAAGGTTGCAAAGGTCCAAAGGACTTGGTACTTCCTTGTCAGATTTGGTCCTAAACGAAGGCAGAAACTTCTCTCATGGCGACAGAGTGCTGGCTGCCTTCCCATAGCCATGTTCCTGGTCTCCTTCCTGAATAAGCGACCCCCCCGCCTAGTGGACTACATTCCCCAGCTGCCCTTGCAGCTCAGTCACAATGCGATGAGCATGAATGTTGCATCTGGAACTTTGGGAGGAAGGACTCCTTGAGAGAGAGATGGACAGCTAGGGGTGCCCCCTTCTGCCCTGTCCCCTGTCTTTGGTTGAGTTCTCTCACAAGCGAACTCTAAGTTGAAAGCTCAAATGCAAATGAATTTTTTCAAGGTCAAGGTGGTGCAGTGTGGAGGTGAGCCAGGAAGGGAGGAAGCCAGTACAGAGCATATTGATGGGCAGGTTACGGCTGTGGGTAGCTGGAGCTCAGTCCTGCTGGACCTCGCAGGAAACAGTATAGAACACGCCTCTCGGAGTTCTCCTATCCCAGAGGTGAGGAAGCTGGGGTATTTATCCGCTTTTACTTATGGACTCTCATTCATCATGGAGGGCTGCTCCTAACCCAGCCCCCCATGAGAGCTTCTGGCAGAGTCATGGAGGCGTGCAGTAAGACACCCTCGGCTGGTGCAGGAATAGTGAGAGTCCACAGCAGCTGTAACACACCCAGTCCCCTCCGTCCTGCCTGGGACATGGAGGTATTGTCTGGCGTGCCAGCAGCCATATTAGACCATAAAGCAAATGGGAATGGAAGCCACACACTAAAGATGGAGGAAGAACCGAGACCCAGAAACCGAAATAAATTTTGATCTTAAGCCGCTACTAATTAGATGTTTGTCGCCAACAACCAACTCCTCCTAACTGGTAGATCATGCACTGGCTGTGTTCTCATGCCTATTGGGAGCACTAATAATAATGCTGCTGCTGGTGATGATGGTGGTGGTGATGGTGATGGTGGTGATGGTGATGATGCTGATGGTGGTGGTGATGGTGCTGATGGTGGTGGGGGTGGTGATGATGCTGATGGTGGTGGTGGTGGTGGTGATGCTGATGGTGGTGGTGGTGGTGGTGATGCTGATGGTGGTGGTGGTGGTGGTGATGCTGATGGTGGTGGGGTGATGCTGCCGATGGTGGTGGTGATGGTGGTGATGATGTTGATGGTGGTGGTGGTGGTGGTGATGATGATGGTGGTGGGGTGGTGATGATGCTGATGGTGGTGGGGGTGATGCTGCTGATGGTGGTGGTGATGGTGGTGATGATGTTGATGGTGGTGGTGGTGGTGATGCCGATGGTGGTGGTGGTGGTGATGCCGATGGTGGTGGTGGTGGTGATGCTGATGGTGGTGGTGGTGATGCTGATGGTGGTGATGATGGTGGTGGTGGTGGTGGTGATGGTGGTGGTGATGATGGTGGTGGTGATGGTGGTGGTGATGATGGTGATGGTGATGGTGGTGGTGATGATGGTGGTGGTGATGGCGGTGGTGGTGGTGGTGATGATGGCGGTGGTGATGGTGGTGGTGGTGATGGTGGTGGTGATGATGGTGGTGGTGATGATGGTGGTGGTGATGGTGGTGGTGGTGGTGGTGGTGATGATGGTGGTGGTGGTGGTGGTGGTGATGATGGTGGTGGTGGTGGTGGTGGTGATGCTGATGGTGATGATGGTGGTGGTGGTGGTGGTGGTGATGATGGTGGTGGTGGTGGTGGTGGTGATGATGGTGGTGGTGGTGGTGGTGATGCTGATGGTGATGGTGGTGGTGATGATGGTGGTGGTGATGATGGTGGTGGTGATGGTGGTGGTGGTGATGGTGGTGGTGGTGGTGGTGGTGGTGATGATGGTGGTGGTGGTGGTGATGATGGTGGTGGTGATGACGGTGGTGGTGATGCTGATGGTGATGATGGTGGTGGTGGTGGTGATGACGGTGGTGGTGATGCTGATGGTGATGATGGTGATGATGGTGGTGGTGGTGGTGGTGGTGATGCTGATGGTGGTGGTAGTGATGCTGATACCCAAACTAATAGCTAATACATCATTTCTTCTGCGCTTAAGCACTTTCCGTGCCATAACGTGCTTCATCTTCATAACAACCCTGTGAGGCAGATACTATTACTGTTTCCATCTCATGGATGTGGAGAATGAAGCACAGAGTGGTTGAGCCACTTGCCCTCAGTCACACAGCCTGCATGCAGCACAGCTGTATGTGAAGCCATGCTGTCTGACTCTGGGGCCCCCGCTCTCCCCACTGCAATGCATCACCTTCTCCCTCAGGCTTTCCTGACAGCTTTGAAAAAGCTGTTTCATTCCCCCACCTGCTCCCTGCCCTCTAACTTTCTAGAATGACAACTTTGATATTTCACTTCATAAGTGAAACAAACCCATCAGCTTATCAAAGGAAAGACTGCGATTTATCAACAAGCCTTTCTCAAGACAGAGGTGCTCTTTGCAATTTAACAAAGCTCTTCACTGAGGATGGGATGGAGGGTGGGGGGAAGATTCTGGCATCCTAATGAGAAGGTGTTGGTTCCAGAAAGCCTTGACAGTGAGGGGTTCGCAGACCTTCCCGAGGGTCCCATAGAGAGCCGAGCGGGGCACTCTGGGTAAGACACAAATCTCACACTGCGGTGGTGACAGTCCCGTGAAGTGGGGCACACAGTGTCCTACCCGTGGCAGATGCTCCGTGAAAGGTGACAGGGACACCCATCGTCTTTGGAGTCAGAGGGTCCAGGGTTCAAGTCCCTCCTTCACCCCATGCTCTGGGGAGAGTTGTTCAACCTTCCCGTACCCCTGCCTGGGCATCCGTGATGATCCTGCTAGGGCGTAGGGAGAACGTGAGCTGTGAGGTTGCCCTCTGCGGCTGCGTGTTGTGTTATGAAGTCAGAGCACAGAGGATTGGCACCGAGAGGGCAGGGGCCTCCCATCGGCCACAGCCTGGGCGTGCATCCTGCCCTGCAGCTTGCCAGTATTTCCAACCAAGCCAGCTGAGCGTGTGACTTCAGCTCTCAGTCTTCACCTCTGGAAAAGGATAATAATGCCAAAGCCGACCTTATCAGTGTTCTTGTTCATTCTTTCAACATATAGTTATGGGGCACCTACTACGTGCTGGGCCCTGTGGTATTTCTGAGGAAACAAGACGATGAGCTGTCCCCTCCCAGGCAACACAGTCTGGGAGGGGGCAGACTTTCACCAGGTCACCAAATGCACAAACGTAAAAGTAGGATTGTGATAAAGGCCACAAAGACAAGGAGCTGTGAATAGAAGTTTGATCTTGTCACCTGCAAAGGTCCTGTGGTTGAAATGATTCAACACCATGAACATGTAAGTAAGCCTTTAAGACTCGACGGCAGTACACACTGAATGGGAGCGTTATTCGTATTTCCTTGGACCAATGCCGGGAAGCATTTGCATCAGCTGAGAAACTTCTCTCGTGATTCGGCACGCGAAAATTCTGGTTTTGTCTCCCAACGTGGGGTCTGCCGACGAGGAGAAATGGGCTGGTCACTCATTCTCCATGATAGGTGGCATTCCGGTCTGATAGACGAGTCTGGTTAAGATGTGAGAGGAGCCAAGCTTAGCAAACTGGAACCATCAGGTTTCTTTCTCGACCCGCAGGCGTTGGCGTCCCTGACTTGTCCTGAACCCGCCCGGCGCACTTGTGTGTGTGTGTGTGTGTGTGTGTGGTGGGGGGGGGGGCGGCCAGCCAACCTATGGCCAGGGGACATCTTTCCCTTCGCTGCAGTTTTGGTGAGGGTTAGAAATAGGAGCTTGGGATGTTTCCTTCCCATCTTTTCCCAGATTCCAGAGAGTTCCTCAGCCTGGCTTCAGGCAGACCCCGCGCTCCAGCAAGCCACTGTGCTTTTCCAGACATCCGCTGAAGGGGCTCAAACATCCTGAGAGCAAATGTAAACTTGGCATTTGGTGTCTCCACACGGAACAGGCGGCCGGCCGGCCCCAGCGGCAAACAGAGACTGCATTTACATGTCGCCCTCACGACCTCATTTCTAAATTCAAACAAGGTAATGTCTCCCATAATGGGCTGTTGGGGCCTCCCTGCCCTGAGAATGCATATTTTATCACCGCCTTGTTGGGTCAGGATTCTGAGAGGGCTCATCAACGGCCTGACAAAGCATCAAGGCGTCCCCTTGAAATGTTGTCACCAGCTGTGAGCCCAGTGCCGTGGGTCTGGGGGGACTAGGCCAGACGCCAGTCCATCTGCCCGCAGCTCCGACCTCGGCGCATCCTGGGGTCAGGCCGGGGTTTACCCAGCCTACCTCGGGCAAGAGGCTCAGTGCGGCTGGGCCAAGGCAGGCAGCGGGGAGAGCCCTTCCCACTGCAGGAACGGCCTCCCTCCCTGCCAGGGGCCAAATCTGGGCCTTCTCACACTTGAACTACTGGGGTCGTTGGGGCCAAGGGAGGGGAAGGATGTGGCCAAGATCACAAAGTCAAAGCGCGGCCAAGAAGAGAAGAGAAAACACTCACCTTCTCTCGACCCCCACAAGGCTGCCCAGGCCGGCCTGGGGTGTCCTCCCAAACTCCATCCACCACTCACCTTTCAGGACCTGGTTACCTGGCTAAGGTCCTACCTCTTCAGAGACTCTTCCAGACTATTCAAGCAGGTGTCAGGGCCCCTCTTCCAGCCCCCCTACCACCCTGAGCTTCTCCTGCCACATTCTGACCCCTGTACTGGTCCCGCCTGGACACTTACCCATCTCCCCGTGGCACAAACCCCACGATGGCAAGGGCCACAGTGTGCCTGGCCCATTCAAGGTGCTGAGAAGCCAGTGGGACTGGCCATAGTGAGCAAGGGGCGGGGCAGAAGGAGGTGAGGCTGAGCAGGTGGCAGATCTCAGGGAGCCAGCCCGAGTAAGACCCTGAGCAAGGGGAACATTGTGGTATTTGGAACGGAGGCGTGACATGCTCTGACCTATAATTTGGAGCACAGTGGGGTGAGGACAGAAGCAGGGAGACCAGGGAGGGGCCACTGCCATGATCCACGCAGGAGGGACTGGTGGCCTGGCCCATGGTGGTAGTGGCAGTGGATGTGGGCAGGCATGGTCTAATCTGCATCGGCTTGGATCTCCTGAGCGCTGGAGAGGGTCCATGTGGCCGAGCAGGACGCCCACGTCACCCCCAGCCCCCATGGTCAGGCCCCCTCAAGTGGCCACCCTGGAAGGAGGATAAGAGGTTCCCTGGAGGGGATGAGGCTGTCCCGCACGGAGCCCTGACCCAGGAAAGAGCTCCGGGAAGGGAAGGTAGCCGGCATGCTTTTGTCCTGAGGAGAACACGGCATGGCCGTGAATCTTCACTCAGCTGTCCCCAACGCGACAAACACCACCCAACCTCCATGCTGCCGCCTCCCCAGCAATTGCTCTGTTTACAGGATGTCTGGGGTGTCTAGACAGGCTGGGGGGGGGGCAGTCAGAGACTGGAGTCCCAAGGCAGTTCTCAGACTGGGCACAGGGCTATTTCTGCAGAAAACAACTAAGCCAAAAGACGGAAATCTGCCTCTGCCTGGAGAGTTCATTAAATAGAAATATGCTTAATTCTTTCCTTTTTTATCAGTTGACAGCTTCCAACAGATAAAGCTTATTTTATTTAAGCTTTCACACACCCGGCGAGATAAATATCCCTGAATTCCTGTCTTCACAGGAAAAAAAAAATTAAAAATGGATGAAGTCAGAATCTTGAGTAGGGTTCTCGAAACTCAAGCAAAGATGGACCCACATGATTGGGTGTGAATTAAATCAACCCCATACTGCAGTGAATGTGGAGGGCTGGGGCTGGTGGCTGCAAAGGGCGTGAGGGAACCTGCTGGTAAAGATTGTTCTAGAAAGGACACCCACCCGGTTGCTGTTCCGAGGGCCCCTCGAGGTCAGATTGGGAGGAAAAGACATTGGTCTGTACGCACCGGCCAGTGTGGGTTCAGTCCTGGCCTGGACCCCTGGAAGCTGCGGACATGTGAGCAGGTCACTTTGCTTCCCTGTGCCTCAGTGTCCTCAAATGGGATTCAGCAAGCTCTCAGGCAAGATGTCGGCACAAGCCCCGGTCACAGAGCACGTGTGCCTCCCGGCGCTGCAGGGGAGCGATCTGGGGTGCAGTCATGCCTGCCAGTGTCACCTGGGCCCCAACCTCCCCTTCCAGCCTGAGTCGCGGGGACCGCGTGCCAGGGAAGTGGGGGTGTGAGCAGCATCGGTGGGTGCGGACCCCGATCTCAGCACAGCAGGAGTTGTCGATGGGGTACCCGGGGGCTCAGAGAACCACCCAGTTAGCAGGACACCTCGGCTCCAGAGAGACCGGGACGCGTGGTGATTTAACCATGGGGGCTGCTGAGTGAGGCCCAGAGTGGCTGCCAGCCTCGGGCAGGACTTCCCTTCCCACCCACCCAGGGCTGTCAGGGCAGGAGCCAGGACCCCCCAGTTTACACCTGGGGCTGTCAGCACTGGGTCTAGGACCTCCTACTCATATCCTGGGCTGTCCTTGAGAAGAAGACAAATGACATCAAATCCAAATCACAGAAAAAAACCTAACCAGATGTGGGGTCAGAAAGTTCCAGAAAGAGGGAGCTGTAGGGCACAAGGAGTAAGGTGGGGATCAGCCCAGCCCAGGTGAGGGTCTACAAACACTGGGGCACAGGCAGACCCAAGGACACTGGGGTGCAGGCAGCCTCGAGGACACTGGCACATGAGAAGAGTGGTGGGACAGATGGGGGGTCGGGCAGAAGCGAGGGGCCCGCACAGCCCAGGCTGATGGGGGGGCTTCATCCCCGGTGGGGCTGTGACATGGTAAGTTGTTAAGTTTTCAAAAGATCTTTCTGGCTCCACGTCCCTTCTGGCTCAGAGTCTTTGATGCTAACTAGCATTTAGAAAGTACCTACTGTGTGTCCAGCTGCAGGCTAGGCGAGGTCCAGGGTTGAGACTGGACATCAGTAATGGTCAGTGCGCAGTGGAGGGGATAGGGGCGGGGAGAGGGGCCCAGGGGCTGAGAGAAGGGAGCAAGGACACAGATGGTCCGCGCTGATAACTCAGGCCCTGTGTGCCCGGACACTCCGTAAACAATCCCACCTCCCCAGAGACAGGCCCCAAGGGAGGGGAGAGAGAATCACAGGACAAGGCAGAGGAAGGTGGCCCCCGGCCCTCCCATGTCTACTGGGGTGGGGAACAGGTCTGCGTGCTCTCGGTGCTTTCGGGGAGGGGGACCCGAGAGGCCCAGGTGCTTGCTGCTCGGCAGAGAGTTCCCCGAGTCATCGGTTGGCAGCCAGATAAAAAGCAGAACAGAACTCAGACAGTTTCTCGTATCGGGTTTATTTCTAATTAATTCTTCGCTGGCACATGCAGGATCTGCGCTTTCTCTCTCTCCTGGCTCTTCCAGCCCCATGCATATTTAAGAGCTTGACAGCTTTCCTCGTGCTAAATATAAATCACGCTTTAAGCCGAGAGTTCACTGTGAGTCGGTGGTCTTCGTCTGGAGCATCACTGGGTGATTCCCCTCTTCTGCTTCTTGGTGGCCAGACAGGTGGGTGCTCCCCCCACCCCATCATCGTCACCCAGTCCATCCACAGGCCCGAGTGCAGTTTTGTCTGTCCAGCACCCATCCCCTCTTCTCTGGGAATAGCACCCCATTTTCCTTTGGGGAATAGAGCTGCCCCCCCATAGGAGCCTAAGGGTGGCTCCTGATCCTGAGCTGACCAATCACTGGGTCCCTCCAGCCACAGTGATGGGCTCAGGGATGCCCCCATCACCCAGAGAGCCAGTGAGAGACTTCTCTGGAACTTCTGCCGGAGCCAGAGGGACAAGAGCATTCTCTTTTAAACCACTATGCGAGTGGGAGGAAATCCTGGAGCTAATCCTGGAGCTTCTGGCCACCATCTCATCACCAGGAGGAGAAAGCTGGATAGTGGCTGAGGCCAATATAGAGAAAAGCAGTGCCCAGGGGCAGCGTTAGTGACAGAGGCTGCTGGTAGCCCCCTCGCCTGAGGCCCTTGATCCAGCCACACCTGAAGCTTACTCCAGTTCCATGAGCCATTCTATGGAGGTGAATTCTCTTTCTTGCTTAGGCTAGTTAGAGCCTAAGCAGGAGCCACTGCTTTGCCCCCAGGAGTCCTGATACTTCCCAAACCACAGAACCATCACGGCAGGGTTGTTGTGAAGGAAAAAACAAAAACAAAAACCGAGAAATAAACAGGAAAGTGCCTGGCACACATGGGTGCTCCATCAACGTTCTTTCCTTTCTTTCTCCACCCAGTTTCTTTCTTCATAGCGGGGCCCTTGGGACACAGGACGGGAGGTAGAGCCCTCAGGGGTCACATGACCACACCTGCCCTACACAGCCTGCCGGGTCTGTGACCTTCCTGGAACAGCTGGAGTGGGGAGGGGCCCCAGCCCAAGCTTCTCTGAGCCTCCCAGCTTAACCCCTCTCCTCTTTCCCGTTACTATTATTAACAACATCAAACACTTCAGTGACCCTGTGGGACGATTCCTGTGTGAGGGACTATATAACGTGCCCATAATTACTCACTCAGTTCTTACAAAATTCCAGAGAAGGAAACGCTGTCATTCGCCCATTTCCTAAGGTTGATGTCCCTTGTGTTCCTAGAGCCACAATTCGATATGGACCTACTATCTGCTGGGCCCTTTCGTATACACTATCGCGAGGGATCCTCATCCCCAGCCTCTGAGATGAACATCACCATCCCAGGACAAAGGCAGGGACACTGAGATTCAGAGAGGTTGAGTCACCCAGCCAAAACCACATAGCTAGTGCAGTGGGGGCTGGAACCAGGCTCCCTCAGACCCCAGTACCCGGGCCCACATCTGCTCCACGGTGCTCCCTGACACTCAGTCACCCCCAGCAGAGGCCCTCGGCCCCCAGAGGGACCAAGTCACACACCTCTGAGAAGCAGCACTGCAGTGAATACTCCTAGCAGTTTTCTTGTTGGGGAGGTGGAGAGGACCCCAAAACCTTTAAAGGGAACACGTGCTAATACAGGGGAGGTGCAAGGGGGTGATGTTGGAAGATTTTCTAGAATCTGGAAGAGATAAAACTTTGATATGCTTTATGGGGAAGGAGGGGAAGAGTGTCCACTCTGGATCTTGGGGTTGAGGGATTTGTGCTCATACCCTGGTCCCGTTGACCCAGCCCTTTCAGGAGGGACTGGCCTGTCCCGGTGGTTGAAAGAATGCTCTTCTCGGTGGCAGAATGCCTGCTCAGGACAAGAGAAAAGAGCATCAGCAGATTCGCCGTTCGCAACTCCCAATGAAATAATTGATTCAAAAAAGGCTCATCAGTGGATACTAAAACCACAAGATGACAGGTTGTTGGGAGAGCAGATTCTTTGCAAGGCACCAGAATATCCCCCTAGAGAATAATTTCAAGGAGAAAATAGAACTTTTCACAGGGGAAAAGGGAGTGGCCATCATCTTCTCCAAGGGGTCACACTTTCAAGTAGTTCACACACACACACACACACACACACACCTGCACATGGACACACTCACCCACAGACACGCACACACTCACACACAGACACACACACACACTTACACACCCACATACACACTCAGCCACATTCACACACACTTACAGAGACACAGCAAACTTGGCCAAAACTTAACCTTTGTTAAATCTAGGAAGTAAGTATTCTCCTTCCAACTCTTCTGTAGAGTTGACAATTTTTCAAAATAAAAAATGGAGTAAAAACCCAGCCCTGTCCCTTACTCTGGAGAACCTTGAGAAAGCCCACTGAAGGCTATGACTCATCACTTCCTCATCCATCAAATGCAGACAGGGAAAACCATATCTTCAGAAAGCTCTTGGAAGTATTTGGTGTAGAAGATGTAGAAATGTAGAAAAAGATGTAGAAATCTGGGATTGAATGCGTGGCCCCTAAAAGCAGTCCATAAATGTTAAATATATTTAGAGCATCATCAGAAGGCAGTGAACTGAAACACTCCTGCCCTAATCAGAAGTGCCCAATCCAGGGGCACCTGGGTGGGGGGGGGCGCAGTCGGTTAAGCATCCGACTTGATTTCCGCTCAGGTCGTGATCTCAGGGCCGTGAGATCGAGCCCCATGTCGGGCTCTGTGCTTAGCGGGGAGTCTGCTTGGAATTCTTTCTCTCTCCCTCTACCCCTCCTCTGCCCTCTCTCTCTCTCTCAAATAAATAAGTAAATCTTAAAAAAAAAAGTACCCAGTCAAGATAAACTCAAAAAGCACAGAATAATCCTCTAGGACAGAAGGTCTGCCCTAGCGTCTCCCAACCAGCTCAGGGACCCAAAGTCAGGGCTCCAGAGAAACTGGCCGGATGGGGCCACCACAAGGTCAGGCCACCCCAGGACCCATCCCATTAAAAAAAACCTATTATTAAAGTACGGTTGACATACTATATTGTATTAATATCAGGTGCACAACATAGTGACTCAATAATTCTGTGTGTTACTCAAGCCTCACCGCATCAGTGGAGTTACCATCCGTCGCCATACACCATTATTACAGCATCATTGGCCAAATTCCCTGTGCACTACTCTTACGTATTTTATAACTGGAAGGGTGTACCACCCCTTTTTAAATTGGGTCCTAGGATCGTGATTCCTCCTCGAGAAGACAAGTGTAGCGTTACACTCCTTGCAGGAATCACACCATGGTTCAAGTGTTCAATCAGCAAAGGGAGAAAGGATTGATTGCATGCAGGGCTGGTGACAAGCAGCCGATGGGCCCTCCCATCCACTCGTGGTGGACGGCAGCCCGGCACAGCTGTCCGGGAGGGCAACTGGCCCAAAGCCCCAAAAACACATGGCCCGTTCAGGCAACACAATCCGTTTGCAGGAATTTATTTTAAGAAATAAAGGAAGCAAATCCATAAATGTGTACAAGGACATTCATTCCTGGCCCCATCTGTAAGAGCAAAAGGTAGAGACTACCTAACTGCCCACGAGTAGGGAAATATAAAACAAAGTAAGATCCATCCAAACCATGGGATGGTGTGACATTGTTAACAATGGTGATGTGATCAAATTTTGGTTAACATGAAAACATGTTCATTATAGATTGTTAATGCAAAAAAAAAAAAAGAGTTAACAATGTCATATGGGTAAAATAAGCTTGTTGTGGTTTAAAATGTGAGTGAGGTGTATTTTTGCATGCAAAGGAAAGTACTGGGGAGATTAATTAAAGAAGTCATGGTATAGCCCCACGATGGAACGTCATCCCGCTGTTGTTAAAAATGAGGGAACTCTTAAGTGCCCACCTAGGAAAGTCTCTACGATGCATTGTTGGTATAACCAGCGAGGTGCAGAATGGTATGCAAATATGACACCTATTGTGTATAAAACAAGATTAAATATGTATTTGTATTTGTCTGTAACTACATAGAGATCCTTGCCATTAAAACAAATAAAAGGTGTCCCCAGTCGGGTGTAAGGAATGGGGTGGGGGGACCAGGGATGGGAGCAAGACTTTACACCACTTGCCTTTCATTTGGTTTGGTTTTGAACCGTGAATATATTACCTCTTCGAAACCTTTTCTTCTTGTTTAATGTATCACGAAATAATTCTGTAAAGACATAGGCTAAAATTATGCTAGTGGTCCTTTCCAATTAATGAAATTCCCAGTAATTTTTATTTTCTTCTTCATGGCTTTTTAAATATCAGATTTTCTTTTTACAATGAGCATGCATTATTTTTATATCTAAAAATTTTTCAGAAGTTTCCATTCTGAAATAAAATTACAAAAGTGGCCCTGCTTGCTTTTATTCCTTCTCTAATTCCCGGTCTCAGCATGCCTTCCCCCTTCTGCTCAGCAGACCCTCCCTTGACCTCCATCCACGCACACATGCACACACACACTCATATCCACACACTCTTACATGCACACCCTCACAATCCATATATACACACCCATTCACATCCACACACTCACATCCATACATACACACACACATCTACACACACAACCCACTCACATCCATACACTCACTCACATCTACACACTCACATATTCATGTGCTCACAGTCCACTCACATCCATATACACTCACTCATACACACTCACATCCACACACACACATTCACACACATTAACTCTCATCCACTCACTCATGTCTACACATTCACATAATCACACTCACACACTCATATCTACACACTCACACATATCCACACACTCACTCATATCCGTACACACACACACATCTACATACAGTCGCTCACACTCAGGCACACACACACACACACATACATGCTCACGCACATGCTCCTACAGGTTTACTTCCTGGCCCTGCCAGCTCCCCATCTCAGGTCCGTTCGTCTCTTTGCAGGATCTGAGCAGACCCTTCCTCCCTGAGCAAGCAGCGGGGGGGCCACCCGCCCAGGGACAAAGCAGAACCCTTTCACAGAGCACGGGGCGCAGGGAAGCGAGCCAGACTAGACGGTCACAGGCCTGCAAAGTAAATAGGAAGTGATCGCCTCCAGACAGAAAGCAAAGCGAGTCCCAAACCATGTCGGCCGCGTTCCAAAAACTAATCACAGTGGCCGGGTACTTTCAAAATAGGAAAACACTTTTTCTAGGTCAAAGTAAAGTACGGCTTCCCCTCCACCCTCAACCATGATAGATGGAGGCAGAGAGACAGACAGACAGACGTACAGCTACGTCTCTTGTCCAGTCCTCAGCGCACATAAGTACATGCTAGAACCCTGATAATGATAATGATAATAATAATAATAATAGCTCCCATGAATCTAGTGCTTACTATGTGCCAGGTGCCTGCCCGGGGTTTCTAGGTAGAATACAGTGCCAATCACCTGCGAAGGAAGGGCAGAGTGGCCCGAGGTTGGACCACCCAGACCCTCAGCAAAGGAGTTTACCTGCCAGGCCTTGAAGGGCCCTTGACCGGCTGTGCCATTCCACAGATGACAGCTAGGACTCAGCCTCGTGTCAGTCCCTGCCTCAGCCTGAGTTAGAATCCCACAGTAGTCTCCCAGTCTCCCCCTGTCACTTTCTCGGCACCACACCCCATCAGCAGGTACAGGTGCACCCAGAGTTGGGTGTCCTGTTCCCTCTCTTTCTCCCCGATGCGTGTGTCCCGCACACAGCGGCGTCTGCAGGGCCCGGCACCATGTCTGGCGCATAGAAGGTGCTGGATCAACAGTTGCCGAACGATGAGACTAGACAAACAGAGTAAGGAGGATTTCGAATCTCCGCTAAGCAGAGAGTGAGTGACATAGCAAGCAAATCGGGCCCACGCCGTGGGGTCTGATCGCCTGGACCCTCCGGAGCAAGCCCAGCCCAGCGGAGCTGGCTGCAAACGAAGTCCTCCTCCTGGAGAGGCTCCCGGGCAGAGTGAGCATGCAAGCTGGCGCACCATGCCTTCCCAGCAGACGGGAGGTGTGTGACTGACTTTGAAATCACTTTGGCCTTTGAGTTTTGAAAGAGGTTGATTCTGATAAACTGACCTGAATGTTAATGGCATGGAGATTTAATTTGTATTCAGAAGGGAAGAAAATCAGCCACTCTGAGGAGATGATGCTGTTTAATTAGGTCTAGTAGTTAACTCCGAATAAAGGCAACGTGCTGCTGGGAGCCGGGAAGGGAAGTGAAGTCTCCCGGGACCACACAGACTTCACAGGAGCTGCAAAATAAGAAGCCAGTGGGTTAGAAATGATGAATTCACTTCCTGAAAGAAGCAGACCCAAGCCTTCCAGTCAGGCACGGTGGGTGTTTGCTCTCGGGGCTCCTGAGCAGTCAAAACCGAGGAGGAGGAAGAAGGGATAATGGGCTGGTGAGGACGCCACGTGCATGTGTGTGTGCACACGACACACATGTCCACGGGGGATGAGCCTGCTTTTAATACAAGCAACACAGACCTCCCAACTTGGTTCCTAGCGGCCAGAGAACCGGAAACAACTGGAATGGCCACCCGCAGCAGAATGGGTGAATCAACTGTGGCCTAACCACACAATGGAATACTACGCAACAAGGAACAGGGCAAGCTCCCATAATGCACCAGAGCAGGAAGAAAGGTAGAAAAATAACGGCGAGTGGGTAAAAAAAGATGGCGAAGGCCACATGCCCAACGCTCCCTTGGTACAAAGTTCAAGAGCAAGAAAAACTCATCTGCAGGGACAGAAGGCAGGAGATACAGGTAGGCATGGAAATGCACTGTGTCTTGATCACAGTGCGGGTCAGACAGGCGTGCATAGGTGCAAAATACAAAATGGGTACGTGCCAGGTGTAAAAACGCATCGAGGGGCGTGTTTTGTAAGACCCGCGCCCTCTACGTATTTAAATCTATGTGCATTTCCAGAAAAGCCTATTCTAAGTGGCATGGCAGCAAGGCATGCCTCTCCGCTGGGCGTCACACTTCTGACACGTGCAAGCTCGGCGCCCCGCCACCCGCCCCACGCAGCAGACAACCACTGCTCAGTAATGGGAGTGATTATCCTCACAATTATAGGTTGGGTTCTTTGCGGTTGTCTTTCCAGTTCAGCAAATAAATTATACATCTTCCCTGCACTCCTTTGCCCACGTGGTTTAATAAAGTGGGGAGACTTGGCATTTCTTGCTTTATTTAAGGGCTCAGAGGGGGCGCAGAGTCACAGAGACGCTGCAGATGACTGATTTGCTCCCCGGGAAATTACACGGCAAACGTGAAGCCGTCCCATCTCCACGCAAGCGCAGGACGGAGAGATGAATTATGCTTCAAAGTTAGAGGATGTGAAAATTGATTCAGGAATGCTAGCTGTTTTCAATTTTATATTGCCATTTATTTCAAGAATACCCAGGCTCGGGCGCCTGGGTGGCTCAGTCGTAAAGCGTCTGCCTTCGGCTCAGGTTATGATCCCGGGGTCCCGGGATCGAGTCCCACATCGGGCTCCCTGCTCAGTGGGAAGCCTGCTTCTCCCTCTCCCACTCCCCCTGCTTGTGTTCCTGCTCTCGCTATCTCTCTCTCTGTCAAATAAATAAAAAAATCTTAAAAAAAAAAAAAAAAAAAAAAAAAAAAAAAGAATACCCAGGCTCTCACAAACAGCAGTGTATAGGCAGACGGGAAAATATAATTAACACGGACAGTAGCACTCGCGGTCCTGGGGAGGTGGCCGGGCACACTCTGACCTGCACAGCCAAGGCAAACGGATTCAAGCTGGGCTGAGACAAGGGCACAAAGAAATATCTAACAAATAAACCATGAAAATCTGCTGCTTCTTTCCAATCTCCCCTCCCCATCCTGTATCTCTCTGGACTTTTATGTGGACAATTTTCTGAGTTGGTGACAGGATGCCAGGGACTTTTGGAGCCAAAGTTTGAGAGGAAACAGATCTTGCAAAGCAAAGAGCCCACGTGACGTGATTTGTTTACCCATCTACAAAATGGGACAA